>NC_037593.1:17821882-18131525 GCF_003073045.1 Pomacea canaliculata
AATTCCAGAAACTCTTGATCTCAACACTTTTGAAAGAGAGATAATGAGGAGCGAGCATTCCCATCTATGCACATATTTCTGATATATTGTTAAAGACAGTGATGACAAAAATGAAGAAATACTTTATTTTTTTTACTTCTGTAAGCCAATGATCAATTAAAAATATGTTTGAAGAAATATTAATGTGCTTCTGTTTGAGACAAAAGTATTAAATGAGCTGTGTATTGCTAAAAACTTATTCCAATTACGCATAAGAAGAACTAAACTCTTCACTAAAGGCTGTCAAGAAACCACAATGAGCAGTTAAAAAATGTATGAAGCTTTTAGGTTTCAATGCACAAGACATCATGCCTTCCTTAGAATCACAATAACTACTGAGAAAGCAGTTACCTGTTCACACGTCGAGGACATTTATCAGGGGTGATGCTGACGTCATAGTGATGAATATAACCTTTAGGAATTCGAACCTGAAAATGATTGGCTCGCAACAAGATTGTGCGGCCTTCTGTACCATGGTTAGGACGTGGTGGACAGGTAAAATCTGCAATGTGAGGTGCTGGATGGTGGATGACTGGTGTTGTTGGAGGTGGTACAAGTGCTGTAAAAAACAGGAAAAGCTAAAAATATCATTTATTTAAAATTCCATCTTCCCGCAAGTGTTTTTCTTGAGCTATCCTTTTTAATCTAATGTGTCCATCCACTTGCTTAAACAAACTCATTCAGAGAAATCTCTTCAATGCTATTTCAAAAAGATCTAAACAGATACAGGGGCCAACTTACACTCTGGCTGCATGGGTGGAAAGGTGAAGGGCAGATTAGGCTGTCCTGTAAGCAAAAGAATCAGTAGTTCACCTAACAATGACTGGTCACAGTGGCTTAAGTAATGCAAATTTTTAAATTCATGCCAAACAATATCAATGGTTTTTGGTTCTATACATCTATGCTCTTTTCAAAGGAAGAAAAATATACCAAAGTCACAAATTTTTAAAGTTAAAATGGTCATATGTATAAAATATTAATAAGTTCCTGTTTAGATGCAACACTTGTCATGGGGGGGGGGGAAAAAAACTTATTTATATGGCATCCTAGGGCTGTAAATGACTCTGCATTGCCAGACGCTCTGCTTATATGCTAACTCCTTATTTTTTAGTTTATCAAAAAATGAAGGCCAACTTTACAAAGGTACATAAGATGACATCTACAGAACCTGGCATCCACTCAAAAACTGGACTAAAGCCATGAGAAAGTATAAAATTTGGTTTTTGCTGACCAAGAAAGTAATGTGTCAAGTTATCTTCAGTAACAAAGTTAAAGACTGTTTATAGTATGTCCTTGGCTATATTTGTATTAAATATCATGGCATTTCACACATGTATCTCAAATAATAGCACATAATAAGCCCCACTTTTAAAAAAATATCTTAATTTCTCCATACAAATTGCAAAACATTTTGTATGTAAGAATATTGAGCAACGAAAACAATTTTTTTAATATAATGCCCTTTGTTAATTTTGCATTTTATTTGCTTTAAATAAAAATCAACAAAATTATTTGCTTGTTGTTACTCTATAATTATTTTGTCTTCTTATATGGCAATGGTAGGGCTGCAGACCGCATCTATGCTGATGGCATGCACCTCATTAGCACGAGTATTTGCACTATGAGGCACGCTATTATTTCTTTGGGTTTTGAGATCAGCATCTTTTCTTATTGTTTTTTTTATGTAAGATGCTTTGAGCCTGCATTTGATGGTATTGGGGCGCTGTATAAATCCACTTTATTTATATTTGCTTCGCAAGGCATCTGCCTGTGATGCATGCCATAAAAAGATGCTTGGTTGCCCATATTTACAGTAAAATGTTTTAAGTTCAGCTGATGCTGGAGAAAGGAGTGCTATAAATGTGCTTATTATTATCATATGCCAGCTGGCCAAACAACGAATCCTCTAAACTTGCACTGAAAACGCACTTCTTCCGTAAACATTACTCCTAACCTTTCCCATAATGCTAGTCCTTTTTCACACCCTTCCTTTCGCAATATCATGTTACTCTCAGCTCTTGTTCTTGTTATTTGGTTCCTCTTTGTGTTTTCTGAACTTGATTTTATTCTGTGTTTAGTATGGTTGTTTATTCTTTAATAGTTCATATGTTATTCCTTTGTTCTCCTGTCCCTCGTATGCTGTCCATCTTTCGTTCTTGTTCTTAAGTGCTAAGAGCATGCTCCTTAGGAGTGTGAGTATGCACTTTACAAATTTTGCATTTATTATTATAATGTCTGAAGCAGGCATTTTATTTTTAACACCTTAATTTTCATTGAAAAATAATTAACAGATTAATTAAATTTAAATAAACTTTTAATATTTTGGGTCATTATTATTCAAAGATACAAGTTCCATTAAAAACCGTTCTACTTTTATCTATTTACAAAGTGTAATGTACTGACCCTTAAAAACAAAAAATGAAATGAAGCCATAAACTGTTTGACTATGAATGCTAAACTAGGGCCTTCATGAGAAGCTATCAATATATATGAATGGAAGAATGGTCACTGCTGAAGCCAATACTGTTAATCCAAACGCATGAATAAAAACACACAATACAGACACTAAGAAAGAATATGACAGAATTGATATAAAACACTTATTATCTTCTTTACCTATTTTATAAGCATTAACATAATCTTGACCTCGTGATTTTAGATATAACAGTTCTAAAGAAAATGAGTACAAGTTTTGTATGAGAAAATGTATTAACTGAAAGAAGGTATCCATAAAGTGTTAAGCAAGCAAAGAACGAAAAATGCCGCAAAAGATACTCATGCTAGCCCATATCACAACTGTAAACAAATACAAAGCATACCAGCTTAAACAAGAAAAATATGAGAAACCAAGAAACTACTTCTTGCAAGTATGCCCACAAAGCATAAAAAGCACTTCAGTAACCAAAGAAGCAACCATTTAAAAAGCAAGCAAGCAAACAGATAAAAAAAAAATCCAGAATGTTAAGATATACACCACTGCTGTCTGTAATATGCAATACATCTAAAATGCAGGAGTACACTCTTCTTCTACATGCTACATACACTGCCATGGCAGAACTGTGATTCCACCATTGCTTTTTTTTTTGGTATTAATTTTTGTGCATCTTGTGGTCTCATGTAGAGGGAAAGGAAGTTTGTCTTAAATAGTTTTATAATAAATGGTTTAAACTTTTCAAACTGATCCCTTTATCTTAAGCATTTTGTCAGTGTATAAAATCACCAGTAGTCAAGTTAATTTTGACACGCAGTGAGATTATTAGTAACAGTTATAAATTTTCTAACAGAAAAGATGGTCGGTATATACAAGATTTTGAAAAAGAAGATTCTGATAAATACAGCTGATTTTGTTACAGAACTATAAATATGGGGCAAAAGTAAATGACAGCAGAAGTATACCTACCATTCATCTGTGGACTCAAGAAGGTGTGAACGCCTTGAAAAAGAAACAAATGAACAATATATTTATAATATATTGCTCACTCTACTCTCTTCTCACCACCCCCTCTACTCCTTGACTGTCATTTATGTAAGCCTAATGCATGGCAAAGTACTTTCTGATTCTGAAATTCATGCAAACCAAGTTATTGCCAAAACCTGATGCAAGAAGAGCACGTAAAATGTCTCGTGATTATGGAGAACTGAAAAACAAATGTGATCATGTTTAAAAGTCCAGGTTAATATCTTACTTACACCCTCAGGGTTAGGTTTAAAGGTGGGTGAAAAAACATTTTAAATTTAAAATAGAATAACATATGTACATCATTTTTGGAAAAAAAGTTAAAGATCATCAGGAAAAAAAACAACCAAAATCATTTGTGTTCACAGGAAAGACTTCCTCACATACTTATGCTATTAAAATAGCATCATATTTAATCATGTTGGAACTGTGTGGGTTTTTTAATTATTCGTGATAAAATCTTTTGATAATACTACTGTTGAAATAAAGGTATAACTGGGTAAAAATTATTACCAAAAAATACCAGAATCAGAGTTCTGCCATGCTCCCAATATCCACGAAAGAAAAGGTTAGACCAGCAGGCAGAGGGGTAAAAATATTTTGATTATTAACCTAAAACGTCCAAAAAATTAAAACATAGCAGCTGGCTACTTTCTACACATGCTTTTTTAAATAGAAGGTTTAGGTATAAATTAATGTTCTGCATTTTTGGGAAATATGTTTCCAAAATGACTTAGTCTTCTACTGAGAAAATTTAGAACTAAAATTTTTTTGTATTAGTGCTATTTATGTCTTTCTGCTGCAAATCAATGAAGGAGCAAAATAAATATGCATACAGAAATATAAACATTTACAACTACGTTTGTATCGCTTCTAAACAAGACACAACTTGGTGATCCATGTCTTCTTGAGATACAATATCCTAATTTTTTAAAGCAAGGAAGGGTAAAATGTGGTGGGAATGTGTAAAAACTAAATAGGATGAACAAAATATTATGATCTGTTGCCAAACAAAGAGATCTAAAAAAATTTAAGGGGGACATTATATCAGAATGCAAAGACCTACAACTCTACCACAGCCAAATGTTTGCTAACAAGTAGAATTTTTTCCACTAATTCTCACACTCCTGTTACATTAATTTCTGATATAAGATATTAGTATGACCATCAAGTTTTATATTCTCTATCTAAATTAATGTTTATCTATTTACAGTTAAGTTCTTGTGGGCTACTGTAGTACCATAAAGATTTAGCAGGGAAAAAAAACTACACTCGAACATTTCTGAATAAATCCAATACAAAATAAATAATTGGTGAGTTTAACATACTTTTAATGCATCACATATATGATTTCTTTCTTGGTAAGCACCTGCAAATTAAGTTATACTAGTATAAGCTTAGTAAAATTATTTGTGCATACTGTGAACCAAGCAGGATTTTCTGGAAGCATGGCAGGAGATAAAAGGCTTAATACATTAACTAATAAATGCTTTTTAAAAAAGCCAAAGCTTTCAAGCATTATGATCCAATATCCATGCTAAAGCATGCATCTATTTGACTAGTTTTATTTGCAATTTTTATAAAATATTTTAGACCTTTTTTTAAATTGCTTTCTTTAACATGTTGAAGTAAAATAATTGTTTTCACAAATAAAAAAAAAACTGCCTTATTTTCTATGCAAAAATGAAAGAATTAGCAGCATGTTCGATCTTTGTGGACCAAAAAATAAAAACGAACAACAAAACCTTGGCTATCAAGAAAGTTTTTTTCACAACCTTGACAAAGAAAAACCATTAAAAAATTTGAGATCCAAATCATTTCCTGGCTTCCTTGAAGACTGTGCCAGAAGCATGACATTTGCACACAGTCAGCCACCAATGATCAGCAGAAACTAATGGTACGTAAAAGCAACACTGAAGCAGTAAAATGTTTGTGACTTTCCTCGTGGTTAACAATACAAAATTATTAATCTTCTAAAGTCTGGTGTGCTTGTTATGGCAGTTGGCACATTAAACAAAAGCAGTCTTGAAAAGCGCAGATTAACAAATTCACTATGACAAAACGAGCAAACAAATGCATGATACTTGTGTGTTGCCAGCTTGGTGCAGTCAGTGAAACCATAGAAAGTTTGAAAGGCCAACAACAGAAGAGATCAAACTTTCATCTAAATACAACCGTTTAAGTAATTATGTTCTTCTTTATTAAGCTTATAATGTTTTTTTATTAAGTTCATAATATAGGACTAAGAGATAGGTAAGTAAAAGATTTCTACAGCTAAATAGAACTTCAGAATTTGCTTCAATAACAAACTCATTTCTGAAAGCAGAAAAAATAATTTGACATTATAAGCACATGTAGTACCTAGTACTAATTGTCAGGATATGATCTCTTATGTGAGTTCTAGTGTTTTCTCACCCAGCTTGTTAAAATCCTGAATAATGTAATTCTTAAATAAAAATGACTACGTGCAAGATATTTGTTATAAAATATTGTTTGCTATTTTGCTATAGCAATTAAGTCTTAAGATATTTTTGTGATCTTGGTTTTACAATAATTATCTTCAGTATTTTTACCTCAAAGGACATTCAACACACCACAAAATAAAAGCATTCAACTATGTCTCAACAAGTGACTAGGAGCCCTCCCCAATCAAGCTAGGCAAGCACAGCATAATTTTTCTCTCACTGGATATTGAAGGTGTTTACAACTGCTTCTTATGAAATAAGATACATAAGAATGTCTTAGAATTAAAACAATGCTAGATCCTTCAACACTAGTTCAACCAGAATCACAAGCAAACATTCGTTATTCAAGCCTTTTCCCAAAAGCTTTTAACAGACCCATCAAACCCAAGAAACCAATGAAAGGTTCATTTCAACCTCAGAATAAAAAAGGGTTTAGCCTTTCTGGTCTTTAAGTCCCTAAAAGAACTGTGATAGAAATACTGGGTTCTAAAATGTAACATTTCCCAAGGAAATTTGAGTAGTGCTTGTAAAAAGAAGAGCAAACTCCTTATCTATGGCCATGAAAGCAGAATTGCCATAGTCATTTATATTAATATGTTACATCAGTATTAAAATAATGTACCTGGGGTAGCTATGTAACCCCTATGGTTGCAGTCAGTACAGAGCTTATGTGATGTCCACAATAATCCACGTGAGACGCTTTAATACTATCTCAGCTCAGCTTAAACAAAATTTTCCAGAGCACACATTTTGTCTCTTTTGTCGGTTTTTGTCATCAGGAAAAAACAAATGCCTTCTCAGAAACAGCTGGAAACCTTGGCTCAAAGGTCAGCGCAAAGAAAACGAAATGTATGAGAGTGAACGCCAGAGTCCAAGATAGCATCAAACTAAATGGAGAAGAGATTGAGGAAGTTGACAGTTTCACCTATCTTGGGTCCAAAATGTCAAACACCGGGGATGCGGAGGTGGAGATGTGAGATAACTGGCGAAAGCCAACCAGGCCTTTGCCTCACTAAGGAGCACATGGAAGCAAAAAACATCAGTCAGATAATCAATCTGAGAATCTTTAAGTCAAATGTGATCAGCATCCTCCTTTACAGATCAAAATCATGGAAGATGACCAAAATCATCAGTAACAAGCTTGACATCTTCCAAAACAGATGCCTCGGGCGCATCCTTAACATTTTTTGGCCAAATACCATCACCAACGAAAAACTCCACCGAAGAACTGAAACCGAGCCCATCACCATGCAGGTTCAACAAAGGCGTTGGCTTTGGCAATGGATTGGACATGTGCTCCACCAGCAGACCTCTCCAGAGTCGCCCTACGATGCACCCCAGATGGCCGAAAGGAAACTTGGCAAAGAACAGTGGAATGGGAGATAAAAGGAAAGGGCTGGACATGGGGTCACCTGGAGTGAGTTTCAGCTGATCGAAATCGGTGGAGGACTCTGGTTGAGGCCTTATGTGCAACCTGATGCATGAAGAGGAGTAGATAGACACATTTTGTCTAAGTCTTAGACAAAATGGTGCTGGTTATTTCTGATGAGCATATATTCTTCTATGCCAATAGATAGGGCATGTACTTCATCAATGACAGTCTTTATAAGCATGGCAGAGTATTTCTCTGTTTCCTCAACTTACACCTTCATCAGTAAACAAGAAAATCTGGATCCAAGAACAACTAAAAGGGGGACAAACTGAATGATCTCCTTAATACTACCAACTTCAACAGCACTGCCGTATTTAGTACAATAATTTCATCACGGTTACTTGCAGTAATAAATGATGTGATCGAAATGTTCTCCTTGACTCGTGACGGTGAACACAACAAAACTAAACGTCATTTTTGACAAAGTATAGTATTTCTTTTTTAAGGCACCGCGAAATGTATGGTGTTGCAAAAGATAATTATGAGTGTGAATCTGAAAAGTATAAGCATATTATTATGAAGCATATTTATGATTAAAAGCACAAAAACGACTGAAGTGCAGATCACGTATATACAGTCGTTTTATAAAGTAAAATAAAAATTGCAATGTTATCATGTACAAAGACCTCATCGGACTACTATTGTATTTCCAAATCTTCGATTGTCCAAACCAGCATAACAATATATGGAACCTAAAAAAGTGTTACCTGCAGGCGTTATTGGAAACATGGCTGTATAATAAAAACCAGCAACAAAGTAAAACAAATTCAACTGTTATGTTTTCTGTATAAAAGATACAGACGGACGCCACTTAATTCAACATGGCGGAAACCTCGTTATGGAATCAACCCGAAAAAAAATCGAGTAATATTGTATCTCATGTTTTATATAAATAATAAAGAGCTGCAAGCTTTGGAGCCTCGGTGGCCAAGTGGTAAGGCGTCGGTCTCGTAAACCGAAGATCCAGGGTTCGATCCCCTGCCGGGGCAAAAATAGAAAGTCATATTTTTTCGGTGTTTCATGCTCCGCATTTTGTGCTGGTTCGGTAAGGTGTTTTTGCATTTTCTGTGCCTTCTCGTACTTTATGGACATTTATTTATTATAATGCATTTAACCTTCGACTCAAACAATACGTTTGAGTTTTATATCGGCTCTCTTGCAACGTGTGCCTTTTGAACGTCTGTGTGCAATATTAGCAAACAATTAAACCTCAGCAATAACTATTAGGTTTTATTCGCAAAGCACTTTTTCCTGTCATTTATTATTACTGTATTATGCAATTCTTACCAATCCCCATTGCTCGACAAATGCATGTTCACATGTATATTTTTGTTCTCAACTAACAAATGAAGATATATATATATAAGCAGTGGCGTAGGAAGATGTTCGTCGTTGGGGGGGCAAACTCCCTGCTGACAGTGAACGGCGTTCGCACTCGCACATTTCGTAAAAAATGATGGGGGGGGGGGGGGGGGGTACTGCACGCACGCACGATCTGATCGTCTGAGGTGTTAGAGCCTCCACTTGCCTCAGGGCCCGCTTTTGTGACGGTGATGACCGTCTCCTCTCTGCGTTCCCCTACCTTTCTTCAGTTCTTTGCTCTTTGTGAGGAATTACGTCTCAAATATTGGGGGGGCAAAAGGATATTCCTGCCCCCCCCTGTATTTTCCTTGGGGGGGCGGCTGCCCCCGCTGCCCCCCTGGTTCCTACGCCACTGATAAGAACTGACAAAAATATTCATTTTTATGCCGTACAAAAATGCACAAAATGTGTCACTTTTGCCGACTGCATAATTAACTGACAAAAACAAAAACAAAAAAAAAAAGCTTGAAGTATATATATATTCAATTCCTTTAAAATTTCATTTCCCTGTTCACAACACAATTAACATATCGATCCATGCTTCATTAGTCAAGATAAAACAATGAAATATTCAAGATAAAGGTGCAAGATGTTTTATTGCACTCTTGAAATCTGTTTAATATGCTCTTGATTTTTTTTTTTTTTGGTTGTCTTTCTTTTGTCGTAATTTGAGCAGTCGTACTGTAACCATATAGTGGAGCCACTCGATCTTGTCATGGACGTGTATATATAGGTGGATTGCTGTCTGTCTGCCACGACTGAGACTTATATCCTCTTGCGAAGTTCTCCGCTGTTAACTGGAAAAAATCGTGAGTCCAGATATATTTGTTCGTGATCTTTTGTATGTGCGAGGATTTCAAACATTGTAGATATTTGTACCCTGGCTTATTTGACTCGGGCATATTTTGGAAACTGATGGTTTCTCTTCTCTCTGAATGAAATATTCAGAACAGAGCGACTGTGAACTTTGTTAATCTTCAGAGGAAGTGTGCATTGTTCAGCTGACAAGTACTGTACAGAAACATAAGTACACGATATCTTTCTCGCACCGAGGTCCATTTAGAGGTTTTTGAAAACGGCTGATAGCAGACCGTGAAGCTGACTTTTCACAACTCTTCAACAACTTTTCAACACGAAAGCTTCCATCGTCTTCGTCCCCCTTTCCCCGATGGTCGAGCTTCCTGTTCTTTTAGCTCGCTTTTGATGGTCTATATTCGCGAGTTCGTTCGTGAAAGAGACAGAACACTGATACTGACGGAACTATACATAGATGGTTTTCGGTATGAAGCCTGTAGATCATGTAGAAAGTCTCTTGGACACGTTTGATCTTCCCTTTAATCTGTTTTGGACTATATATTTTCTTTTTAGTCAATGGAAGTTTTATAATTTCTTTTATAGGTACTGAGTAATCTCCACTGATAAGGCGTCTCATAAGAATTCCGAGATGAAGTTTACCACATCATTAGACGATGCGAGTTCTTGTTTTGACAAGAGCAAACGAACCAAACTTTACGGTCTGCGCTCAATCGCACGTACGTGGTCTGACCACGGAAGTGTAATATGTTCGTAATCTGACAATGAGTATGAGACAGACATGAAAGATGAAATAATGACAAAAAGGCATGATGCGAAAAAAAGTATAACGGCACCATCATCTGCACTGATGATATGTGTTCTATGAATGGCTTGTACAGCTAACTATCCTCATTAGTTGGCGTTCATCACACCACGAAATTGTATCTACGTCCATGTTCACACACTACTCATAAATGTCGAAAGGTTTTACTAACGTCAGTTTAGTACTTTTAGCCAAGCGTAAAGAATTGTGTTACGATCCACGTCTGCAGTTTTTTTTTCCTCACAGTAAATGCTGTACGACGTAACAAGAGAGGTCAAAGTAAGTGCCAGAAGCCGGAAGTAACGAAAGTTCTGCAACTAAACATGAGATCTTATTTCGTGTCCGTATAAGGACACGGAACGTCTCCATGAGGCGGATGAAAATGATCGCAAAATAAAGTTTTAAAGTCCTTAATTTCTCACTTAGTTTTCTTTAATATTATTCAAGAGTAAGATTCAAAAAGAATGACCAAAGCAGAATATATCCAACGATGTTTATACGTCCGATAGCAGGTCCGACTTCCGGTTTCAGTATTTTCTCGTTGGTGAATCACATGTATTTGCACAAGGTACTGTGTTATTAAGCCTGTTTAAAGTTTTTCCCCAGTTTTAGAAAGCTCAGTGTCAGTCTTTTTATCTGCTGATCGTAAACAAATCCTGAGGGAATTACTGAGCATCGGATAAGCTTAAACTTTCTGAATGTACTAAAGAGCGCAATACCGGCCCCGCAGAGCATTAGTACGACATACCCGCAGATGATAGATGATACTAGAACAACTACGTTTCTCACTGCATCTTGTAGAAGAAGGACCTTTATAAAGGCAGTGACTTTTGTTTAACTTCATCTGCAAATTATCGTGATTCAAGGGGAGCGCTTTGCTCCTATCACCCCCACCTCCGCCTTCCCTACACCTATGGTAAATGTTTACATTCAGGGATGACAGTTTTGACGCTCTAATTTCGATGAAATTTAAAGAACCTAATTTTTAGCATTCATTTGCGTTTTTTGTTTTGTGAATTTATTTCAAATGACTGCTGCAGCAATGGCAGAACCAGAAAGTTTGAAGGAGGAGGGTAACAAATATTTTAGGAGTGGACAGTATGAAGATGCTTTGCGCTGCTACACACAGGCATTAGAGCTAGGCTCTCTGAATGACTCAGAGAAAGCCATCATCTTCAAGAATCGGTCTGCATGCAGGCTGAAGCTAAATGATCATGAAGCAGCAGTCTCTGATGCCTCAGCATGTAAGTTTTTTAATGTAACTTTTTTGATTGTAAGTAGTTTTGCACTTCTTCACCATGTATGAGCAAATTATTACCTTAGATTGGGCAATTAAAGGAAACTTACTTTTCCTCTTTGCTTCAAATGTTTACAAAGATCAGAGTAGACTGAAAAAAAAACCAACAGAATTTTATTTTTAACATATTAGAATTATTGTTGTTGTTTTGGATCATTGATAATTTAAGTTTTTGATGGTATAATTGTCTTCTTACAAAATATCCTTTTGTTTCATTCTGTTGAAACTGTTCAATAATTGTGTGTTTTGTTGTGTTTTAGGCTTGGAGCTTGCACCTAATGACCCAAAGGCTTTATTCAGACGTTGTCAGGCTTTAGATGCTCTAGGACGGGTGGAGGAAGCCTACAGAGATGCTGTGACTCTTCTGAAAATAGACCCTAAAAATAATGCTGTGCAGACCATATTCAACAGACTCAATCCTCTTGTGCAGGAAAGGGTAAGATCCTGAAGTTATGATTTTCATGTAATACATAACACTTCTTCTTTTGAAAATCAAGATATAATTCTAGAAAATTAATGCTTGCGGGAATTTTTGCTATTTCAGAGCCAGGTTTTTGACTTTTCATGTATAGTTACATGCAAGTTTCCTTTTAGGCTTTATGTTGTCATCTGCTTGCCATGATATATCAAAAGCAAGAGTAATGCACTGAATGCCTAAACAGTTTTGTTTGATCTTGAAAGTTATTGTTTTGAAATAAATTAGCTCTGTTATGGTTGGAGGGTTGAAGGGTTTTTTTCTGTGACAGTTGCAGAAACAAAACAGTCTGACAAACAAAGTGTCCCAGATGGTCAGTCTGGCATTTGATTTATCAGTCAGCAAGGACAAAAGATTACAGGTAAGATAATAAAATCATTTGTCAAAGAGCTGTCTCGCTTGATATTTCTACATATTCTATCACCAACATGGAGAAATAATTTTTTTTTTATATTTGACAGTGCTTTGTCTTTGTCTCTAAATATATCTGTGGAATGTACCGGGACTTTATTCATTTCTGTAAAAAAAAATTGACGATTGAGTTTTGTTTTTAGCAAAAAAAATAATGTTTGCCATTTATAAAATCTGTAATTAGGCTTTAAACAACTTAATTGTCCTGGCAAGAGAGGATGCTGGAGCAGAGCTTATTTGCCATAAAGGATGCATAAATCAACTTGCAGCACTAGTGAGAGAAAAAGATGCAGATTTCATCATTGCTGCAACTCGAATTCTTGCAAGCTTGGCTAAAACCAGCAAGCAGAGGGTGAGTTGGAAATAGAGAAATATTTTAGGTGAGATTGTTCATTTGTATTTTGATGTGATACAGAGAGAAAGATATTGTTCTTTTGTATTTTGATGTAATACGAATGGAAGGAGAGAACAAGAGACTTGTAACATTTTAAGGGACTGTGTTACTTGAAAGTTGCTTGTAAACTGGGGAAAAAGTTGGAGGTCTGATTTGGTCTCAGGGAGGAGTCTATGTTAAACTACTGAAGCACTTGCTTTGGCAGTTGATTGTAGTTTATGTACATCACTACTTGTTTACTTAGTAGCAATTGGTATTATGCACTAAATACCCTGGGTTCCATGTCTTAAATGAAGAAAGTTATTTGCATGTCAAGATGACATAGTTTTTCTCTTAAGGACTCCTCAAAATGACCTGGCATCCAAAATTCTTTTAATACTATATATCTTTTTATAATTCAATTAGTGAGACAATAGTTTTACCAGTACATATGGTCAGTATGTACAGTAAATATGACTTCAAGAGAGAAGAAAATGTAGTACATTTCTTAGTCATCAAGTCATATGCACCTGATGTTTAAAGAACTAATCAGGTGCATACCAGTCCTTTAAAAGAGTTTCATGTCATTATGTCCTTGTTTTTGGGATGTTAATTTTATTCTTCTGAAGTAGTTTTTTGAGCCATAGTCAATTTGTTGATGCCATCTTTGGCACAGGCTGCGACTGTTGTGAATACTCTGGACTTGAACCTTCTGTTATTGGTGCTGGGTCAAGCATCAGCAGAAGTAGGACGAAGCATAACTCACCTTCTGCAAACAATACTTAATGTATATGTTGGTCTTGAGGAATATCAGGCAGCTCTCAAGCACTATGAGCAGGAAAGGAAAAAAGGTGAACGCTTGAGATACCCACAGCTGTCATTGAGTAAGTATGGTGCTCTTTTTTTTCCCATTAAAAGAGTTTAAAACATATAGCAGTTAATATATATGATTCATGACATCTATTGCTTCCTTTCTTAACTTGTTTTGGTTGAACTTTGGACATCAGTCAATGAGGTAAATCAAAGACCCCTTAATGAGTCTTTGAGTGGCCCAAACAGGAGCATTCAGAGAAGGGTGTCAAAAAACCAGTGCTTGTTAGAGTGAGATGTTTATTGACAAGCTGAGAGCTTTTTAAAGGCATTGTTCTGTTGAATGATAATGCCCATGTGTATACTGTTGCCCATACTGTTGAAACCCTCCAAACTCAAATTTTTGAGATATTGGCTCACATTCCATATAGTTCACATATTGATCATTCAGACTTCCCCTGTCTGGTCCACTTAAGGAGACATTAAGGAGTTATCAATGCACCTTGACTTTTCATTAATGAGGAAATGCATGAATTACCAGCTGCTCAGCCAAAAAACATTTTAAGGGCATAATAAAGCTTGTGCAATAATAGAAGAAGTGCATTGAAAAGTAAGGTGTCAAAGTTAAAACAAAAGATGTTGAAATTTCTATTTTTATCAAAGTTTATAGCTGTGTTGCAGATGATTATTAACTGACCCTCAAAGCTAAACAAAAAGATAAGAAAAAAAAATGAATGCAGTTTTACCAGATAAGATGCAGGCATAAAAAGTAACCTATATTTATTATACCTTTTAAATCTCTTGCTCTACACAGATGAAGAACAACAACGCTATGTAGATCAATTGATGAATCATTTGGTGCGGATGATTGACAGTGGCAAGGTCACTGCTGAAGGTCGTGACTTTGCCATGGAGCTTCTAATGAAGAATATAACTATGAAGAAAGGGGTAGGATGGACATTAAAGTTTCTTGACACAACTGGTGAGTTTAATTTTGTTTGAAATGTCACTTTGTAAAAAGTAGATGACATTGTGAAGTTATGTCATGAAATAAAAAGTGTATTAAAATTATGGAAGGATAATAGAATTTCTAATTAAAACAATATCTTTCAATTGTTTTTCACTCTTAGTCATGCTTCTGACATCAAGATTGTCATGCCCAGTCCATTTTTTATATATATTTTCTAAAGATTTGAGAAAATACCAGGAATCCATTTAGACTAGTGTATACATTAGTGAAGTATAGATCATGTCTGTTTTATTTTTTTGACAGGGACAGTTCCACAAAAGCATAAAGATTGAATTTTTTTTTTTTTCTACATTGCATCTTTCTATGACCAATCTTCTCTTAACTATACTATATAAAACTTCATGTAAATTTTGCAAAGTATCAAGAGTTTGTTTTGTTTTGTTTTAATTAGGAATTGAAGGTCTGCTGACGGTAGCAGGAACTCAGAAGCAGTTCAAATCACTGGCAGTGACAGACCATTCTCGCATGCATGCTTCAGTTATTCTGTCTACAGTCTATGAAGATCTTATTGCTGATAAACATCGTGAAAAGTTCAAAGAGAAATGTACAAACTTTCTGAAGTAGGTCAAACAGGAGATAGCTTTCAGATATATGATATTGTTATGCTTCTAGTTCTTTACACAGTTGATGATTGGAAAACACTTTGTTTTTTATACATGATACTTTTGCCACTTTCTATTTGCGTTTCTACCCCTCTACTCATTTTTTCAAAAATCCAGTTATTTGACGAATGAAGAATTTGAAAAGTTGTGGTGTTTTACTCTTGTTTTTGATGTTGCACCTTAAAATTTACTGACAGAGAACTTTTTGGAGATGAGATCATCGAGTCCAAAATTGAAGCTATTGAGGTCATCTCAAGTCTTCTGCAGGTAAAAATGTTACTCTTCATGAAATTTATGTAGTAGTCTGTACAAGAAAAGCAATTAAAAAATTTTGTTTTTTATTGTCTCATGAGTAAATTACATTTCATGATTTTGAAGTGTGTGTTTACTGATTTGCTGCAGGGCCCATATGAGGTTGGCAATATGCTGCTTGGAATTGAAGGTGTTGTTCAGATAATGTTCACATTGGCAAACAGTGACAACATTCACTACCAGGTTTGTTTAAGTTCTGTTAATAATTTACATATGGTGTAAAAGCTATGGACATAGGAGTGTAGCCCATAGCCCGGTGGTGATTTGCCTCTAGAGCACATATCAGCAAGGGAATATCAGAGCATCACAAAAAGTTACACTGTGGTGTATATGAGGACAAAGCAGAGACAAGACAGCAGATCTAGTCTAGGTCTGATTGGTGACATAAAGAGGGGTAAAAAGTCTTGGCATTATGATGCTGATCACAACTTGATACTCAAAGACTGCTGTGGAGGAGCTCTGGCATTTGTTCTAAGCTCATCCAAGAAAAGACAGTTCCTTTGCCTGCCTTTGGTTGAGTTTATGGAGGAGGGGGGAGAGTTTGCTTACACCATACTTACCACCACTTGGCTCTACAGACTTTTAAAAAAGTGTTATTTTTATATTTTAAACATTATTGTCTGTCATGTCTGCAGAGAGCAAAACTGTTGTTTTCAAGCTTATGATTGAGAGTGTTTGGCATGTTCTCACTTGCAGAGAGTAGCTGTGGAAGCCATTGTGAATTCTGCCTCCAAGAAAAACCAATGTTCAGGAGTGCTCAAAGATGCAGTTCCTATTCTGAAGAAGCTTTATCAGTCTGCTGATGAGAGTATTAAAGTACGAGCCCTTGTGGTGAGTGTTATTCATAACTGCCTTGTTGCCTTTGACATGATAACATGACCTGATACATTTATTAATTTTTAAGGAATAGCTGATACGTATCTTTGACGAGAGTGACGGATATGCATGCTACATCACTGTATGTCTTATGTGTGGCATCAAACATCTGCAAATTTATGATGTTACCTGACCTGTAACATATATTTGATCTTTCAGATATTCTATCTTCATCATCCTGTAGAGATATTAAGGTTACATGTCTTTGCTTCTATGGTGCTCAAGCAAAGATGGAGAACCTTTCTTTCCTTTTTGTTTTAAGAGAACACTTTTGTTTATGGTGTATTGGCCTTGCTTTTGCCCTATTAACGGTTTTAGAGCAGTTGCTCACCTGACCTGTGGAGTGTTCTGCATGCATGACATGTGCATACTCATGGTCAGAATGACAACTTTTTGAATGTTTAAGAGCTAGCGTAACCCTTTATCTGTTCTGGTCATGTCATCTGGTAAGTCTCGAAAAAAGAGAATTTACTAAGTTTTATTTTTTTTAACATTCATCATCTTTGCTGTACAGGGTTTGTGTAAGCTGGGCAGCTATTCAGGAGGGGATGTAAGTGAACAGCCATTCGCAGATGGATCCACTCTTAAACTTGCACGTATCTGCCGCAAGTGAGTGAGAGTGTTTGTGATATCCGTAGTAGTTCAGTAATGACAGGGTTTAAGGGCTTAATTTGGATCCCTAAATCCCCCCCCCCTTTCTCCTCAGGAGATCTCAGATGCTATGAGAGAAAGAATTGTCCTTCTGTCTATAATGGGAAGTTCTCCACCTTTTTCTCTTTAGTCCATCATAAATTCAGACTCTCAGAGTCTGTGCTTTGATGCACTAGGAAAATACACGTGGGATCCTTAATCCATACTTGCTGCTAGACTTACAATTCATGCAAACCTTATGTGTCCCAAATTTTTGAAAAAATACTGATAGTTTTGAGTTTTGGACATATTTAGAAGTTTTTAAAAATAAATATATGACAGGTTTCTAGTCAACACAAGCAAAGATTGTGACCTTCGACGCTGGGCAACTGAAGGTCTTGCTTATCTAACCTTGGATGCAGATGTGAAGGAAGAGTTAGTAGACGATGCTGCAGCACTAAATTCCATCTTTGACCTGGCTAAAGTAGGTACCTTTTGGAACTTTTTCCAGATTTTATTCTTGGTGTGCTTGCCATTTTCAGGCAACCCATTTCACTTGTATAAGTTACCAGATTGCCAACGACAGAAGTATGTAGACTTTTGAGTTCTCTTTCAAAATTTGGATGCCATTATATTTGGTTGAGAGTTAGTATTTTTATTCAAGGATGTCTAAGACATAGGGGATGAAAATAAGAATGGTGAAGCTGTGAAGATCTTGTTGACCTGTTAATCAATCGTTATAACATGAATCTCCCTATTTTGTTTAGTTAGAAATCATACACTTGATAAGTATATATGGCTCTCATAAATATTACATTTTTCTTGGTGATGTAAGAATTTGATATGGTGTCATGTTTTTCTTGTCAGAATCCTGATTACAAAATGACTTATGCCTGCATAACCACATTAGTTAACCTGACAAACAGCTATGACAAGCAGGAAATCATACCTGAAATGGCAGAATTGGCCAGGTTTGCTAAGCAGCATGTTCCCGAAGAACATCCTAAGGTTTGATTTTTCATAACATCTTTCTTGCTTTAGTAGCTATTTATGTGAAGATTGCATTTGCAGATGTCTTCTTTTTATGTATTTATACTTAGTTAAGTGATCTATCCATCACATTATCTTTTTTTTTAAGTTTTCTTGTGTTTTTTGGCACTTTTTTCCCTGCAAGATTGTTTACTTGCATTATTTGTTCTGTTCAGGACAAGCATGAGTTCGTGGTGCAGCGAATACATAAACTGGCCCAGGCTGGTGTGACTAACGCCTTGGTGTGTCTGTCTGGCACAGAGTCATGCAACAGCCGAGAGCTGATATGCCGTGTATTCCTTGCTCTTGCCACTGAACAGTCATTGCGTGGTTTGATGGTACAGCAAGGTGCTGTCAAGGTGCTGCTGTTGTCTCCATATATTTTATTTACTCTGAAGCAAAATAAATCTCAAATATAATGGAATACCACATAAAAGATAAGTTTTCAAGAAGCATGGGATATGGTCTGGATATATGTTGATTTAAAAAAAAATGTCTTTAGAAGCCATTGCATATGCACATTTATACATACAAGTTAAATTTGAAGCACAAGATATAAAGCACTTGCTTGCATAAACAAATCTGTGCCTGCAAACAAAAATAGTGATAGATATGTGTATGTCAAGTAAGAATGCCATGTAAACAGCTGCGACATGCAGAAATTGAGAAAGAAAACACAAGGAACAGTATGGTATTCTTTATAATATGGGACTGGGTTCTTAAAGTATTAATTCAGCTAGAATACTGCTGCAGCTGAGGTCTTGTCCAAATCTTTGCATATTCATTCTCATCATCCTTTGCTTTATAATTTTTTTTTTTTTAATCGCTTTTGTTTCCAGGTGTTGTTACAACTTCTCGAAAATAATACAGACACTGGTGCAGTACTAGCTGCTCACAGTCTGGCTAAGATTGCTGTGACCATGGACCCGAACACTGCATTCCCCGGACAACGGGTCGGTTAAATGATTACTTCGAAATTCATTGTAATAAAACCTTTTCTTTCTAGTCTGACAATATAAAAATGAATCGCAACACAGTTGTCTTCTTTAGTGTTGCTTTTTCAGTCTTAAAAGCCTCAAACAACCAAGAGACCATGGGGATCAGCTTTATTGTGGCCAAAATAATAATTAAAGCCAAACAACAGAAAAGATGGCTCCAATAGCATTTTAACTACAGCAGCCAAGACCCACTCTGCTGGCTAGAGAGAACTGGTGACTGTCATCAGAACAGGTCACTCCAGATTTGTAGATCATTTATTCATCAGATTCTGCATTGGAGAGTCCCCAGTATGGCCCCAATGACATGGCCTGGTGACACAAAAAAGATCTTGGTATCTCTGCAGTATCTACAGCACACAACAGACTTTTTCAGGGCCTCTAGAGTTATTGTCTAAGCATTTAAAGAAGAAATTCATTGTTATGCAACATTTTCTTTCTAGTCTGACCATACCCTACTCTACCTTTCTAGGAAAAAACCACCATTTAACTAAGTTGTGTTTATCTGCAATCACATGCATGGGCATTTGTATTCTTTTTCCATTAGTTTGTATGGCTTTCAGGTAATAGATTGTTATTCAATTTAGGATACACAATAGTCTTTGCCTTTTTCAGGTTTATGAAGTTGTGCGACCTCTTATATCACTACTGCACCATGATCGATCGGGTCTACAAAACTTTGAGGCTTTGCTGGCACTGACTAACCTTTCGTCTGTTAGTGAAAACATAAGGTATATATTTAAAGGAGACCAGCGAGTTGGGGCTCATGCTTTAGTAATTCTGGTTGCTTCATACAGATGTGTTTTTACAATTAGCTTGAACGTTTATTTTTAGGAGCATTATAGTTTCCGTTGTATGCCGATGTAACAGCAATAACTTTATTAAAGCCAGCTAAGTGTATTGGAATTTTGACTTGACAGTTTGAGCACATTTCCTGCTTTTGTGGATTTTCTGTGATCATCATATCAAATTTACCAAATCAGGTTGTTTACTCAACAGTATGTCTAGCAAATAAAGCCCTTAACTGACTGGAATTGCAGTTTGAAATCTAGTTAAAAAAATATTTTAAAAAAAGTCCTCCGGTAGGTGCATGTCTTAGAGACTGTCTTAAAGTTTATTCAGTTGATTCAGATAAGAGTAGAGGTTGGTGGAAAGATTTGTTCTGTGGCTTTGAAAGAAACCTGTGAGGAACTATTTCTAAAAAGGCTGTTCCATTATGTCTGGTTTTGCTTGGATTTTAATGCTTAATATTGAAGATTGTCTTGGGGCTGGAAGTTCCCTTTTCCTTATAGAGCTGGAAATGTTTCTTTGTCTGATGTGTTCATTTTGAATGTTTAGTTTATCTTGCATTAATTTAAAAGAAAAAGGCCGATTTCCTTTTATTACTGTGCAGAAATTGCATTTTAGAGAACAATGGCCTTCAGTCAATTGAACAGCTAATGTTTGAGGAACATGAGATGATCCGGCGTGCTGCCACAGAATGCATGTCTAATATGGTGATGAGTCCGAAGGTTGGTCATGCAAATATTTTTGAAAAAGAAAATCACCAGTTTTGTGATAATATGGATAACTGACATTAATACAACTGAATACAACAGCCATGTGCAGAGACATTCTTTTAAAATTAATAGTTTATAAAATTAGCATATGCTAGTTTAAGACCAACCTTTGCCCCAGGTTCCATTTCTACACAACTTGTGACAAGCTTTAGCTATGACTTAGAGAGCCTGCTACAGCTATTGTGGCAACAGCTATGTAGTACTAATTAGACTTTACCAAGTTAAAGCTAGGTATTCTGAAAAACAGAGACCTGAGATCTTGTGCTAGACAGCAGACAAGAGTGATGACAAGGAAATGATGACTAGGCATTTGTATCATTTATGAAACTTGAAAAAGTCAGCACATGTGGTAACATGGCTATAGCATAGCTTAAATTAAAATCAAGACAACAGATTTTAGTGATCCGTATGTGGGCTTTTTGATGGTCATAAAATCTTAGCCTTAATTCCTGTAGGTGCAAGAACTGTTTGAGAGGGACAATGACCGTGTGAAGGTCCTTGTGCTTTTTGCTGGTGAAGAGGATCTTGAACTGATGCAAGCAGCAGCAGGTGCATTGGCTAACATGTCCACAAATCACAAACTTTGCCATAAAATAACACAGGTAAGATTGATAGCATTTTGCTAGAAATCAAAGGGTGTAAAAATAAACCCAAACTATCTTGTGCGCTCATCTTTAGACGAATAGCTTTACCAAACAGTCTTACCAGAGTTTGCATTTGTACTATGCCTCAACAGGTAAAACCATGGCTGCAGATTCTACAAGCATTGCTAGTAAGTGACAAAGTTGAGATCCAGCACCGTGCCTCGTATGTGACATTGAATCTCATGGCTGCAGACAAGGATATAGCTACACGCTTAATAGAGTCACGCGTAAGTCTGAGTATTATGTTCACGAGGTCTTGCAGCTTTCTTTTCTTTCTGACAAGTGAATAATCTTATTGTCATTGAATATTATTTGTGGGATATATTTGCTTTTAAAATGATGTTCATGCATTAACTCAATCTTCATACATTGAAATATCGATGTCAGTAGGGCCTGAACAGTTGTTTCTGACCAACAGATGGATGTGCAGCTATTTAAAAAAATTTAAGATATACTATTCTATTAAATTAACTGCTGTATTCAAAATCACACAATAAATTAATCTGTGCTTGAAATAGTTTCTATGACGTTACAATGAAGTTAAAATTTTATTATGATTTGTCGTGTCAGGTCCTGGAAATTCTTATGGCGTTGACACGGTTAGATGGTGAAGAAAGAGCAGGTGTGCGGGAATATGCACAGGCTGCGCTGGACAAAGCTGTAGAACTAGAGCTGATTAGACCCTATGATGCAAATGCCGATGCTGGAATTATTTTTAAACGTGCCCCAGATGTTAAACAGATGGAGGACATTGTAGAAGCAGCCGAAGGTGAACAGAAAGAAAGTGACAGTGAAGATGAGAAAGCAAAGGCACAAACAAATACAGACAATCAAAAAGCACATGAGAAGATAACAGATTCCTGTCCAAAAGACAAGGATTTTAAGCAAAGGGATGTCACCAATGAGACAGGATTGCTTTCAAATGTTGGAGAGGAGTTGGTAGAAGGTGAGAAGATAAGTAAATGTGATGGTGTACTATTATCAGAGCAAGAAGAGGTCAAACGTGACACATCAGAACAGGAAGAGAGAAAATGTGACACAAAAGAAGAGATCTCATGAAAGACTGACATTTCAGATCTTGTGCAGGAGTTTCCAAAAAAACACCTCAGTGTGTCTGTGTAGGTGTGCGAGTATGTACATGCATGTTTTATATGCATTTGTTTAAAAAAAAAAATGTTTGCCTTGATATATGTCTGCCATTTTCTGTTGTAATGCAGCCTTATGCCCCAGTACAAACTACACATGCATGAAAATCACTCCTGTTCCACAGTTGTGATACATTTTGAAAGAGTTACTTTTTAATTTATATTTTAAAAAATGTTTTGAGAATTTGTGTGATCTTTTTGTGTGTGATAATAAGAATCATATGTGATAGTATAATTTCTCCCCACAGAAAAGTTTACCTATTTCCTTCATTGTGATTTTGGTTTATAGAAAAAATGCATGCTGGTATTTGTTTTATATAGCCTCATTACATTTGAGATGTAAAGCCATATGTGTTCAAAATTTTACTGTGCATTCTTGTTTTTAAAAAAGGAGGTGTTATGTCAAGATGTGTGTGTGCCATATTCTTTTGGTGTGTTTTAATTAGCATCTTTTGACAGACATGTTTGATGTGACTAAAATGTTTGGTATGACAAACTGTTTTGAAAGATGTAGTGCAGTGCAGTGGTCAGTTTACCTCTTGTCTTTGCAGAACCATATCTAATGCTGTGACAATACCTTGTTAAATGGCCATAGCTTTACCACCTGTGGTGTGGTTTGGTGAGCATAACTGCCTTGGAGATGTTTGACCTGACAAAAACCAGCACACAGTACCTTTTCCACAATTCTCGTTTGTGCTCAGAAATGATTTATCATTCAGGCTTCACAGAAATGTTGGCCAAGCCATGTTGCAACCATAGCAAACTTGTGCTTGTTTCAGTTCATCTGACTAATAGAAGCCAAAACATGTCTAAGATGCAAGGCTCTAGGAATATTGTAAATCATCAATATTGGGAATGTTCACCTTTTTATTAGTTCTTGATGCTGAAAAATTTCTGGAAACAGCATAACTTAGACAGCAGAGATTAACATTTCAACCATTTATTAGGGAGTCCAAGTCAGGAGATGTCTTCCTCTCTTATACTTCTCACAGACCCCCAACCTTTCCCAAAAGCCCACCATTTGTGCAAAAGGCAGTTTTTTTAAAAATCTTTGTTACCAAAGAAATCCTGAATGTTCTCTTCTGAAGGAATTTCGTGTTCTCATTAGAGAATCCATCCTTTTATTAATAAACATGCATGTCATGTTTTAAATTAAATGCTGATTGTGAAGTAAGTTAAATTAAATGCTGAGTGTGATGTAAGAAGTGATTGAGAATTCAATGGCAATTCAACTTGCAATGTTTTATAAAGGATGTTTGCAATATGCATAATGCAAGGAGAGTCGATGAAAGTCATGACTTGAATATTCAGTTTTAATATCAAAGTTAGATGCCTTTCTTTTTTTTTCTTAGCTTTGGAGGAAAACAAAACCAACTTTGGTTGGTAAAACAGCATATTATTTTGAGAAAATTGTGATCATAACAAGAAAACAAAAAACCATGTATACCCATATCCGTGAGATACAAGCTTTTGAACACTGCTGTTCCCTTATAGGTTTTTGAAAAAAACCAATACATTTCCTCTGTCACATCTCATTAACACAGGTTCTCACATTGGCACTGGCCAGAATTTATATAAATTAAAAAAAGTGATATCCATTGCAACAAACCCATGACTACACTATGTTCTTATAATCTGCTAGCAACTTAATTTTATGCTTGACCTTGGGCATAAGTAGGCATGCAAAAAAGGAAACATCTGCTATCTGCTTTACAAAAAGTAAACAATAGGGACCTATACTTTTGTAAGCTAACATTACTGATCTTGACGTGTAAGACATGGATGGTATCAGTGTACTCTGCCATCCAGTAACTAGTAATCATATTTACTCATAAATTATGTCACTTTTTGGAATATATTTTGGTACTCCAGTCATGTTGCGATGGTTTTTCATGGCATGAGCATACCAATCCAGCTGAGAGATCATGTGATCAAGCCCTGTCACCATGTGCTCATTTAATGGCTTTCCATTCTCATCCAAGGCATTGTGTATTTCTGGGATGGCAAAAACATTGGAGACACTGAGAGTTCCTATTTCACCTAGGAAACATCGTAACTGCATGGCAGCTCGCACCCCTCCAAAGATTCCTAAAAACACACAAACAGACCCATCAAGTAGCCCATGACCAGATTTATTTGCGTTGTATAGAGATCAAAAATGATGAAATATCGATCATGCTTACCCACTGAATAACTGATGATGCCAGAAGGCTTGTAAGAGAATGATTTGGGTCCGAAGTGATTCAGCATGTTGCTAAGTGCTGGCGGCATGCCTGTGTTGTATTCTGCTGTTATAACAATGAAAGCATCTGCGGCTTGAATTTTTGCTTTGCAGTCAAGAAGAACTTTTGGGGCTTGTGATGGGTCTTCATAAAAGTGCAAGGCCTTCTTCAGCATGGGTAGATTTAGGTCTTCTGCATCTGCAAATCATGCTCAGTTGATTTTATAGGAGCAGATAAGTTAAATACCATGCCTTCATAAATCACCCAAATTGAAATGGATCTGCTGTATTCTGCATTTGTACACTGGGTGTATTCTCTAAGGTCAGCTTTCAAGCTATTCAAAATCTTATAGTCAAGTGTCCCTCACATTTTTATATTTTTAGTTACATGTTTTAAAAAAATCCTGAGACCTAAGAAAATTTTTTAACCTTTCTAGTGCATTTCAAATAAAAGTGTTTCTTTTTTTTTTAAAATCTGCTTCTATACTTGTTATTTTTATTACAACATAGGATGTTTGGCACAACAATTTGTGCATTGTCAGCTATCCTGGTGACTGCGTGCATGTGTCACTCCCACCAAGTGCTTACTATACATTTGCTTTTCATACAGTTAATGTGGATGCCGCTTAGTGCTACTAAAATCCAGCTAAAATGCATTACACATTTCTTAACAAGCTCAACTTGATAATACTGTATTTATTTTTATTTTTACTGGGTTTTTTTTTTTTTTTATTCCCATGTTTCAGTTATTGACTCAAAATACTTTGAATTTTTTTTAGTCATCTTTTTCTAATTACAAACAATTAAAAAGCCAACAGATGTTAAATAAAGTTTTGTGGGTTTTTTTTTTTTTTGAAGATATATCTTAACAGAAGCAGAAATGCTGATACTGATGTATATTATAGGTTTCAGCTACCATAATGAACCACACAGCATATTAAAGATATTCACATTTTCTTGCCTGTAATCAAAATTATGAAAAGGATCAAAACCAAGAATGACATAAAAATATACTAACATTTTATTTTATTTTTGCAATTTTTACTGTTTGCACACACTGGATATAGAAAAGCAAAACAAACAGCAGTTAATCACCTCTATAACACTATTGAACAGGAACTTTAATATTTCTATGAAAAAATGTTTTTGAGAAGAAGAAATTGGTGTTTTGCGCCGAACCAGCATCTAAAGGTATATCACGGCAAGGCAGTCAGCCCTGTAAACACACGCCACATGCAGAGAAAGAAAAGCGTGCCTGAGGCAAGAGCTGAACCCCGTACAACCAACCTTCACTGCATTGGAGACAGGTGCAAACCGTTGTGCCACCGAACACCCCTTTTGCATTATGGGAAAGGGTGTTTGGAGTAATGTTTACAGAAGACAGTTCCCCTTCTCCCATGCAATATCACCTAAGCAACTGTTTTTTTATATTTGAATGTTTTCGATTGATTTATTTTTTTATTTTTCAACAATAACTACAATCATCGATTTCGTTTGCTCTTTTCAGATAAGTATTGTTAAATGCACGGCGTGTACACATTTTAAGTGGAATTACACTTTACAATAATGCATTTATGTATCCCAGAAATGACTCTTGGAATTGTTGTCTGACACTGAAGTGTTGAACAGGTTCTGAGAATGCGCGTGCTGCTCTTTCACGTGCAAATCATCGTGAAGTCTAAACTATCGAACATTACTCGCCGCCATTTTTAACATCATTGAAAAGGGTTTGGAAGCCAGGATTGATTTCATCTTAAAGCCCCGAAAAATGTGCTTACCTAACAGCATCAAGTCATACTTCGTCTTGAGCTGATGTTGCACGAACTGTGCCACTCGAGGACCAAGTCTCCCTTCACGAGTGGTTCCCAGAAACATAAGGACATTGAGTTTAGAAGCCATGGTCGACTTAAAAGCTTCTTCACGTGAAAATTAGAATCCGGCGCTTTCACTGGTAAAGTACTGACATGAAAAAAGGCTTTATATAGTCCACGGAATCACTCATGGGATTGTTCCACATTATATGACCTGCCAGAGCAGCATTCCAGTGACAAGTTCCCCTGTACTTTGCAGTTTCGCTGTACAAATATATCAAACTTTTTTTTTACCATCTCCAGTGCATTCGGACTGAACCTTTAGCGAACTCAACTTCCAGTGCAGTCAGCCGCTGCTCTCTCTCTCTCTTTTTTGGAGCTGTTGGATCCAACGATATTCCGCGTGAGAAGGTCAGAGAGTGTAGATAAATATACCTATACCCTCTGGGAATTAGGTTATGCACCTCAGTCGAACGTTTCACGCCACACAGCCGAGAATCCTCCAGGATTTCACTATACTTACTTCATCATCATGAGCAGGTCCATCGTTCACATAATCCTTTGATCATTTCGGTTTTTTTTTTTATTTACAAAAAATATACAATTAGTTTTCGTTCGACAGTCTTCTTTGTAACTATTATAGGAACAGTAAGGATTCTTTATGCCATTAAGACATTTCGTGAGTTACTTTGGACATGTCTATCCCGTCAACCTCAACAAAGGAAAATTTTCATAATATTAATCTAGTTCAGTTCAAATATAGTACAACACACCCACACTCATATGCATATAGGTCGTTAAACCCTCGATCCTCTTCCCCGACACCCACCCCTCCCGCGCGCATCAGCGTGAGCAAAGCAAAGCCTGACCCTCTGAGAACTGCATAGAAGTACGTACGGTATTACAAAGACCGGGTAATAACTGAAGACTGTGAAGACGACAGTGGGTGAAGTTTGCTTATTATTGCTGCTCTCAGGTAAACATTAGACCAAGAAACCTATAGCTAAACGGAGAAAGGAAAGGAGAAAATTTGAACTTTGCAATAAAAGTAAAGAAACTCGCCTTCCCCGGCACTATCGTGCCCAAAGGTTAAATAGCTTCAACTCAATCGTTATCTCACCATCCGTTATGTCACCAAGACACCAACCCCTACTCTCGCCACATTTTGTGGCAGAACAATTTACCCAAACGTTACCTATGTGCTCATCGCTAATTAAGCTTCTTCGAGTCCACTAAGACAAAGACGTGTGGCCAGAGATCTTTCTCCTACCAAGCCTCATCAGCCTGGAGCAGATTACCTGTCAACCTTAGATCGTTACTCTGGTTCTCTTACAGCGGTGTAGGAAGATGCTCGGCTGTTTTTATCAAACTCTATACTGACAGCACGAACTTGTATTACACGACTGTGCTGACAGTGAACGACGTTTACATTCTTGTCCCCTCCGTTTCTTTTTTTGACAGGGCGGCTGCACTCCTTGGTTCATACACCACTGTCTTACCACCATTAAGTCCAAACTTAAGATGCATTTTTTTTCAGGACAGAGACTGCGACTATGGCCTGAGTATAAGCGTGCATACTGTGTCTGTATTTATCTTGTGTATGAGTTGGTGTGCTTGCTGTAGACGTGAGCGTGTCTGTTCCATGTGAATATGGGTGCATGGTGTTAGTGATTCTGTTTATGTGGATAGGTCTGTATATAATTTCTGTAAAGCGCTCTGAGCAACTCATTTGAAAAAACAACGTTATAAAATGTTCATTATTATTACTACGTTATGAATCATCTACCCTCATTATGACGCAGCCCTCATCTGTGGCCAAATGGTGGCGAGATAACGGGTCAGGACTCCTACTGAAGATGGGAAAGGGGAAGAAATGTTACGAATGCAGCATCTAACAAGGTTCTTCAAAACACTCAGACATGACCTATTGGTATAATGGTAAACTTTACTTTAAACATAATTTTTTGTGACATGCCAACAAAAAAATATAAATTGAAAAATATGCACTGAAGATCTACTTTAACAATGCACATAACTAGTGAAAATGGCACTTTTAAAAGTTTGTGCAAACAGGAAGAAATTTAAGTTTATATACGCTTGGGGTAAAAAAAAAAAACCAAGAGGTTTTTAAAAAAGTTATTACATTTACATATTTCCTGAGTGCGAAAGACAGTAAAAACACTGCTACCAATAGCTGATTAGTTCCTTTAGCCACTTCCTTTAGGTTTTAACAGGCATAAAAGTATAGTGTATGAAGACTGAAAAAAGGGAAATGTAGATCTGACAAATGAATTGTAAACCACATGATTTTACACCAGTTATTCTTGGATTATAATCAAATCTTTACTGATTGATGTATGTATACTAAAACAAACTTACAAACAGAATGAATTGTTTCCTAGGACAAAATGCTTAAAGTAGTCCATAATTTCACAAGTTCATAAAATTTCAATCATCATGGGTAGAAATGTGGTGTGGTTCATGCACAAGTTAAATGAAGTTTACTTGACAAGCATGAAAAAAGGTAACAGCAGCTGTAGTGTAAACCACACACGCACATAAAACACTGACACAAATATGAACACCACCAAATTCTGCATACTGCCATACTGTATATGTCATGGTGAGCAATTACAATTTGTTCAACTCCACTTAGTTTACCTTTCCATTTTCTTCTGCAGTTATGTGATGTTAATTACTACATTTATTCAAATCACAGGTCATGAACTGCAAGCTTTAAGTTGCAGGTAATCTCTCATGAAATTACAGACTTTTTTAAACATATTTTAAAGCAGCCCATTGATCAACTGGCAGCTAACAGATCTTTGATTAAACACTAACATTTTTGTCATTTTTCAAGTACAAAAAAAAAAATTGTTTCTTAAGGTTAACAAACCTGAGTGATAAAAATACACATAGATGATATAGAAATGCTGGCCCCAATGTTCTGTTTAACAGTGTCTTCACCATAGCCGCCTTTTCATGTTGTATTGCACCTGCAAATATCTATGCTAGAAGGTGAGATCTCAAGACAAAAGAAGTTGGTGTTTCTAAATAACAAATTTAGAGTTTTTCACAATTTATGGTCTTCAGAGATTTACACTTTTGTAGGTTATGATCATGGGATCTTGAAATAATGTTATTGTACACTACCACACAATTACTACGAACCATACTACTTCACAATATATTTCATTTTATGAAGGTTATTTTGGTACTCCGAATTTGCTGCGGTGGTTTTTCATGGCATGGGCATGCCAATCCAGCTGAGACATCAAGCGATCAAGCCCTGTTACCATGTGCTCATTCAATGGCTTTCCATTCTCATCCAGGGCTTTGTGCACTTCTGGGATGCCAAAAATGTTGGAGACGCTGAGAGTTCCCAGTTCACTCAGGAAACAGCGCAACTGCATGGCAGCTCGCATACCACCATAGATTCCTAAAACAAAACCCACACAGATTCATTAAGTACATATAGCTATATTTTTTGTTTTTAAAAAATCCACATGACAGATTGATTTATGCATGCTTTCCATGGATTAGTGACAAATCGAAATACCAAAAGGTCTCACCTGGTGAATAGCTGATGATGCCAGAAGGCTTGTATGAGAATCCCTGGGGCCCAAAGTGGTCCAGCAAGTTGCTAAGAGCTGGGGGTATGCTGTGGTTGTATTCTGCTGTTAGAACAATGAAAGCATCTGCAGCTTGAATTTTTGCGTCACAGTCAAGAAGAACTTTCGGGGCTTGTGACTGGTCTCTATAAAAGTGCAGGGCCTTCTTCAGCATGGGTAGGTTCATCTCTTCCGCATCTAAAAGGGAACAACAATTCATGTCCAGTCAGTTTCACAGGGGCAGATTACAAATGTCATGCTATGTGTACCACACTTGACCCCACTGAACTTTTCAGCTTCTTTAAGTCCCATAGCCAAGTGACTATAGTGGCACAAGTTCACAATACTTAGGGAAAGGCTTGAGGATTCTAACCCTTCTCTTTGTGCCCTTTATCTTTCCTAATTTCCTACCCATATCTGAAGGAAATATATAGTTTGTAAAGCCGCTCTCCTAGTCTTTGAAACAGCAATTAAGTTTTGGACCACTTACAACCAGTCTTACCATGGAACCTAGTCATTAAAACTACTAATTATCATAAAGTTTTATTGCAGTATAACACTACAACTGTTAGATTTTTTGTTTGTTTGTAAATCAGTTTCTATAATTACTTTCAATTCAATAGATTCATTTCATCTGTGCTTAAAAATAGCTAAAAAAGTGAAAACAATTCAAAAACCTTTCATGGTCAAGGCACACGAATAACCAAATAAATCACAAGTATAAATAAAATGGTCTGTGGGAGCAAATATTTCTTTCTTTTTTAATTTCATGTCCAATATATTATTTGTTCAACAACACCTCACTGGTGTTTTCTCCCATACTCTTTGTTTTTTCCCCTTGTTATCGACCTTTCCCTAGGTTAAAGTTGTTCACAAGAACAAATTAAGTCTCTGAACGAAATGTTATATTTTGATTGAACACATACTCCTTATATGCGGGCTGGTCATTTCGCCCCGAGTCAAATCGTCCCCTCTATGTCCATATATCGTCCCAAAACCAAAAGCCACATTGCCCCAGACCCAAAAAAATTCAATCACCAATGACACAAGTCATTGACTAAATACGACCAAAAAGGTCATGCTTTGTTTGAACACTATAAGATGCAAGCTCAGCTGCCTAATTTGAACAGTGCCATATTCGAATAAGTTCAATCACCATTTTATAAAACGCAAATGGCTGCATAGCAATATGAAAATGAACCATATTAAGATTTAAACATTTTTTTTTTACATTAAAGATTTTGTCATCCTTTTGCTTTGAATTCGCATTTTGACTTTTTGTGTGCTGCATCTAGTCTGCAGTTGAGAAATGTGCTATATAAATCCACACTATTATATTATATGCAGATCGAGGGTTATAGGGTTAAAGGTTAAAAAAAAATTCCCATAGTTCTGTTTGAAATAGGTGACCGTGTTGGAAGTACGGCTCTTTTGATAATATTTGACATTAACAGACACTAGTCATCGGTGATCGATTCTTTTTTGGGGCCTGGGCGATTCGGTTTTCGGTGTTGGGACGATATGAACATATACATGTATAGCTGAGACAACTTTTGATTCCCGCTTAGGGACGATATCACCTTGGGGCGAAAAGACCGCGGTGACTTTTCATATGCATATAGTAGCACAGCCTACGCGATCTACATCGAAACGAAAATATTTGTCATTAATAAGAAATTAATTCAAAGTAAAATTGAGAAAAAAAAAATAAATAGAAAGGTCGTTAACAGTGATTGACAAGACAAACACAGTAGCCATGGTAAAAGCGCTCACCAAACAGTGTCACATCGTACTTGGACTTGAGATGATCCTGCACGAATTTTGCAACTCTAGGACCGAGTCTTCCTTCGCGAGTGGTTCCTAGGAAAATAACGACCTTCAGTTTCGATGCCATTGTGGACTCTTTGTAGCTTCTGTACATGAAAATATGCACCCGGCAGTAATATTCGCTGATCGCGCGTTGAAGCTACCAGGCGCGTCTATATAAACCCAGGAAGAGCCTCGTCACTCATGGCAATGGTACACATTACGACCCGCCAACATTTCATTGGCAAGTCCAGGCTAACATGACTCAGCGCATTTAGAGCAGAAATTTTGCTGAGTAACAGCTGTCTCGGCTATAGCCAAGCAATTCGCTCAGTGGGTTATTAGTTCGTGGTGCGAGTGAACCGGCGCTTTGCAGACCTCAAAGCTTTGTAGGCTCGATCATGGTTCTTTGTACAGGACGAAGTCAAAGTGAGCACACGGGATGAAAAGTATTTAGCACTAATATATAGCCGCATTTAGTTTTGTGAATGCAGTATGTTCTACAAGCATGCAAAATTAATATAATCTATGTAGTTCGGGTGTTTTTCTTTCTAGCACACGATATACTATACTTACTATAGTGTCGTATGCAAAGGGACAACTGTTGAGGTTATATATATAACGGCATGCGAGTTCTCTATATCTTGATGACTATACGCATATATACATGTACGTATAATATATGTTCTCATCTGTTTACATATATACTGAATATATATACATCTGACGATCATTGGTTAACCGTTTCTTCGCATGAAAATCGATCAAAAGGTCGGTAGGTTATGGCCCAGTTTTCTAGATCGATGAGGATCGATCATTGCCTGACTAGGGCACAAGGCTGATTGAAACATTGATTGCGTGTGCATTTAAACTGATGTTTCATTTGTCGAAGGTATTTCTTTAATAAACAGAATACTAAATACTAATTATCTTGACTGTATCTCCTTCGCTGAGCACTCATGTAAAAGTAATATTCAACCTCATGTGATACAACTATATGCAGCGATCTTGCGATCAAAGAGCGGTCCGGTGGCGCAACGGTTAGCGCCTGTCACCAATACAGTGAAGGTTGGCTGCCCTGAGTTCATTTCTCGTCTCGTCTCTGCACGTGGCATCTGTTTACAGGGCTGGCTGCTTGCCGTAATATAGCCTTAGCTACTGACAAGGCGTAAAACACCAATCCCCCCCCCCCCCTTGCGATCAAAGATGTCTGATGTCTGACACCGTAGAAGGAAGAAGAGAAGGTCATGCTTAACATGTGTTGAACGCGAAGAAATGTTGACATGAGCCACGAAGGTTAAAATGACAATTGGTGATAATCAGAGTTCAAGTTTAAGTGCATAAGTGCTTTGTGGTACTTGTTTCCTTATGCACCTGCTTACTAATTGCAAATAAAGTCGCATATCTTATCTCTCACACACACACGTACATAACAAAATGAAAAAATCTTTATTTACCGGGGTGCTTTTTTACGTCTAACTCTCGGTCTAAGGAAAGTCAACTGAACACTACTTTACTACAAACTAAGGAATTGATAACAAGAGGGAAAATTAGAATACATATAATGTATATATGACCCGGATTTTTTAAACTAATGATCGAATGAGTAACATATGGTGCTTGTTCGATGTTTGATTGCTAGCGTGGGAGTCTCTGTAAGCGATCAATGGTTTTGAGACAGATGTTGTAAAAGTTCTGCTTTGAACTGATGTTGACTGGATTCCGTTTATTAGATATTCCACAGAAAGCCTGAAAATTTCACAATCCTCTTGTATAAGTCGATTCCTGGTATATGTGAATGATGCATTTGAATGACCCTCTTATTATTTTGGTAGAAATTAGTGTGTGTGTGTGTGTGTGTGTGTGTGTGTGTGTGTGTGTGTGTGTTTTGAAGTGGTTGGGGGGAATTCACCTATATTTTAAGGACAAACATACACTTGTTGAATTTTAGTCCGCTTTTTAGTGTCAGGACCTCTAGAGCAGGGGTGGGCAATTAATTTTCCCAAGGGGCCGCATGAGAAATTGGGATGGTTTTAGAGGGCCGGACTAATATAGTTAACTCAGTTTTACCCAATACTGTATATATAGTATATATACTGGCGGGCGGGTCAGCGGGCGGGCCAGCGGGCGGGCCGGTCAAAGACAGGAGGCGGGCCGGATCCGGCCCGCGGGCCGGCCTTTGCCCAGGTCTGCTCTAGAGACTAGAAGTGCGGCAGTGTCCCACAGAGAGGAAGCCTAATCAATGACATATATAGAGAATCCCCTGAAATCTGGAACGATGTCGATGTCAAAAATATGTTCAGCGCAGTAGAAGCTTTAATTTTGTACCATGGGTAACATTTTAAAAGGGTTTTTAAAAAATGATGCTCTGAAACAAACACATAAACCAATGAACGTTCTAGATTCATGAATGACGAAAGGCTAGCTACGGTAAAATTTTGAATAGATCCTTATGCATAATCGCACACATGCAGCTTCTTGGTCAGTTGACTGAAAGATCTACAAGAAGTAGTGTCCACACTCATTAAAGGATTGTTTTTATGCGAGACTGACAACAATTCTTGACAGGAGCAGCATTTGTTGTCAAGGGAAGCACCTCGGGAGGACAACAAGTTAAGTATAGTTGCTTCCCTTTGAACGACGAACTGGATAAACATGGCGGCGTGGCATCCGTACGCAGAGATTCGTTCTTACAGAAATCTACAGATCTCAGGTTCTTGCGTTAGCCAAAAATAAAGTTATGGTAAAACCGATACTCACTTCCACCACCTATTACTGTTCATTTCTATTTCTTTTGTAGCCAATTTTGATGGAGTGGTATTATTAACCGAGTCGTCCGGTTAAGTTTACATCTGAAACTAGATCTGTGGCTTTTAGCCCCAAATGTACATTATTCTGATTGGATAACGAAAATCAAGTGAAGCCATCCCATTGGATTTTCTTGAAATCACATGGCGACGTCCAGCAGACCTAAACAGCCGTCCACGAGTTTCAAGTGGTGAAAAAAACCCAAAAAACTGCAGGTGATGAACTACAGGAACTTCGATCCAATGATCGCTATGTCAAGCTGAGGAAGCGGCGCGAAGAAGAAATGGCCACAGCGATCCACATCGCAAACCTGGAATTTTAGCTGCGCTTTTTTATCTTCTTGTAGGTAACAATGTCATGCTACAATCATTTATATTTAACTTTAATTATATCATATTTATATCAACTTTAACTTTCGTCAGTTTATGCCTAACTTAACTGATATGAGATCGAACATTGTAAGTTTAGAAAATCAACACTTGCCTTCAACGGAATATTGTTAGAATAAATCGAGATCAACCTCTAGATTTTTGGCACATCTTACTGCACGTTGGTGTTGTCAATTCAATTTGCTGTTTAGAAATGATGGAAGAGTTTGACTAGAAAGGCATTTTTAGTAATCCAGATCAAGAACAAATAACATATGGTTCCTTTTATATATATATTGGTGAATGCTGATGCAAGTAAGAGCACAGCAAAATAATAGTATACAGTTGAATCTATGAAGGCAAGATATCACACCAAGATCCTGCACGTGTGTGGGACATAGAGTTCTTGAACAGTTTCATCGAGCTTCACAAAGAATAGACAGCGAGAGTCGTCACGGAATGCATCGATAAACAGCGTTGCGGGGGATGGCTAGAGTAGTGGTTGAGAGTTGCGTATCAAACAAGTGCAGGAGGGCACAGACTTAAATTTCTAGCAAACGAGTCTGCTGGGGGGCGCGTTTCGATCTAGACCTATTTAGCTCCCTACTTGACATAGCCGCTTATCTTTTTGTGGTTGGTGTATGAATGCCGGGAGGACAACACTGTCACAACATACCTCGCTAGGACTTTTCTGTAGGAAGAAGACGTAAACTTCGATGCTGTCTTGTTGTCGAACAGTTCTCTGTCTCTTATGCGCCCATCATGCTGAATAATTTGCAGGTGACACCCACAAATGCAAAACAAGGGCTTGAAATGATTTCAGCTTACAGAAGATTCTTGATCATCTAATCTGTGGTGCATTAAACGGTGAGCTGTCTCTTGTTTCTCGGTCTTTCTCACTCTGTGTGTGTGAGAGAGAGAGAGAGCGCGCGAGAGAGAAACTATGTTTAAAAAAGCTAACCAAGAACCAAGGAATGAATTAAGTTATGCTATTGAGTGAAGGTTGTCTTTTAAACGATCAGCTTGTCACGCTGTCCCCGTTGCTTTGATCACTTGCTGCCTGTTCTGTGACGCAGTCGTAGGTCGGGTAGAAACAGGACGATGAGGGAGCGCCGTACCTCACAGCATCACTTCATCCACGTGCGCATTGTACCACCGGTATCCGGAGCAACATCAACAACAACAACAGTAACTACATCGGTAACATCAGCTGCTAATGGCGCGGGGAGTGGGCCGTCGTACGCTGGCTGTGGGGATATTGTGCGGTCACAACAGCTGCAGTGGGTGAGTGGTCGTTTGTCTGTCTGCCAGTGCAGCTGTCTTTGAATATCCGTGTCCTGTCCCCTTGTCTCCCCGCCTCCATGTTTATCACCTGTGACTATTATATCACAAAACGGTGACAGTCAAGCTTCTGATAGAAAGAGAAATTACGTGGTGATTATCTGCATAATTTTGTAGATCTTTTGTCTATTAAAAAAAAAAAAAACTTTGCAAGAGGTCAAGAGTCTCGGCAGACAGACATCAGTCCACCTATATACGTCCATGGTCTTAGTATCGTGCCGGGTCACGTGGTCTAACCAGACCAGCTTGCATTGCTTCACTATTGCAAGAAGGGGTTCCTGGTGGCCCACTCGGGTGGCGACCGTGCTTCATAAAAAGTTATTGTTTTCTCGCTCAGTGTATAGAGTCAAACACAGAGACAGTAGTGGGGGCTAGATTTATTGCCATCTTCAGATCTGTTAGATTGTAAAGGCCATGAGTGCTAATCGAGACACTTCAACATTTGTTTTGTGTGTGTGAGATGATAAGCAAAATAAAAGGCAGTGTCTTTTGGTTGGAGATGGTAAGGTAGCTGTTCACACCTGTTAACCGGACAAACATGGACGAACGTTTGGCCAACAAGGAACCCGTCATAGAAAATCTTTGCGAAACTTGGGCAAACTAAATTTCGTCCTTTAGGCTGTTGTGAAGGACTTAACGTATGGTCTGCCTGCTTGCGTGCTTATGCAAGTATGTGCGAATACAAAATACGCAGTTACACGTGTGTGTTTGTGGATCGTGATCGATTATGACATTTTCAGACGATATTTAATGTCTTCTACTAAGAAAACGAATTCTTCTCTCTTGAGCGCGAAATTCTTCGTGGAATTCGTCGGTTACCAGAAACCTGAGGCTGGATTTCCTGTTTGGTTCCCTGGCAACCTAGCACACACGACGATGGGAGTTTAGTCGCCGGTCGCTCCGACCAATCTCCCCCGAAATCCTTCCTCTTTGTGCACCAGTCCTGCTCTTGCTTACCAGGGTACGAGAAAAGTCTTTTCACGATGTGGCCAATTAGCTGAGTCGTTATTCCCGGGGTTTCTATACCCTTGGGCTTAGGATGCGGTCTATTGGAGGCGGCGCTGCGTACTTGGTAACAGGAGGGCTGCCGGTTCGTCATGTCCTATGACTGGAAAACTTCTGCCCAACAACACCCGGCTACCTGATTTATCAGGGAAGGCAAAAGTTGTCTCTCCAGCTCTATCAACCACTTATTTATCATAGATTGTACCGACCGTCCCTACATGACAGTTCTGTAGAGTTCTTTTCACTCACAGAGTCCCACTGTAGCACTCATTTCACCTGTCAGGTCCCGGTCATTTGATCGCCTCTGGTTGAGCTTTTGTTTGGTGCACTGGTGTGGCTCCCACCTTCCCTCTCGACAAGGGGTGGCGAGAGGGGTAAGGGGGAATCGCTTTGTGTTCTCTTCCGAAAACGAAAAACAGTGGGAGGACACGAAAAACAAAACTTTAGTAATACTCTTCAGTGCGTCGGGAATTAATCACGCCAATGGCGGCAACCGCGTCTGTGAATGAAACAAAGTGTCAACAACGTCAGTTACATGCCTGCAAATTGCAATCACCATCCCACCACCATCCAGTCTAACAGTTGTGCGTGTGTGTAAGAGCGAGAGAGAGAGAACGTTGTTTTATCGGCTGATGGGCCATAGATTGCTGGTTTAAAAATCGTTAATTGCGACTGTACATACTTGTGTGTTTTATTTCAGTTCTAACACAAAATGGGAATTATTGTATATGTTGCACATACAGAGTCCCTGCTGTTCAGAACTTAGCTCCAATGATCAGGTAAGGTGCAGGCCACTATATCAGGCCAGACGTCAGTCCGTTGGCTGACATTGGAAAGTCTTGAAGACCGAAACGCCTCGTTATCTCTCTCAGCCCGAAAGGTGATCTCTCAAAAGATCAACCAAGTTGTTATTCGGATGCCTTTTTCAATCCAGCAGGGGGATTACAGACGATTTGTGCCTGTTATCCCATTGCTGAACGACAAGGAATTCAAGAAGAAGAAAATTCTCCTACAGTTCTGCTCTTTTTATGCCATTATTTAGCTCTGAAAGCAATTAGTAATCGAAGCTCATTGTGTCTGCTTGACAGCATCCTGCAAACAACTCCAGATAAAATCTTACAATGTGAAAGTGCTGAGTGTCAGAAGACAGCACGACCTTTCCTGTCTGCACTTTTTTGGCGAAAAAAATCACGTATATGAGAGTCTATAGCGCGAGCACACACACACCACAAAATGTATTATTGCTGCTGATGCTGATACTGATGATGATGCAGTCTTTTATGGATAGTTGTGTTGGTTTCTCCTTATCATGAGTGGAGGTTTTTTTTTTTTTTAGTTTGTTTGAAACAAAACTGGATGACATCGACGCCTGCCCCCAACCCCACCACATACTTCTCTTTTGCACCCCTCTCCCCATCCCCCAACGATTCGCTATTGATTTTCTATAATTGCCGCCAGCCGGCAGGTGCTGCCAGGTGAAGTGGCACAAACGTAAGGGCCACCCGTCACTAACGGCCACACCACACGCACCCGTCGCCAGGACTAGCAAATCGCGTGCGCACGCGCGTGCATTGGCGAGATCCACCCCCGCCTCCCCTCAGCGATCGGTTCCTGACTTCCGTCGCCAGGACCGACACGCACCGCCCGTGTTTGTGGTGGAGCTGCAGCGGTCGTCGTCGTCGTCGTGAGACAATATGTGCATGCGACTTCTGCGCTGTTCAGATCCGCTGCGTGGTGGCACCACTTGCAAGTCTGGGTGCACGACCAGACCCACAGGATCGCTGATACCCATCGTCACAAATTTGCGGTGCACCCTCTGCCACGGTGTTGGCTTGTGGTGATTACCAAAGGTCACAGGGCTTCTTCTAGTGTGATTTTTTACAGTGCGGTCAAAGGAGCATAAGCTGACCTCGACATGATTTTGTCTAAGTGAGGTTGTTCTGTCGTGCCAAGAGCACTGCAGATGCCGGCTACGAGAAATATCACAATTAAAGGACTTTTCAAAGTGCGAGATGACTTGTGAGAAGGACGACTTCTCTCAGCAGTGTCTTGAGCCAGTTGGACATCCCCGTTACTTTCCTAGTTCAAGCACCTCTTGTCTGTTTTGTTGGTCACACTTGGATTATTTACGCACGGGTGCGTCCATCACAGGCTCGGTGCCCTCCTTTTCAAACGTTTTCATTCACTCTCTGAATGTGTTATAAGAAATTTAATTTTTGAACACAATTCTACTCCAAAAGTTGGCATCTACGTCATACATCGTACTAGAAATTAAATCGTAAGCAATGGTAATTATATCGAAGAAGTCCTCTACATTCCCTGCTTAAATCATCTCATTGAATTTAAGACGGACGTATATAACCTATACATTCTTATCCACACCTGGCTTCACGCGATCCCGCTGTTGCATTTGAGACTGCCAGTCCATGACGGCGAGGAGCGCTGGAAGTACATTGTCTTGGCCCGAAGGGACCGGTGTCTGCCTGGCAGCGGCAACCAGATGATCAGGACAGGTACTAACACGGTACCGTTAGCTGATTAACGATTTCTTTGGGCAAGGCTCTGCTTCTACAGGTAGGTGGCAACATAGCGTGTGCAGGACGTCACGAGCAGGGCGTACGTGTGTCGGGGGAGGGAGAGCAGGGAGGGATGTGAGCCACGGCACTTTGTCTGACGCACTGACTGGGCGCGCACCCTTCGACAGTTAATGACTCGAGGCTTAGTGTTTCTGCTGCCTCCATGTGTGGGACACGCTTCGAGAGGTCGTTTCGACCTTGAACTACGCTGCCTCCAACCTAGCCGAACCGAAGACAACAACAAACAAGCTTGCAGCCTGCGACAGGGCGAGGAGGTGAGACGTCGCCGTCCCATACCGGCTCACGTCATGTGACCGAGACCGAGGCCTGAAGCCCCTGGGGTACGCAGGGTATTTTTGGTGCTGACAAAAGACACACCCGCTTCAGAGATGAAGTTCAAACTACCGGAAGTAGAACCCACGACTCCACAGACAACAAAAATTCGGGTAGGTGCTTTGTGTACGCATCTTTGCCAGTAGGTTCAATCGGTAGATGAAGCTTAGCATGCAGAATGGGTGGGCGCGAAGGTCTGGCACTAGTTGGTGAGGTAGAGTAAATGTGTTCTGTCGGTGGCCATGCCGAGGTGCCGTGTCAAGACGAGCTCAGGCCAAAGGGTAACCACGCGATGGTGGGGTTGTACCTTCATTATTCATTGACAGAGCCGAGTTTACGAGATTGTAGTTAAGGGACTCGGGAAAAAGCGATAACTACAGGACCCAGCGACTCTGACAGCGCAAGACATATCTGTCTTCCGTATGTGGAGCTCTTACTTCTTCCTTCGCTTCTCTCTCTCTAACTTTCTGTCTTTCTTAGTTTAATGTTGACACCAAATGTTGATGTGGGTTTTGAAAAAGAAGAGATGTTTCAAGATGCAGAAGAAGTGATGCAAAATAAACGACATTGAGGACAAATTGGGAGACAGAATGAATCGTACCATCGAGACCACACGAGATTTCCCGGGACTGAACATTGCTGGGAGGACCCTAGTCATAAAGTTGCTTTTATTGTATTTACTTGTTTACCTACCATTTCTTATACATACACTTCCAAGTACACAGAACACACTAACAAATTATAGAGCCTCCAGAGGTTTTTCAAAATTCTTAGACGCTTTTGTGATTTTCACAATGCAAGGATTTCGTTGATGTAGAAGGGGATTTACTGTCTCCTCTCGTGTTTCTCCCACAGACTGCATTATGTTTAATGGGGCTTTGCACCACATTCATATTATTTTTATTTTTATTATTTTTATTTTTTTGTATTTGTAAGCGTTCTTTGTTGTTGTAGTTGTGCACCCTAGGCGAAAGACAAGTGTGCAGATGACAGAAGATAAGTGTACAGATGACTGATTTCCCAGTCATTGTGAGACAACCCAGCTATAGACGTACAAATCTTTTATAATGCATCTACTGTCAACAACAAATCAACCATCCCAAAGTCAAGCTAACTCAATTCCATCTGACATGCCATCAAAGTGTGTAACTTTTTGTCTCGTGTCCAGGGTGCAAAGTCCCTGCCTAAAACGAAAAGAAGGCTCTACTCGTTTTTCCCCGTTTTATGTGCAATTTGGGAGGTGACGTGGGTTCCCTGGTCTCTCACTCCACCGACTGACCACTCAAGTCTGACCAAACTCAGCATGGTCATGTGGTCAGTCGAAGGCTCACCTTATATGGTTACATGTACCCGGCTGCTAGGTTGACCTTTTCTCTGGCCATCCTCACTGCAACCTGTGATAGAAGAATAAACCTTTTTCAATAGTGAATAGGGAGGTTCTGTTTTAACGCATAATTATTTTCAAACATGATATTCAAGACAATCATTCTTGTCACTCACACAGTTCAAGGCCCGTTCCTCTCAGAACACACTCCTTCTGAACACTTGGAAAACACAAGGAAATAGTAAGGAAAGGAATGATCTGGAAAAGGTGAGAGAGAAAAAGAGATAAAAACAATTAGGCGAAATATTAAGATCGTTTTCATCGTTGATGGCACCATCTGTCTTTATAACGGTCGTTCAAAGTACGGCTTCCATAAGAAACCACATCTGTCGAACCAATTACTTCTGATAGCTAGCTGATATCTCTCCAGATGGATTTCTTATGGCATATTTCGAAATAAAACATGTTATGGGTTACGAAAGTATTGTCATTGATTTATTTTATCGCAGATTAGTTGGAATGTGCGTTCAAACACAATAAACTGTTGACACGATATTCCTGTCTTAAGGAAGGCTGTCTGCGTGATAAGTGTGTGTGTGTGTGTGTGTGACATCTGGGTAGACATAACGACTGACAAAACTCATCACTCAGGCCTGTCTTGAGCGTTGGTCACTTATGGTCAGCAGGTCCTGCATGGCAGGACTAGTCCACTCCTTCACGTTTGCCAACCAGTGATTCCTCATTCCTCCTCTACATGAATCCCTCTCTAACGTATCTTGAAGGACGGTTTTAAGAGTGCATTGTACGATGCAACAGCTCACAAGCTAGATCGGCTTCTCAAAGCACATCAGGGAGTATGATTATTAAAGTGATCACTGTTCTCATCCCCAGAGCTCAACCTTCGGCAATCTACACAAGGCCCAGCGGGTCGCCGCAGTGGAGGGTCTCTACGGCAACCAGGCAGGGGCCAACAATTCCAGCAAACAGCAAACTTCAACGGGAAAGCCCAAGCACCTTCATCAAAACCACCTTGCCTACATCACAGACGTTAGTCTAAGCCACTTTGCAATTGTTCTTCTCCTTCTTCTCTTCCTCTGTCTGTTGGTGATGATGACATAATTTTTGAGGAGTTTACTCAATCATGACATCATATAAAACGGCAATTTAAAGATGTAATAACGGTTCGGAAAATGTATGCCACGTTTAAATGCAGCAGTTTCTTCTTTCGAACATTCTCAAAATGACTGTTAGCCAAGACGCTGGTCAAATCAAACATTTCCACCCATCTAAAAATTGGCAGTCAGTGTGTTCCTGGGTCAGGCTGCATGTGCGCAGTAAGAATAAAGAGCGACAAGGTATTGTTGTTACTATCTTATTTCTGTAGGGGAGTGAGCTTGACGGGAGAGCCATTAATAAGCCATCTGAAACGTGTTCCCGAGTAAGTGAACTATCGTAAACGGCATGGGTTCGACTGTTTGCTCAAACAACCGTAAGGTAGCGGATCGTTTAGTTGTGTGTAACGAATCGTAACGCGCTACCAAATCCCCGCCATTCAAGTCCGCGGGGACCTTTTGCAGCCCTGACTTTAGCGAAGTACAATGTTGATGTAGTCAATGTCGCTCAGTCGGTCCAAATATTGCTACCAGAAACTCTTGTTGCTTTCCTTGTTCCTTGATCACCAAGAGAGAAGCTTCCATGACGACACGAGTTTAAAGCCCATTCCACTTGCATTCCTGTCACAGTCCTGTCAGTATATCATCATGCCCAGGAAGAGGTCCAAAACGTGGATCTGAGGTAGAAGGTAGCCCCCTAATCTTTTGGTCGTTAGGGAGTGAAGTAGTAAAGATCTCAACTTTCTCGGGGCCAGATTCTTAAGACTGTGCCTGTTTCATTTCTCTCTTTCTCGTTCCCTTGCCGTCTTCAACCCTCTGTGGGTCGACTGGGGGAGGTTTGCTGCACCGTTCGGGTGTCTAATTGGCTCCAATGCTCGCCTCCATCTTCATATACTCATGCTCTCACCCCTTCATCATCACTTTTCTACTGATACACATGCGCACAGGGATACATTAGCGCTGTCAAGACTATAATATAGTTATATTATAACTGGTAGTAACCCCGCCTCTCGCACTGCCCAACGGAATCACGTGGTTACACGAGAGTTGAGCTTAGACAAACATGGCATCTTGCTGAGCAAACCTCTTGTCCCTGCGATGCAATATTGGCAATAACTTTTATTACATATTGATTACAGGGCTGGGTAAGCGGAGGGTATTTTGAATTGTAAATTTAAGATATTAAACAATTTATTTTAAATCATAAACTATAACTCAAAATCCCACCATAGCACTATTTACATTAAGAATTTAACTAAGCACAGCATGTAATATTCTTGTCGAGGCTGACTGGTAAAAAGAAACTGAAGCCACCGAGATGGAAGGGGGTATCACAGCCAAAAGTTCTGTGGCAGGGATTCGTCTGTTCGTTCATGTTACCTCAAATAAAAGTTGCACAAACCCCAGGTTCACTTTTTTATCACCATGATTGTCTCGCTGAAATCGATGAACGCGTTGGTTGTCCAAAGTCAGGTGAAGTAACTCTTCCTTCGAGCGACCCAGTCTCCTTGATGTACTTGGTCGTGACGTCAACTTGGAACAGACTAGCCGTCAACCTTCTTTTACCACCTTTAAGTCCAAACTTAAGACGGATATTTTCAGAACAGCGATTTTACTCCGAACCTGTAATGACCATGAATGTGCATAACGTGTGTCTGTAATGGATTTGTGCATGAGCGGGTCTTCCTGTTGTGTATATGGGTGCAAGGTTGTTAGTGATTCCATTTACTTTTGTATATCATTTCTGTAAAGCACTCTAAGCAAATAGTTGTAAGAGCACCATATAAAGTTTGTTATTATTATTTATTATTATTGGGGGAGCGGGGACAAAATGCAAGGATGTTCTAATGCCGCTGGTTTTATGCCTTTCTGTGCATGGTAATGTTTGTACGCTTGCATCTCTAGAAAAGATGGGGAAGACATTCTTTATCCAACTTAAAATGTCTTTTCTGTCTTTTTAGAACAAGCTGCTATCCACAGCTACATCGACCACGCTTCCGCATTTAAACCCTGGGGAGGGCGCTGGACGACACATCCACGGCAAGTATCACCAGGACCATGGCGAGTTGCAAGGAGCGGCCACCCTTCCGCATCTTCACCCCAGCGACAGCGTCACCAACACGAGCGGCATACACAGCTCTTCGTCCTACACCGCGGTGCCCTCCGGCCTCCACTCCGACCGTAGCAGGAAAGAAGACAACAGCCACCGATCCCACGTGACTCCCTCAGGTGTGTGTGCCGTCCTCCTGGACGGCTGGTTAATGCCCTTGATTGCTGGGGCCTTACACGTTATAACGGAACGAATAAGCAGACAAGTTTCAAAGATAAAATACGGGAAACCTTCGTGTGCTCACGCGCGCTCGCATGCTTTCTTTCTTTCTCTTTCTCTCTCTCTTTCTCTCTCTCTTTCTCTCTCTCTTTCTCTCTTTCTCTTCCATTTTCCTCGCCTCCGACGTTACTCTATCTCAAGACATAAAGTTTACCTTTGGCCTTAAATCTGGTTCTCACCTGGTCTGTCGTGTTTCTCTCTCTCACACACAGATGCTCTCAGGCTGTACCGGGGCAAGATGTCTGCTTACGAGCAGACGGAGATCTTGGACTTTCCGGAGGTCTACTTCCTGGGTCTGGAGGCCAAGAAGATCGACGCTACCCCCGGCGCTGCCTCCAACAATGGTTATGATGATGACAGCGGTTCCTACATAAAGGTGAGGTGCTGCATTGTTGGAAGAGCGTGTTAAAGACCAACCTGAAAGGTTTGGGATTTTTCAGATATCAGTAGATATAGGCGGTATAAAACTAACGTAAAATTCAATCTCCAAAAGCCATCGGTTAATTAATTATCCTCTTCAATTCGCACCTCGATCAACGAGCTACGTCACGTTGGTACACCATTCACAGCATTGTCTGCAGTCAACACAACACCAATAAGAGAGAGAGAATGAGCGACAGTTCGATTATTTGGACGTTGAAAGTCTGTATTTCTCGTGCTAAAGTAGCAGTTTTTCAGAACCACGAGAATTGCAGACTGTCAGCGTCCGAATAACCCGAACTGTGGCTCATTCTCTCTCTCTCTGATTGGTGTTAACTGCTGTCATCCTTGTGAATGGTGCACTAACGTGACGCAGTACATCGTTACCGGCGCTCATTGAAATCGTAGTGGATAATTAGGTAACGGATGGGTTTTGGAGGCTGAAATTTACAGTGAAGTTTATCCATCTACCGATATCTGTAAAAACGCAAACCATTCAGGTTGGTCTTTAAGTGTGTGACGAACAAGCCACAAATAAGTGACTGATGTCTCATGGTATGACATGTTTTATGCGTGTGTTGTACATTCTGTTGAGTGCAATTTGTGTTTGTGCGTCTATAAATAAAATTGTTTTAAGTCCGGCTTTGTTGCGGGGAATAAAGGGCTGTAACTGTATATGACGTGATCACCTGGAAGAGATGCTCACTCAGAATACACAGTATTATTGCACGCACTTAACTCTGGGCTATACACTTGATGGCGCCCATCTTCCTCTTCAAGTGCGGGCCCTGTCGCCTGCCGTGCTCTCCAACGACAGGTACCAGTCAAGGGACGAATGAATAAAAGTATGATTGAATGACCCGTCAGTGACATACATAGACATTGACATGGCATAACATAGAGATACATCATAGGAAACTTCACAGGATAGTCAAAAATGGCTGAATTACAAAAAATATGTTGAGATAAAATGGAAGGATTATTGATTGTAAACATGAAAATAACTTGAAAATAATCATATATTCAGGAATAGAAATCCATTTTAATAAACATTTTTAATACTAGATCATCACAGAATAAGGTGGAACAATTTTTAGTGGAGAACCTCTCCCTTGCGACGCATGTGACCGACACCTACACCTGTTTTCCCGACCAAAGCCACCCCCACCGCCCACACGCAGCTCCCTCCCTCCTGTGGTACGCCTCCGGTGTTTACCACTCGCTGCAGTGGTCGTTAAACATTCAGGCGTTGATCAGTTGTACATAAAACATTAGTGCTCATTGAATTGTTTGTTGCCTCAGTGTTACCACGCAGGGGATCAATTACTTCAGAAATATAAACGGTGAAGTCGCCTACGTCCTGCTTGAAGTTAGGTTCCAATTGTTAGATTTAAAAAAAAGTCCTGTTTGAACTTCTAATGCACGTGTTTTTATTATATATCATGCTCATCTTTATAGGTACAAGTGGCAATATCCTTTTACAATCACTGTAATCACTGTAGATAGGTTATCTGTGTTTCATGTGATTAATACTTGTGTCTGTATTGTGACCCCTCAAAAAAGCACAACAGGTCAATGGCAATCATCGACCTGCAAATGTTTGCCATGCGTGGGTCCGTGCGTGCGTGCGTGTGTGTGCGCGCCTTCGTGCGTGTGTCTGTATATGTGTGTGTGTCTGTATGTGTGTGTGTTAATAGGGAGCGGGTAGGGCCGCTGGCCTTCCCCTATAAGCCAAGTGGTCGATTTTTTTTTGGGGGGGTTCCGCATGAGTTGGTAACACTATCAGTCACGCATGTGGAGCTTTAAGACACCCTGGCGTGTCTTCAGTAAGCGAATCAATTTTCAGTGTGTGACCCAGTGCATCTGGTTTTTGTTTTAAATAAAAACTTCTGCAGTCCTGGAGACCGCATGATTGGGCATGGGACGCATGTTTATCTTGCTGAGACCTACAGACCCACCGAGTTCCCAAGACCCTTTGGCAGCATTGCTCGTTCGTTCGATGGTTCGTTGGTTGGTTCGTTTGTTCTTTCGTTCGTTTGTTCGTTCTTTCGTTTGTTCGTTCGTATGTTTGTTCGTTCCTTCGTTCCTTCGTTCGTGCACACGCGCGCACACATGCACGTAGAGGTCGAGTGCATGCACTAGTCTGACGTTTGGTTTTGTGGTTGGCGTCGTGAAGGGATTAAACGGCGCACGTGGAACATCAAGTCACTGAAGTGTTTGCTGAAGTGACAGGTAATGGTGGGTAGAGGGTAGAGTAGACCGCAGAGTGGATTCAGGTTCTAGCAATCATCCGAGAAGTCTTAACAGGCGTCTTCATACATTTCCGTCAAGAGGAAATGTTAGAGTTATCTGTCATGGCGACGGAAAACAATAACAACAAGAAGACGACCGCGATCTTGATAAACGCACAGCAACATCGGCAAGGGGGCGAAACACACGAGTGGGATAATGATCAGGAAACTCTGGTGATCAGACCTGATGATGATAACAACAATAATTTTGAAAACAAGCCTGAAGTGGAGAAGGAAAACAGCAATTATTCTGAGCATGTGAAGGCAGGTGTACACAAGACGAAACGGATGAGTGGGCACGCGCACGCACACTTTATATAGAGGAACTCGGTGATTGTGTAAATCTACCAGCTCAGCCACTCCCAAATACCAAACAGTTCTTTCGGCTTCTGAACTTGTTTTTCAGCAGACCAATTTGAGACTGACAGTCATTGGAATGTGTGTGTGTGTGCGTGTTTACTGTGCAGGTGCTGCACGATCACCTGGCATACCGTTATGAGGTGCTGGAGGTGCTGGGCAAAGGTTCCTTCGGGCAAGTGGTCAAGTGTTACGACCATAAGACTGACCTCTTAGTGGCAGTGAAGATCATTCGCAACAAAAAGAGGTGCACTAGCGTTCTGAACTGTATTAGCATGAGTTCTTCAATAAACCTTCTGTCTCTGAATTTCCTGCTCAAGTCTCCTATTTCTAACTCCGATCTTGAGTCCTCTTACACAGTGATCTCTCACAGTGTAAAAAAAGGTAAATAAATAAAAAAATAATAATAGTAATAGGAGGAAGAAGAAGAAAATGCAAAATTTGTAAAGCGCATAATCACACTCCTAAGGAGCACGCTCTTAGCTCTAAAGAACAAAAACGAAACTTGAACAACACCAAGGCACAGAACAACAAACAAATAGCATATGAACTATAAAAGAATAAACAACAGTACTAATGAAGAATAAAGTCAAATACAGAAAACACAAGGAGGAACTAAATTACAAGAACTGAGGGTAACGTGATATTGCAAAAGGAAAGGGTGTGAAAAAGCATTGTGTGCAAGGAGTAATGTTTACGGAAGAGGTGCGTTTTCAGTAAACTGGGTTGAAAACAAACAAACAAACAAACAAAAACCCACCTTGTTACATATTTGGCTGTCTGATTTATGTTAGTATCTGTACTCGTGTGATGGAAAGAGTGTCTCCAGCAAGAAATGTTACATCTCTGTCAGCAAGTTGTGGTCCCGAGTGTGCCTGGCAAGATGTATTCTGTTTCTGAACTTGTTGGCGTTGCTTACGTTTGCTGATGTTGTCTGGCTGGTTGGACAGATTTCACCACCAGGCGTTGGTTGAGGTGAAACTTCTGGACTCCCTTCGCCGCAAAGACAAGGACAACCAGTTTAACATCATCCATATGATTGAGTACTTCTACTTCCGCAGTCACCTGTGCATCACCTTTGAACTCCTCGGGTATGTCACGTGATGAGAAACGCGAGGTCCACCTAATCATGATCCCACAGGGAACCCTTTAAAGAACGAAAAACATTTAGCAATGTCTCCTTGGAAGGAGCGTTCACTGCTATGACATTTGATTTGTAAAAACAGAAGGTTACAATCGTGCTCCTTTTCTGACCTTTCGTCTCTTCCGCTTTGATCACATGTTTGAGTTGCTAAAGGCAGTTCATAACTGGGCAAAGCGCCGAAACATCAAACCTCCTTCAGTGTCCTGAAGTATCATTGTATGGCAAATGTATTAGCGAACAGGTCTGGACTAAGACGTCCCGAGCGTTTGCCTCAAAACCATTTGTTTCTTGTACTTTAGCACACAACTTTGCCAAACATGGTCAAACATTCGATGATACTTGGACGTTAAAGTAGTGGTCAGAATGTGTTGACTATAGTTCTTAAATACTAAATACAAATATTAATGAGTAAGAAATTAACAATGTAATCACCTGCGCGCTTGTCTACACGCAGGATAAACTTGTATGAGCTGATAAAGAAGAACAACTTTCAAGGCTTCACCATCACCCTCATCCGGCGTTTCGCCTTCTCCCTGCTACAATGCTTAAAGCTGCTTCAGCGAGAGAAAATTATCCACTGCGACCTTAAGCCTGTGAGTGAACTCAACCCCCGAAATAAATCTGCGCTTTTTAATGTCTCCTGCTTTATATTCTGTGTGCGAGTATGTGAACGCAAGTTTGGAGTTATACTTTTATCATTAGTTTTTCTTTTACTGTTCGCAGTCTTCGTTGTGTTTATATCAGCCATGTAATTTCACACCTGGATATCGTTGTTTACTCTTTCGTTGTAGGAAAACATTTTGCTGCGACAAAAGGGCCAGAGTACAATAAAGGTCATTGACTTTGGATCCAGTTGTTATGAGCATCAACGAGGTAATCACGCGGACTTACGTACGTGCGTGTGCGCGAATGTGTTCGTGCATGTGTGCATGACTTATGTATTCATATTTCTGATTAATGATGAGAACGGCGATACAAAACTAGTCTTTGCCCCATTACAATGATGGTCACTTATGGCCACTGAGAGTTACGCGGATGCCTCCAACGTTTTATTTTCTATATCCTCTGTGCGCTCACCTGCTTATCGTGTTTACAGGGCCCACCCCCAATCCCTACGAAATCATCTTCACAACCGCCTGGATGTTCTGCCACATTTATTTTGAGCATGCCAGTGCCTGTATACCACGATAGACCCTCCCTCGCGTGTCCGACTTGTTGTTATGATAACAGGACTGAACTTGTCGTGTTTGCAGTGTACACTTATATTCAGAGTCGCTTCTACCGTTCACCGGAGGTGATTCTGGGTCTGCCCTACTCTATGCCCATTGACATGTGGAGCCTGGGATGCATCCTGGCAGAGCTGTACACGGGATACCCACTGTACCCTGGCGAGAATGAAGTGGAACAACTGGCCTGCATCATGGAGATACTCGGAATGCCTCCTTCATCCCTTCTGGACCAGGCCACGAGGCGTCGACTTTTCTTCGGTGACACAATCAGCTTTTTAAAAAAAGTGTGATACGTGTGTGTGTGCTTGCGCGCGCGTTTTGATGGCTAATACTAAGATGCTGTTTGAGGGAAAATTTGAAAATAATAATAATGGGTTTTTATAAGGCGCCTCACCACGACCAAGATAGAACGCACTCGCTGCTCAGACCAAAAATACCCTTTTTCTCAAAATATAGTACACGAGCAATGTGTAGACTCAAAATATTAGTTTTTTTTAATGCTATGGTTGACCTAAGTCTTACATTTCAACAATGAAGTTTATGTGCAATCACAGCAGAGATGCGAATTTTATACAGACTCTTGCGTAGCCATCAGATGGGAGCATCTGATAAACCAGTTTTTGCTTCCTTGAGTAACCAGTTTGTGCCTCCCTGCTTCCTTGAAATGTGAAACAAGATTTGTATTATGTGCGAAGTATTTCTGCAATTGTGGTAACATACTCTTCTGCGCTTTATTTTTAATAGAACTTAAAAAGAACTCCATGTGCAATAATAGTTCTTTTGTGTCGCTGCATGTAAAGCAATTCGCTGAGGGTTTTTATTTTTTAAAAGTCTTCGACTGAGAGTATTGAAGAAATGCTGGTACACTTGAAAAAAGTCCCTGAACGTGAGGCATTTACTCAACGCAGATTCCAAAGGTAACCCGCGGTGTCTGACGAACAGCAAGGGCAAAAAGCGAAGAGTGGCCTCCAAGGACCTTCAGCAGGCCATCAAGACTAGCGACGCCAACTTTCTTGACTTTGTGCGCCGTTGCCTTGAGTGAGTTTTTCTGTCCGTCTCACAAAGTTTTAGCGTGTTATTTAAATGCTTCGATCATCAGGCCTCTGAGCAATCGAGGGGGGTAGTTTAAGAACCTCTTGGTAAGCCATATAAACGTTTCGTTTATAAGGTAACCACTATACAAACGAGGTTGGATGGTATAATCCTTTTAAACCTCACCTTCCCGACCACCAGAAATGGGCTTTTAATTTGTAAAAGTGGCTCTACCCAAGTCGACCCACTTACTTTCACCGCCCCTTTCCCCTTGTTTCACTACATGTGAGGATGGAGACTCCCAAGGGAAACTTGGTTTGCCTGCAGGTGGGATCCGAACCTGCGCATGACACCCGAGGAAGCCCTGCAGCACGAGTGGATTAAGGAAGCATGGGGTTCGCGGCGAGACCGCGTTTCACGCGCCCTCAACAAACGGTCGTCAGCCCAGTCTCCCGACTCCTTATTCCTCCATCCCGGCCATCCCCACCATCAGTACGGCGCGGCCGGACAGGTGGACCCGTTCAAAGCACCCACCCAGCTGCCAGGAAAAGGTAAATATTTCTTCCTTCTGCTGTCAAATGGTTTTAATAAACCTCTTTCCATTCTTTATTACAAGGTAAAGGTCGCCCCTGAGCCTTTTCAGGTCTGTATGGAGTGATTTGGATGGTTTCTGGTGAGGCAGATGTGCTAAGAGCAGCTAGTGAAGTGATATACAATGTTAAGTCACCAAGTCCGTGAAGATAATGATAATACGGTTTTCCTGTTGTCCCAGACAAACTCAGATCCGATGACTGGAAGGTCAGCATGAAGGAGCGCAAGAGCGCCAACTACAAGACACTACGCCAGAGGGAGCCACCGGTAGGAGCGTCTGCTGAGACTGTTGAGGATGGTGAGACAGGTACTGTAGGGGGCTTGGAACGTCGGTCATTGATTGGAACCGTTGATGTCACAGTGATGAGATATTTACTGTCTAAACGAGGCACTTCTTTGTCGGCTGGGGAGACATCACTTAGTGAAGAGCAAACTGCCACTCGAAATTTCACATCGTTGTAGACGCTAGGCTACTAAGCGTTAACTGAAATATGATGTTGTACTCTCAGTTTTTGTTGTTGTTATTTGGTTCCTCTTCGCGTTTTCTGTATTTGATTTTATTCTTCTTTATTACTTTTGTTTGTTTTCCTATCCCTCGTATGCTCTCTATGTTTCGTTCTTGTTCTTAAGCGCTAAGAGCATTCTTCTTAGGAGTGTGAGTATGCGCTTTACAAATTTTGCGTTGTAATTATTATTATTTCAGCTCTCTGGTTACGTACATATTACTTCACCTGGAGCCGTAGTTATAAAGCGAGGGTAAGTCGTTGTCCCCGGGGCAAAATAGGGAAGTTAAAGACAAGCTTCTGGTCTCTTTAGTTATGAAGAGGTGCCCAGACTTCGCGGAAATGACTTTATTTTACCCCAGGACATCCTTTCCCATCGCTTCATAAATTCGGTCTCAGAAGCAACATCCGCCGGGGAGATGACTTACCCTCACTACGTGACTTAGGCCCCTTGAAAAATATTCTAATGTAGCGCATACACACACACACATTATCAGAAGTGTCCGAGTAAAATAAACTAAAGCAGCCTGGTTTTTTCTCTCTCGTGATTTCAGATGCAGGCGCCAGTGACAAAGGAGGTAAAAAACTCTCGGAGACTGCGCAGCCTGTGGTGGATCAGATAGATGAGCTTAACCCGGCTGGCGGTGCTGATGGCAAGTCGGGTGTAGACTTTCAGAGCCAGGAAGCAGAGGGTGCCAGTGGTGAAGTGGACACTTTTTTCCCGCCAATCTTCAAGTGACATACTCTACATATCTACAGCAGTGTCTGGCTGCTCGCTGAGGATTAATCGAAAAGAACGGCATTTTGTGCTTGCGCACTGGCACACACCTACTTTTTTTCGCATGCGTTCCTCAAAATGATTGTTTGTTTCTCGTCGGAATGAAGAAAAAGTTACTTTTTGTCAGTCGTTTATAATCACCACGCAAGAGGTGTCTGAGTTCAACATGCCGATATAGAACAAGAAATGGACATTTTTATGTTGCAAGTCATTAGCTCTGCAATAATTATGCTGTGGAAATACTGTGTGCTGTCTGAGAAGATTTGATACCTGCAGTCATGCAACATCTTCAACAGCTCGGTAACATGTTGGTGAGGGCCGAGGTGGTGGTCACAGAATTCCACCACACTCTACTGACAGCATCTGTTAGGGACTGCTTTTGTTCAGCAACAACCAGGAAATTTGCGTATCCCGTGGGGTCCTTCACGGCTCTGCATCCGTAGTTTTTCTCCTTCTTCGTCTTTTGGTCTCCACGGAGCCTTGCTATTGCTCTCGCCGTTTTCTTCATCATTGCCTGCTCATTACCTGCCAAGAAACTGCGCCACGTAGAATAAACACTCCCTGTTTTGCGCTCAGCATCCTTCCCGAACAATGAATTATCTCCGTGCACTATTGCCTCCTGCCACGGAGATTTGCAACAACTTTTCCGTGCTGTGCCTGACACATCATTCTGTTAGCGCACATCATCTTAATAATCCTGGTTAAGAACTTTGCATCAAAGATGTTGTCTCTTCTGGGATCTGTTTACTAAACTTTTGGACACGTACTTCGTCTCGAGAATGAGAACTGAACTTTTCAAAAATCTGTCCAAGGGCCTAATGCACGAAGCGGGACTATGCCAAAGTCCGGGACTACGAGTGTGCAAGAAATTCCGTGTCGTTGACTGAAGATCGTAACAAAAGGTGTGCAGCACAGCAGTTTCCCTGTTGCTGAAGTCCGAGAAGTGAGAACACGCAATGCCCGTTTTATGTTACGGGGTTTGTTTGTTGTTGTTTTTTCAGCCAGCAGAGCACAGAGTCGGACTTCGGCCTCGCTTCATTAATTAGGCCTCCGCTGTCTTCCGAGCCAGGAAGTCTTCTCAAGACATACAGGAGGTTAACATGTCTATGGAACCAGTACTCCTTGTCTGCATTTCCTCCTGCCTTGGCATGCCTGTCGACATCGCTAGAACGCCGCATTCAAAAAAGATAAGGCAGCTTGAAGCGACCGTCCTTACAAGATGATTCCATTTCCTCCTTTTATTCCAGTACACTTTTTTTTCAAGGCGTGGTTATTTGTCCTTACGCACACATCGCACAGGAGCGTTTCATATGATGCGGCTGTTCTGCATGCCTGGAGTCAGTTGTATGCATCCTTCAAGAAAAACGTACAAACTCCTTCTCCTCCTTGCTTACTAAGTCATCTCCTGACACCCGGCGTGCCGCAGTCATCGGGAGAATTAAAAAAAAAACAACTTTGTTTCCAATTTTCACGGATTCTCAGGGAAATGTGTGTGTTACAGTCCGTCATTTCCCGAATCACAGGTGTGCACCATGTTTCCTCTTCTGTTTCGCGGACAGTGCTCACTGCTGCTGTGGACAAAAAGCCTTTCCCATCGTGGTTGGCAGTGTGCTTTATTTCACATCTTTGAGCCCTTGCAGGTATCTTCATGAAAAGTTATTAATTTACAGTGCTGCTACACCTATGTGACTGGAGCAATACTGTCGCCGGATAATAATCACTGTTACTCCACTACTGTGTTGCTGAAGAGAAGCTGGTCTATTTTTTGCAACAGTATTATTGTACATAACGATTAACTCAGGGGGCCTTTGTTTCGTTTTGGGAAAGATCTGTCCTCCGACAATAGTATCAATGCTTGAAACGTATGTTTTCTGTGAACCCTGCAGCTCTAGAATCCCGCTAGGTTTCTACCCGATATGTCCAAGTAACACAAACAGGAAGGCGTTGTGAGAGGACGTCGTTGTATTTACGAGTCCAGATCTCAGTCACTGGCCATTCTGTTTATCGACGAAGATCTCGTTCTCAAAACACAAACAGCAATGCAGCTGAAGGATGCCGCAGGGCAGTGCTCGAGAACCCGTGTGTCTTTGCTTGGTTTTCTCTTCTCTCGGGTGGATCTGGCAAAAAAACCAAAACTAAAACAAATGTGCGCATGTTACTGCCCCAAAGCAAAAAGGAAAAGTGGCAGCGACCCGTGGATTAGTGGGAAGAAAAAAGAAAACTATCAGAGTCTTAATTACTTCGGTGTATATGCCTATTCTGCCATAAACATATTTATGTTTTTATATAGATATATAATGTCAGGCGTTTTGAAAAATGATTTTCTTTCAGGCAAACAGCCGTTCTTCGCTTATTATTTATTATAGGTGACAGAATCAGATGCGCAGAATGCCAACGGCAATAATATTAACGTGGGCAATGAAAATATTGATATCAACAGGGAGAGGGATGGGAAAATGGAGATTTTTATTTTCCATCAAATAAACTATAGAGGCATGCTCCTACACAATGGACTACTCTGGTTTGCCATCACATGCATGGTGGTTTAATGCAAATTTTGAAAAATAACCTCAACTCAGCTGCAATACGAAAGCAGTTTATTACACAATGCTTTTTTTCACATTCGAAAGCAGTGCAGCTGTACAGTCTTAATTACAGGATGTCTATATTTAAAAGCCACTTTCAAGTTTTTATTTAGTGCATATTAAAAAAGAAAGGTTAAATCTTCAGAATGTCACAAAGTAACTTGTATGCCTGAGACTTAATTAAACACAACAAATTCCATACCCCATCTCTGCCAACCATTCCAAAATTTGTTTCAGACTTGATTTCCACACATATAGTTGATGACAAAAATCCTCCTGTGACACAAATATATTCTGAGACTCCCACTTGTTGTACAAAAATACAAACTGAATATCACAAAGAAAAGAAATGTAGAAAAAGACAGCATTTAAGCAGTGCAGACTCAAAAGGTTTATCACCAATGCTTGCTGTAAGTAAACTAAATCTGTAGTTCAACTTAAGTTGAACTTTTGGGAGCGATGATGGTTATGTCTAACCCTTCCTTTCATATATCAATAAAATGGTTCAAACATGTGGCCGTGCAATACTCAGAGATGTGAAACATGCACGAAATCATATTAAGGAGAAACCACATGCTTCACTGATCATGCAGTGCTAAACCTGCAAAATGACACCGACACTATCACATTGACACATTTTGAGCCATTTTCCCGATGAATGATTATTTGTGAAGAACCAGCACAAAAATTATTTTACAAAAGCTGCACACTTTCAATGCTGAAAAAGGTTGTGGAGCATTTTCTTTCAAATGATAACTTTTGTTATGTTCAAAGCACTACAACAAATATGCACATTAAGCAGCTCTTAAACAATATAATATTTCCCTTGCAACATGAAGAAAACACTACCTTGTAAAATCATTAAATAATAAAACATCAACAAAATAATCTAATCCTCTTCGTGCATCAGGCTGCACATAAGGCCTCAACCAGAGATCAACAAAATAAAGTTGTCTATTTCTTTTTTGACTTTAGACAAGCTTTTCTCTTTTTGTATCTGCAGTGTGCATCACGATTTCCTTCGCAAACTATACTCTCACATGCATTTTTAAGAAACCAAAAAAAAACCCTACATGCAGCTTATTAATTTTCTGTCTTAAAATATCTTGCATCTGATAAATAAAGCACCCTCCAAGGTTTTAATGGATCAATAGCACCCTTATACAGATCTGCATGAATTCCATGTTTGGTCACTAAATTCCTCTCAAGACCACTGAAGTAAAATTTGTCCCCACCCCTGAGGTAAGAATTTAAGGAATGCCTACAGTGGTGATTACTACAATCCACTCCGTCCTTGCATATCTTATATTTGTTACTTGAAAGATTCCCTGCACAATGCTGCAACAGTCAGACCAATGTTTTGGTCATGGTTTGCTTGTCTTTGTACTGCAGGCCAGTTGTGTCTTATTAGCTGTTACCTAGGTGCACACATTATGCACAAACTCCTTAATAAATGCTGCCAAGAACATAATGGCTTCTTGTATGAGGTAACTATCAAACTTTAAATGTTATGAGCTTCTGTGTGAAGGAGAGGTAGCTAACCATAAGTACTAAATCACACAGCCCTCAAATTAGGCGTATACAATTTACCTGCATCTATAATGGCCATGCCATTAAACTGTCATAGCTATACTATTGCATCTTAATTCAAGTCATGAATGAGAGAAAAATACCTGTGATGAATCAAACATCAAAGACCCCCAAGCAAAGACACCTGCATAATGAAAATAAACATTTCCTCCTCTCTGGAAACAAGCCAGCGACACACTTCTTTGATCCTGGCTGCATCTGAAAGTGCTCTTGCACCACCTTGCTCTCTGTGGTACATCCATCAAACTCTGTAGCACCACATACATTAATACAATACAAAAAAGACCTGTGCCACAGGATGACTAGTCTGCATGGAAAGTGATAGTCACTTCATATTTTGCTTGGAGGCTTGTAACGAATATGGTCAATATGAAAAACACTTCAAAGGATTTTCAAAATATGGGAAAAAGTACAAGTACAGAACATTACAATGTCCTTTGGGGATTTCCTTAGAAAAAAATAAGACTGGAGAAATGATGCATATTCCAGTGAAAAATGTCTTCCTATCAACAATGTGGTATTTGAAAAAAAAAGATATGATTTTAAGCAACAATGAATGTTGTTTTATATTTTTAAGATTCAATGGTTTTTGTTTTTTAAATGCGGCATCTAAAACAGACAGTCAACGACAACTTGATGTGGTGACCATACAAACATGATGGAATACCTGAAAAAACATTAAAGCAGTGTGCTTAAAAGTGTCATTTTTTTCCCGTTAGTTAAGAAAAGCAAATGAAGGAAGAGTAAACCTGTTAAAATTGAAAAACACTTTCACAAAAAGCATATTTGGGTGAAGGGATGTAAGAGATACAATGTAGAAACAGATTTTTCAGATCTCAACATCAAATTGTGAAGGGAAAAAAGTTAATTTTCTCCAGTCATGAAATAAATGCATTAAAATATTCAGAAGTAAAAAAAACAAGTCACAGAAAATAAGCAAATGCAATGTTTAACATCAATAAAAGTATGATTTTTAATGGGGAAATCAGTAATACATTCTATTACATGCATAAATACTGACTCCCCCACCTTCCGTACTCTTCTTTCAGTCCTGAAGACCGACAGTCTATGAAATCCTTTCACCAAAATCTGTAATGGCTATTGAAAAATACATAAACAAAAGAATTACATGTACAGTTGTTACTGTTCATAAAAATTAACTACCATCATGCAAAAATAAACACAAAAAATTATGCTTAAGTGTGTAATTGTATGACATTAATTTACAATCAACCAGGTAAAAATAAAAAGACAATGGTTAATCCACATTAATGGCCTTTAGCCCCTTACTTTTTCTCTTTTTTTGTTTTGTACACAAGTTGTGAAACTGTGCTCTTGCATTGTAAGGTTCTACCTGTGGAAATGCACACACAAACCACACAGCTACTTTCATTCATTCAATCTGTACATGAATATTACAATCATCATACAACTACCACATTTTTCGAAATTTATGTCCATGTTTAACGTGCATATCAATAACATAAACAGAAATAATAAAAACATGATCAGGGAGATCACTTTTATGGAATGAAAGTTACATGTCTTCGCTATTATGAAGTGTAACTCCTGAAAAATCAAATTCTTTTGACCATCTCCACCCCCATACACAGATAGAAAATGGCAACTGAGTTAACAAAGAAAATAACGGGAGTTTGATGTTGCTTATAGTTAAACTGTTCTCCTTTTCTTTTAAGAAATGTCCTTTTTATTAAAAAAAGGTAGAGATCTGCTCTTTTAAAGTAATCATGGCAGATGCATTAATAGAACATTCATTTAGTTAGCACAGGTGGCTGATCAATCACCTGGAAAAAGCTTGTTGATAATGATGAACATCTTGAAAAAGCAAACATTATAAGGCAAGGGTGTCTACAGCTTGGGACTGTCTTTGACTAGGACTGAAGAGCTCTCCAGAACAGCACACTAACAGCAAGCACTAAACTAAATCCCATCTTTAATGACATATCTCGACACTCAGTAACAAAAATAAATGCAAATAATAGTTCTGTCCTCTTTGATCATTTCAATCTTTCTATAAGCATGTTGAACGTGGATTCTTGCAAAAGATAATACAGACAATGGAGATGAGATTCTACAAGAGGATACTTTCAATCTCTCACACTAACCATGTCATCAGTGAGTAAATATAAAAGAGAACCAGGCAAGAACTTCAGCTGTATTAGCGCTCTACCTGGCTATCATGAGAAGATGCAAACTAAAATGGTACAGGCCCACGGGAAGACCATCAAGCCATGCAAAAGACAATCCTGTACAGAGGAAAAAAAGGTAGGCCAAAGAAATGGGCAGACTACATCCAAGAGTAGACTGGCCTGGCAGATGCCAGAGAATAGAAGACAAACAAGAAAGATGGTGAAAGTTGGTGATATTATCAGGTACTCCCAAGGCCAACTAGAACTAATTTACAATGATGATTATGACGATGACCTTGCAGTGGAGACTGCAGTTTTAGGTTTTACTTCTTAAATTTTCATAACAGGTAAATTTGAAATGAGTTTTCACAAACAGTAAAATTACATGGCAAAAACATAATACAAAAGTAAATGTCACCTGCCTCTTTTGTTCACAAACAGGAATCAACAAATCTGTGATGCATCTCCTTGCTTGCGTCTGTCCCTTACACTATGTGCATACCCCCACATGTATGTGCATGTGAGTACACAAACTCTTTCTTTCTAAATTGTCATATCTAAAATGTAAAAACTTACTTGTTAAAAACAGAAGGTTAGCATAAAATGATAAAATAATAATGGCAAAACTTGTGAAAAAAGTGATACTAAGAGTTGCACATCAACAAACACATAAATCAAAAACAGGCTACAGCTAGGCTTTTGAAATCAAACTTTTTCTTAAAAAACTTGCCTGGTGTATTGTGTATTGCCCAAGAAAAATTAAGTAGTAACTGGATGAGATCTCTGCCATGAAAAGTATATAGGTACCTTTATCAATGATAGTAAACAGTGTAAACATGCAAAAAACCTCTTCATAATTTTGTTTTCTGGAACCACTACAGTTACTTTCCACAGTTAACTGGTTTTCCCCAGATATTTAATTTTATCCCATACAACACCCTATGGTTGTTTATCTATTAACAATTATACAAACTCGACAATTCTAATCATTCTAAAAATGACAGACACAAAATAAACAGGAAATATTTAGCTGATAAGAATTACAAAGCCTCAACAATTTTATCCTTTCAAAAAATGGCATAATACTTTCTGCAGACCAAAAATAAACAGGAAATAATTCTCTGAAACTACAAAAGAAATAACAAAACAGAAAAAATGCAGATACATTTCATTTGTTGTGAAAATACTGAGTTAGAAAATAGCGGCATTGTATCACAAATCTGATAATGCTGCTTATGAGCAATTCAAGATGCAGATCAACATGTTGGTTTCTAGATGACTCAAATTTGATGCTAAATTTTATTATATTTTCAGCACAGTTCAAGTTCATAAATAAATGGAAATGAGAAAATGTAGCAAAAGAGGTCAGCATTCACAAGTGACATTCTAAAGATGAACAGCTCATTACTTCTGATAACAAACTATTGATCTTCCTAGATCCTGATTTTCCCTTTTATGCTTTCAAGCATTCAATTTTAGGTTCGATTTCTCTGCTTCATTTGTTGAAATATGCATGAGGCTAGAAAGTAGCATCAACACCTACAACTGTACTTTGTCATCATACCCAAGCAGTTGTATTAACTCCCCCATCCTCACCACCAAATTTAGTGTCTTGTCGATGCTTACAACTTGAAATAAAATAAAAGTCAAGAAAGAAACAATTCTTTAACCATGGTTTTATAACAAAGCCATCTCGCATTTTGTAAACCGAAAAATATCTATGTATTTTGTTTGCTCATGATTGCAATCCCACAGCTATAAACTGCACTAATTGCAAAATCACCCCCACAAAATATTCAAACTCCATAAGCACCATCTGCTGAGGAACTCTTCCAGTCTCACTAGTAAACTTTATAAATGTTTAAGCGGTAAAACAGATAAACAAGAAACAAACATCTGCCACCAGCACATGAAAAATTAGGTTCCAGCAAAATATAAGCACAGGGGTATGACATACAAATGTGAATAGACTAATCGTGTAATACCTGATGTCATCTTGCTTTGTGGACTTTCGAACAAATCACAGATTTTTTTTCCCATCACAACAACAGCAAGTGTTCTTAGGGAGAAAATTGGTCAACAAGATATAAATATCCTCTGAAAAAACTACCGTCATTCTGCTTTTTCAGTTAACAGTACATTAGACTGTCAGATCATGGGGCAAAATAATATCTGGGATCCTTTCTTTTAAAGTCTGGGGGAAAGTTAATTAGACAAGTCACATATAAAAAAACAATGAAAAAATTTCTTCTAAGTTTTCAACACTCTTTCTCTGTTTTAACCAAAGACAACCCCTTCTATACTGACTGGTATCTATCAACCCTTACTAGTTGTATTTTTAAGGTCTGAAAAGTAAAAACGTGAAAAGAAAAGAAAAAAATGTACGCAACATCCCCCAACCCTCCCTCAAAAATGATTTGTTCACCAAAAGTCGAAAAATGCTTTTTCAAAAAAAGAAGAAAAATAAAAAGAGATTTCCATTTATCACCTGCTGTGCTTTGTCCAAAATGAGTAACAGCACTGTATTTCTATAAGAAAATAACATGTATTATTTGCAATAAAAGCTTCCAGTCATCCGTTCTTTCAGTCTTGCAACACTAATAGATAACAATTTTCAAGTAGAACACCATTCGTTTTTTCATATATTTTGTACTATAAATTTTGCACAGCAGTTTAACCCTCGTTCAGTCAAATAACAAGTACAAAGAGCCCACCTACAATAACTGATGCTATGATGGTGGAAGAAAAGAAAAATGCTGACTGTACTGAAAAAAGTTGACAAAACTTTATGACCAAGGAAACCTTTCTGTCTTCCAAAAGATTAAATTTAGAATTCTTATTCAACTTAAAAAAATTAATATAGGTACTGGAACAATAATCTGTGCATAGACACAGTTGCTGATTAATAGTGTAAATAGGTTATACTCATTAACACATTTGGCAGGCTCTCAGGAATATGCAAAAACTAATATTGACATGATTCACAAGAAAAATGATTATGACATATGAATTCTTTATGAAAATTCGTTCTAATATTGCCAATGACTGATTTCTATGATTAGGACAAGAAAATGTTTTAATACCAGCAGATTCTACTCCTAAACAGCATCATGTAATTAATTCAAATTTGTAAAAAATTGGTCATTCTATTTTCTTAATATCTTTATATCTTAATTAGACAATTGTATTTGAAGTCAGACTCATAAAATGTGACACATGAAGTAGCAATATCCTTAATTATTTGATCCCAATGACATGAGAATACTCTTATGCTATATCGTCTTGACAGATCGTTTGTTTTCAAAGTGACCCGAAATAATGTCAGGTTATGCCATTCTCAATCAAAAATCACAGGATCAGTTTCTTGTAAAACAGCATTCCAGGGGTGCAATAAGCAAAAATAAGCAATGATATGCCAGTGAAAAAAAAAGGAATTATCATAGGGATTGTAACAAACTGGTGCATACACAAAGCTAACTGGTAGACAGATCTTGTAGGCCTTCTGATAGGGTTTCTTCGGAAGAGTCTGTCAATTTTCTGAGCTGGAATGCATGTTGAACTTCTGGAGGCAGTGCACAGGAGCCATCCCAGTGTGCTTCGTGGAAACTATGAGACTGCAAAGTTAAAGAAAAAAGAAAAAAAAAAATCAATGACGAAAAAAAAATAGTTTCAAACACAGGGATGAAGAAGATATTTTTATGAATTTCTTTTAACTCCTTTGCCTTCCCAATGCTTACACACACACCCACACCCCATTCATGAATGCATTCATGTTTGTGGACACAACTGTACATACAAACATTTCATGAATAAAAAAGTGTCTATAGTGCAGACTAACTAACCATCTACTTTGCAGTAAAAAACATTGATATTTTTTCAAAATGTAACTGCACTTACAAGTTTGATGTTTCTGGTCCATTGACTTCCACACTGTCCATCACAAACTGGGCAAGCACGTTGTAGAGGAAACCCACCGCATTCATGGCAGCCCACACGGAATTTGTTGTCATACCAGCACTGCCCACACCTATAAAACATCGTGAGAGAAACACAAGAGGATAAATTACTAAATAAGACTTCAGCAACTTTTCAAGAGTTACCAACGGCATTAATGGTGGATATTAGTAAATTCACAATCAGGATGTAGAATTAAGGGAACTTATATTTCAGATTTCCACTATGACTCATCATCCAACCATAAGTCAAAGGTCTAATGTTTATCTTTACAGTCTTTTATCAACCAGTCTTTATATTTTTCTTCCTTTAGCCTGTTCTCATGGGGAAAAAAAAACCACTTCCCCGGCATTTTTTTAATTGTCAAGAAGACAAAGAAATGTAGTCATCTGTCAAGACTAAAATTTCGTGAAATGTAAGTTCTCCTCATGAACGAGACTTGACAGCCATGTGATTAAAACAGCGGTGAGGTGAAGAATCGTTTTTTTTTTTTTTTTTTTTTTTTTTTTTTTTTTTTTTGTTTTTTTATATATAACATTTATTTTGTCTCACAGATACATGAAATAGAAATTACAATATCTTGCAATATAATACAGTCATATGCACATAAGGTATCAATCATTCGTTCGTTCCAGAGGTTGAAAAGAAATCGCCTGCAGGCAGTCCATTAGTACAAGTACAAGTACATAGTGATGATGATTACGAGGATGATTATGAATGATTACGAGGATGATGATTGAATGATTGATTTATTGGCTGGAGGATTAGCAAAACAAGTATTTAGATTACAATAAACGCTTGGAGACATCACAGTGCAGACTCAATCATGCTGTTGTGATTGCAAAATTTTTTAACAGAGAACCTCCATCTTCATTGGTTGCATACCACAAACTGCAAAACAATTTCCAGAAATGTGCAGTTTGTTCCAGCATAACTCAGAGTTTGACTGACACAAAAACTGCAGCCATACTGTTCTCACAAAAACTTGTTTCTCCTTTGTACAAAAATTATCTTTCACACAAGTTCAGCAAATGTATATATATGTATATATCAAAAGTAGGAAAAAGCTTTAGTAAAAAGCTGAAAACAATTGTTCGATCTAGTCATTACACGACAGTAACTACACCCTCACTATGTAGGAATGTTTGCATAATAGAAATTTACAAATTTATTTAATCTCGAGGCAACAGCCAACAAACTGTTATTCAGAGCAATAATAGCAAGACCCATTTTTGTTCACAGCAGCTAACCATGAAGAACCAAAATATTTTCTATATAAAACAGCAATTTTTAAACAATGAAATATCACACCAATTGTTCAGTTATACTTTACTTGTGAAACTGTACAGGCAAAGTAATTTTTTTTTTTTTTATTATTAAGCAATACATAAACAATGAACATGTGCACATAAATTCAACAAATTCAACAATTTTAAAAATACATCTATCTGTTAGACAAAATCCATAACTGAAGAGAAGAGATAGAGCGGGAAGGAAAAAAAAAAGAAAAAGAAAGAAAGAAAGGTGTCCACTTGGCTAGTGTTAGATTAATATGTTGCACCATGCAATTTACATTAAACAACATAGTCGTGAAATTATATATTTCCAGATAAACTCATAAAATTCTTATAATCAGCCCAGCTTATTATAAATTCATGCAATTTCATATTAACAAGTGCACTAAATTCCTCAATCTTGTATTTTCTATTTAGCTGTAGCATAAAAACTCTTAAGTCTGGCTGTTTCTTCTCTATTTTACATTTATAGATAAACCACTTTGCTTCTAGTAGTATATTCTCTAACGTCTTATCTATTGGACAGTTTGCTTCATATCCAAATAGTATTACAGATTCATTAAGTGCTAATTTATTATTTTTAGGGCATTTTTCTCTTATTGCTTTTTTCTAGGCTTGTCCAAAATAATTTGGTTTCCTTACAGCGCCAAAATAAATGTTCAATTGTCTCCCTTTCCTTGCCACAGAAAGTACATTTATTATTAACTTCTACCCCATATATTCTGCCAGGGAGTTTGTACCTAGAATTCTGTGTGTAATTCTGCACTGAAACCATCTCAGTTTAATATCTTCTATTCCTTGAACCTTTGAAAATATTATTTTCCAGGGTAATTGAACCCCCATTTTATTTTCCCATTTTTCACAACATTTGGGCCTGATTGTACTTTCTGTCAATATTTCGTAATAATATTTGGAACCTTTCTTTATAGAATTAATTAGTTTAATAGCTTTTGAAGTTTCTTGTGCAGTGTTGTTCCTAATTGTAATGCCCACTGACTGTATAAATTTTTTAATTATTTTTGCACATCCCATATATGTAACTATATCTATTGTTGTTCCATACTTGGCATTAATTCCATCCAGGGACAGAAGTACACCAGATTCATTATAAAAATGTTTAATTCTATATAACCCTTTACTAACCCAGTTTTTAAAGAAAATAACATTCTTGCCAAGCTGAAATCTACTGTTTAAATGTATTGGTTCTGCCATCACCTCCTCTAATGTTTCTGGCTTGACATAATAATAGAATTCCCATAAGCATTTAATACATCTTTCCAGAATTTATTTTTATGTTGTGTGTCAAAGTACACATTTGGGCCATATTTATCAATATCTACGAGTTTTGGGTATGTCTTTATCACTACATCTTTCCATTTATGTTCAGTGACATTTAGCTTTTTAATCCACATCAGCTTTAGCGCTTTTATATATTGATAAATGTTGGGTATACTTAAGCCCCCATTACGAACAGTTTTCACTACAACTTTCCTGTTTATTCGATCAGGTTTTCCATCCCACACAAAGTTAAAGCATTGCTTTTGAAGTTCTTGTATATCTTGGATAGGGGGATTGGGTAGCAGTATCCATAAATAAATTAATTTTGATAGTATTAATGATTTTAATACAGCCACTCTTCCCATTGGAGTAATAACTCGTTTAAGCCAGGATTTCATTAAATTCCTTGTTTCAATATATTTTTCCTTAAAGTTTAGAGTGTAACATGTTTCTAACTTAGTGCTTAGCCATATCCCTAATATTTTAAATTCTGATGGATTCCATTTAAACTTCAGGTGTGGGGCATATTTTATGGGTGAATTTTTTCTATTTCCTAGCCAGATAGCTTCTGTTTTTTCAAAATTTATCTGTAGTCCTGACATTCTAGTGTATTTATTTAATGTAATCAAAGTGTTATTAAACGATACTTCATCGCCCTCCATAAAGATTTGTGTGTCATCGGCAAACTGTAATATTTTATGTTCTTTTTCATTTATTATAATACCTCTTATATTAACATTCTTCCTTATCATTACTGCTAGGACTTCAGCACAAAGTATGAATAGGTATGGTGATATTGGATCCCCTTGCCTACATCCACGTTTTATTTCAAACCAATCTGATAGTCTTCCATTAACCATAACCGCTGACTTAATGTTTTGGTAGAATGTTTTTATCCAGTTACAGATATCAGTCCCAAATCCAAGTGTCCTTAATACTTTGTGCATAAAGGACCAGTCTATGGTATCGAACGCTTTCTCATAATCCAAACTAAGCAATAAACCTGGTAGATTTTTGTGGTCAAGGTAAACTATCAGGTCATATATGAATCTAATATTGTCCCCAATGTATCTATTAGCCATAAATCCTGTTTGGTCATCCGCGACCAGTAATGGAAGTACTTTTTTAATACGCGTGGCTATACATTTTGAACCTATTTTATAGACTACATTTAAGAGCGATATCGGCCGCCAGTTTTTAATAAATTCTCTAGCCTTGTCACCCTTAGGTATACAAGTAATGAGTCCTTCCTTCTGAGGATGTGAAAGTTCCCCATCTCTGAAGGCCTCGTTAAGTGACCTTATGATAAATGACCCTAATTTCTTCCAAAAAAACTTAAAAAATTCTGCTGTAAATCGTTTGTATTTTGAGGCGAAGAATCAACTGTATTTTGCGCCAAAGTCGACTCCGAAAATAAATTTGTGGATTTATAAGAGGCATGAAAAATAAATTTGTGGTAATATTTTATCGATGTAAGGACTTGTAAGGGTCACTGAGAAAATGTAAGGATGTGCGTGAGAAATTGTAAAAACCCATGGCAAATATAAGGACTTATAAGGCCTTACGTCGAAAATTCTCTACGTAAGAACTTGTAAGGATAGGTAAGGACCCTGCGAACCCTGTAAAAACTTACAAATGACATGTTGCAATTCTGCGCTGATAGGCCTCTGACTGCATAATCTGTTCTACCTCATCTGTTGGTATTCCTCGACCTTGCAAACCTGGATTTGAATCCTTAAAGTACACTGTTGCTTTAGGACCACCCAGCACTTCATCAACTGTATACAAGAAAAGCAGTTTTGATACTGAAGTTACATTCTACAATTCATGGTACAACTTACAATTTTTAAATACTGAGTGATGGTGCTTACATTCATTTTCTTCCTTTCTCTTTAAAGACAGATTTTAGTTTAGGTTTCCAAGCATCTAGTAGGTGTAGTGATTAGATTTCTCTCATCTTATTCTTAGAAAAACCAAACCCCATTTTCTGCTTCTATGTTTAAGACAACAAGATTTCCCCATATCTACTTTTGTATTATAGTACATTCAACTAAGAGTGTAGAGAAGAATCATAATACAATTATCTGGTAAACTTAATCAAGTGCAAGCTTTTTATATTAATTATCCATGTTCAGATCTATCTGACACTTCTTTCTGGCAGCTATTCTCACCCTCTTGCTCTGTTGCAGAACTTGCTACTTCCATGGCTTCATCTTCAGGCACCTCCAGCTCAACAAAACCTTCATCAAACACAGAATCTTTTGCAGCCTCTGCCTCCATTCACCTATATTTCAATCTTTCCTATTTCTTCCAATGCTTTGTTACTCTGAAAAAAAATTATTAGGAAAAAAGAAAAGAACATTACATTTTCTACTACTTACACTTAAACACAATTATCAAATTTTATATCTTGACTCTTAAATAATAATTAATTTGTCACAAAGTATCAGAATTTATCTGTGAAAATGTGCATTATTGTAGAATGATTGACATGTTGTTTATTCCTGGTTACTCCTTGAGGAGCATAGGGCTGCACATGACATGTTAGATGCAACATTTTACTTTGTTCCAGGGTGCCATAACTGAACCCGTTGTATACAGGCAGTCTGCATTACTGTATAATACAAAAAGTATCAAGGTGTTGACTAATCTCTAACTGCTATACGCTTTCAGACATCAATTTCCATAGGCTGTGTATATTATTTTTAATCCCAGAAAGCGCTTTGATTTCCAAGGTATAGTTTTTTTTAAATTTAGTTATTATTTTTATTCTCTAATCATGCGAAAATTAATTTTGTACTTCCAAATTTTATGAGATGCATTGGCACGTGGAAATGCGTTTTTTTTCTGCGTAAGTGTATGAAATTCTGCATAGCAATCTGTCATCTCATATATGATATGTTTCCTTGCTTCGCGCAATGACTAGCAATGTGTATCGCAGCGATAGGACGAAAAATGTTTGACTAATCTTCATCAGATTAATTAAAATTACTTTTAAAATGAAGAATATCCTATTATTGTTTTCTATAGTCTAAACGTTTTCTGATTAGCCAACTGGTAATGAAAACAACACGCATTCTCATATTCATTAGAAATTAGTGATTAATAAGAATTCTTCTATTAAGACTGAGATCTCACTTAAGCACTCTTTATATTACATCTAAACACGCATGAACAGTGCCCCTTGTTACCTATTCATAAGTAAAATGTAGCAATTTCGTGCTTACTGTGGTTCCCTCAATGCTCACTTCTTCAACTGCACAAATTTTATGCTCTTCCTCGCCAAATATCCCCCATACTTGTTTACTACCGTAAAGTAACACATAAAACTTATCTAATGTAACTGAATGCAAAAATAGCTTCATATTGCTAGTTAATTATCTAAACATTATATTCAACAAAGATACAAGACACATTTTTTAATTAGTCAGAATTAAGCAAACAGTATTTAATTGCGACATACTAATCGTTTTCAGCAATGAATGGCGCTGAATTTGATTGGACTCGCCCTCCCGGTTTCAGCAACGAGACTTCCAGTAGATCTCTCCACAGACGTGAATACGAGTTTATGATCTCTCTGCTCTCTATGGGGTGGGAGACCCCATAATATGTATTACTTGTCATTTCACAAACTTGGAGGTACGAGAAGTTAAAAAAAAAAATTTGTCAGCGTAGCGACCGACAGACAACACAATAGGATCAGAGAGATGGAAGCTGCTTTGAAAGAAGTTTTTAATGTGCATAGAAACGTCGTACGCGGTTAGTTATTGAAAAGTTTCTTTGTTCATCGTCATTATTGCCATTTGTTATTTTGATGCATGTAGTTCACATATTAGAAGTATTTAAGGTCTTTTGTGATCGTAGCAATAATAATGTTTAATGATTTATAATATCAAATTGATGATATTGATAGATACACGACGAGTTTGCACTTAATCGCACGTGTGGGTGCAACGAGACCCAACGACCTAGGAGGACTGTGCGTGAACCGACCCTCCTTATGGTATGTCCATAGGCAGACACTTGGTATTGTGGTGCTGCTGAATGGGCGTCTTCTACTGAACATATATGTCTCGATTGATTAACATACATTTTCGTGCATTTGTAGGTCGTTGGGTCTCGTTACATAGGCCCTTCCTTTCGCCTACAGTTTACTGCATATTTGTGAAATCGGTTATAAGTTATATACATGTTTTATTACCCAGAATTGCGAGCACAGTTACAGAAGAAAACAGATGAAAAGGACGAAATGGAGAAAAGGCATGTTTCATTGTTGAACATGGATTAATTTTTACCAAAAAAGCTGAAGATAGTATCTTTATTATAACTTTCTCAAAGGGACTGCCATATTATAGCATTCAGTTTAGCTATTTAGGTTATATAAATTTGTTTTTATATCTAAATTAACTCCTTTTTGGGTAAGTAAATAGTTAATAGCCATTTGAAACCATGGTAACTTACATTACATCATATTGAATCTTGGGCTCAACAGAATGTTTCTTTAGTGTTTAAAGAATTAATTTAGTGTTAAAAAAAGTGGACTATGTTTTTAACCTCCCATTCTTGGTCAAGCACACTTGTATATACAATCTGATGATAATATTCAAACAAATCCAGTTACAACAGAAAATTACTTTTCACATAAAAATTATAATACAATAGTAGTTTATGTAAAATGCTTTTTTTCCCATCAGTTGTATAATTTAAGGTATTGTTAAGGCTTTGAATAACTTTTTTTCAGGCTTGAAAAGAAGTGTTTTCAACTTCAGTGTGAAATACAGAACTTAAAAGAAAAGCAATGCTTGTTGACAGCACTGACAGCAAGATCTTTAACTGGGTCAGAATCATGAAAGTATCCTTAATGTCATAAATTCCAGAATTAATGGGTTTTGTTTATTTGATACTATTGAAATATTCAAATTAGTAACTCTTTGCCCTCTACCCACCTCACTTATACTGATATAAACTTTGTGATAGTGATAAATATGCAATGAGTTTGCACTTAATTATATGCAAGCTGGGCCCTGCCTTTCACTGTCCATATGGCTACATAGCTTGTAAAAAGGGATTTTTGTTTCAGTCCTCAGACTTCTGAGAACACTGTGACCAATGATACATCCTTTAACACTTCACACTCTGTGCTAGGTACGTTTAGGAGACTTATATTTGTGTTTGATCCTGAAAATTTGGGTTATGGCTTCTAACATCAACTTAGGTAAACAAATGACATCTTTTAAAAACTAATTAATATGCTTTTGTAGCACAAGAATTGATAAAACTAGGTTGGTTATTATTAGTCATGATGTACTCTGCTATGTTTCATAATTTGCAATAATCACAGCAAGTGTACAAACAATTAAATATTTTCAAACATATTGAAGATGTACATTGTACTCAAAAAGAAACATGCAGGGGATGCTGATAATAATTCAAGATTAATAAGCTACCATGCTTAAAAGTAATCAAAAGGGAGGTCTGGTGGCTAAACAGTTAATCCACACATACAAATCGATGCAATTGAACAGTAACTATAAGAATGTTCATATCTGTGGTGCAAAGTGCATAGGAAGAGTCACCCTGGGCCATATTTATGAAATGGTAGTAAGTCATCTCTCAAGGGCATAAAAGCGAACTCGAGGAAAAATGTCCGAAGTTATCAAGCTGTGTCCAGATCCCTCAGATACTGCTTCCTGTTTTTTTTATACCAGGTCACCTTTTCCACTCTTTCATAACCACAGGGTCTGAGCACCGCTTATAATTCTGAAAACAGACACTTTTCCTTGAGTTCTCCATCTTGCCCCAGTGCAACAACTAACACTCACTTCCTAATTACCGCCACCGTACAGTGAAAAAAACCCCTAGGTGCTTTGGGTTTTGATCTTGTCTTGGGCACACTGTTCTTTATCTGCATGTGGCACCTGTTTACAGGACCTGCTGCGTTGCTATGATATAGCCGTAAATGCTTGCTTGACATTAAGCACAAATGAAGTTATGTCAAGTGATATATTTAAGTCACTACTTGCTTTAGGAATGTGACATTTTGAAATTTTTTGGATGCATGTGATATTCTGTACATCATGTCACATAAATTAAAAACATATCTGTTGCCCTTTACATTTGTATTGTATATTTTAATTTAATTAAATAAATCGATGATGATTGTAGACTTCATGTACAACACAAAAGACCTTCCCCCATCAAAAAGAAAAAAAAAAAAATCATTGCAAGCTTTTTGTTTCACATGTTGAAAGCTGCATATTTTTGTTTCAGAAATACAAGTAAAACCCCATGAACAGATGTTATCAGCCCTTGTGAATCATCAAAAACATTTTCTGGTGGATAATTCGTTGGCTAAGGACAAACCCAATAACAGGTTTTTCTTCAATTTTAATATATTGAAGTGGCCTGATCTGATTACATACATGCGTTAGAAGTGTTTCTGACAGGTTTTATTAAATTTATGTGCATTTATTTTAATTACAGCTGATTATAAAACCAGTTTCGTTAAACATAGAAAAAGTGTTGGTAACAAGGCAGTTAGTGGAACATGCTTTTTGTCACATCCATTGAAAACTATTGTATTAATTCACTGTCTGTTATCAGCAAGAGTCCTGCTGAATTCCAAAAGAATATGAACAGAGGAGAAAGTCAGCGGTCCTCCTCCCTCCATAGTAGCGATGGCTTCAATGTGCACTCATCCAACACGCAGCCTTATTCTCTTAGCCATAAAAATCCTTTAGATGGTGCTCCATCAGGGAATGCGTTCTTAGCATCTGATGAAAATACAAATGTACACCAGAAAAACACCCGCATACATGATGAAGAAAAGAAAACTCTCCGAAGGAGACTGGTAGACAGTGGATGTAATAATTCAGCTTCCCATTTAACATGTGATTCAGATGCATCACAAACTGTGCATTTAAAGATGAAAAATAATGAAGTGACAGGAAAAGAAGGAGAAATAAATATTTCAGTGGAGTCAGTGAAGCCAATTAAAAATGACTTGACAGCTAACAAAATATCCAGCGCTGGCTCCAAGCTTCGTTTGACACGTAGTCGGTGCAAAAGGCAACATGATAAGGAGGTGGGTGTTGTTTATTATTGGTGGTAAATTTACATGTAATAGTACTTTAAACATATCCAACAGAATGAATGTTTCAAATTTTAGTAATTTTAACATTGCTAACATAGAGACACATGGCTGCATAAGAGTACTTAGTATTATTTTTAAACAAGTTCTGTATCAAACTAATAGTGAATGTATATAACCAAGTCATACATACTTGATTTCATATTTGGGCTATTGAGCAGATACATTTCTAACTATAAACTGACTTCAAATGTTGATTAAAGGACGATTATTTGTCTACAGAATATTCCAGACAGCAAAAGATGCAAGGTGTCATCTATCAACAGCAATTTTTTACAAGAGAAGATACCACAGCCAGTAAACTCTTTGTCTGCACCACAGATAATGCGCAATACATCTGATACAGCAAATCAGAAAGGATTTGAAGAAAAGGTTGCAACACAAACAAAATGTGTACCACTAATGCCTAGTAAAAAAGAACTTAAAAAGAAGGAATCATCCACTGATAGCAATAAGAGAAAAGTTTTAGTACGTAACTCAGATCTTGTGTCTCAAGGTTTCAAGCCAGCCACAGTAGGTGATGCAACTACTTTTACAGACTGTGATGTAATAATTATTCCAGAAACTGTAGCAGGGGATTTAGAGAGTGAGGATACAACTGTTGCTGCAGACTGTGATATAACAGTTATTCCAGAAACTGTACCAGGGGATTTAGAGAGTGAGGATTCAAATGTAAGCAAGATTCATGATGTCCAAAGTGAATATGTTTTTGAAGGAAAAGAAGTTTCTAAAACAAATGATGGTTCAAGCTGCAGGTTTACACAGTATGATTCTGTGGATCCCAACAAGCAAGTGGATGGTACCACTGAAAGCATTGTTTTTGATCGATCACATTCGGTGTCAAAATTGAATAGGTTTCAAAAGGTCATCTCTTGCTCTTCACTGGATGTTATTTCTCAAGAACCAAGACCGGTTAAACAAAGCTTGTCACTGGATATTATTTCTCAAGAACCCAGACCAGTTAAACAAAGCATACCATTGGATGTTATTTCTCAAGAATCCAGACTGGTTGAACAAAGCATGTCACTGGATGCTATTTCTCAAGAACCCAGACAGGAAATACAAAACTCTCCAGTGTTCTTAGGTCACAAACTTGATGTGGATGATTCTCCTTCTCTCTTTGATGCAGACCGTGAAGAGAAAAAGTCATCTTTTCGGACTACTTGCTTGAACGTTGTAGCAAATCAAATAGATCCAAAGTATACTCCGCACACACATTCACCATTAACACCACAGAAAAGTCCTGATTCACCTTTCCTGCTTAGACGTCCATTGTGTAACATCCAGAATTGCCAAAATTCTTTAAGCCTTCCCAGGCCTACAGAATCTATGAGTGACTCATCTCCATCCCAGTTTAAGTTTGGCCATAGAAAATTGACACTTGGATTGTCTAAAGGAAAGACAAAGGTTTCTAAAGAGGTATGCATTTAAGGTGTGCTCTTTTCTGCTTTGCTAATTTTTGATTTCCATATGTGTTTCTTGAAATCTAATTAATATTTTCACATGTCAGCCATGAATCTAATAAAGTGACCAACAAACATTATCTGCATGACTGTTCATTTGTGCAGACATTACAGCTTGAGTAAAAAAGAAAGGAAAAAACCCAGAACAATCAAACTAATTGCAAACTTTGAAGAAAAATCAGTATTTTTAGTTTTGAATTCTTGGCTAAACTTTCAGAGATTTTTTTCTTTCTATCTTTAAATCATCTGCTTTTTATTCTTAAGACAAACTTGAAAAAGCTGGAGAATTGAGAACATATGTTGAAAGGGCTGATTTATTCATTTAGTTTTCTTTCCCATGTTTTATGGTACTATGATTGACCAGAGGCAACTGTCTGCTTCTAGGACTGTCATGATGTGACTCTAGATCCTAATCTTCATCAGTCATTGCTAAAGGATGTGACTCAAGATAACTGCACAACTAAAACACCTCATTGCAGCATTCTGACAGCAAATGCAGAGCATCATAATAGTGATTCGCCAGTGAGAGATGCAACATATCTTAATGACAGCTTTGATGTGTAAGTCTACAACCATATAGTTGTATTTCTCATGTTGGCAACTGCATGGAAACTAAAAAATTTAGAGGTAATATGCATGTTTTGAGTAATACAATGTATGTAAAGGGATTTTTGCTCTTAGGAAAGAACTATTATAAAAAAATGATTAAACCAGTTTTCTGTTTTGATGTGTACAGAGTGCCAAGGAAGTCAAAACGGCCTGAGTATGCATACAAAGAAGTGGTTAGGAAAAAGGATAAACGCAGACAATTGAATGGCTTCACTTGTCAAGAGTGCATCAAGGTACTATGACAAAGACCTGTTTCTTGTCAGATTTTATTCTGTTTTGTAATATAATAAAATCTAGAATTTTCTGATTTGGTAAGATGAAATTTGTTCTGCTGGCCATAGGCTTTTGAGATAATGTAATGTAAATACAAATGCTACACTGTCTAAATTGATTTTAAATGTTTTATTTAGCATCTTAGCTAATTTCATTGTGATGTACTGTCTTTTTGTGTTCTTATAATGCTTGCCTGTGTCTTAGCTGCATGGGATTTGCCACTCTTTAATTATTTACTTTTCAGTACTATTCCAGTATTGGTCTCTCCAAAAAAGAAATTGCTGTCAAAGCAAATCATTGCTCTAGACACCGGGCTTACTATAACCTACCCCGCACACCAGAAAATTTCTGGACTGTTGGCTTTCCAGACTCACAAGAATGTGAAGAAAGAGGTAATGTTTAGCTTGATAACATTTCTACAATTTTGTTAAACCTTTTCTCACTTTAAAAGCAAATGTCAAAAACATATTTTATGTACGTAAGTGTTCTTTAATATGCTACCTTGATTCTCTGCCATGCTTAAGTGTTAATAATCCTGTAGGTGACTTAATGATAAGTGCCAAACATGGACCAATGCAATACTAAACAATGAGTACCCTGAAATGAAATTTAGCAAATATTTTTCAAAATGTTCATTTACAGATCATGCTTATGTTACTGTATGTCTCTGAAATACTGGGGTTAAATAGAGTAACTACAGTAGAAAAGGTCCCTTGCTTAGCCAGGAAACAGTCCATAGGTGTTTCAGTGAAATCGTCTAATAGACTGACTTGTGTGGATAACGTGGCAGGCAGGTTTTCCTTGTATATTGTCTCTGCTACTAAATATAGTAAACTGTAGTTAAACTTGCTGAAGTTCCCAGGTAGTATTCAAAAAAGTCTTAAAATGTGCTTTATAAAGATACCTGGAGGTATAAAACTGAAAGCAGAGTATTAAAAATATATATGGTGCTGTTTTCTGTCGGTTTTGGTTGTCTGGCTGTCTCACCAAGGTGGCAATAAGAAATTGTTTCTGAAGAAATTTAGAGATGTATTGAATGGAGTGAATAAAATATTTTTAAAAAGTCATAATACTGAACTAAATTTCCACATGAAATTTGGTGATCATATTGAAAAGATTTGTGTATTTCTAGTAAGTCATTAAGTGCTCTTCTGTCTTCAGCTTTGTACTTGTTTCTTTGTGTACAAATTTATCAGAATAAGGCAGATCAGTTTTAAGCATTGGATTTGTCATAAACTGACATTTATGGAAGAAAAATGTCTCACAATTGTTTTTGTTTTGTTTTTACAGGATATCAGAAGTGAGAGTGCAAGATGTTCGAAATTTGATTTCCATCAGGATTCCTACATTGTCTTGGGAATGTGCTAATCATGATTGCCAAGAGTGTGAAGAATGTTTGAACTTGTTTAAAAATGCAAACATCTGTCCATAAGTGCAAATATTTAAGTACACTGAGTGGCATAGAAAAGTGTTTCAATATTTTGAGAGTTTTTGTATGTTACAGATTTAATGTGATGACTCAGTCTTCACTCAAACAATGTACACATATATTCAAGAATATAGAACAGCATGTTATAATATTTTATATTAATGGTTTACAAAGGTACAATTTTTTCCAGTTTTGTTTTTTTTTATTGAGCTTTAAGTGCAATAAATGTTACTAGCACTATAAATGTTAAATGGCAGATACTTAAGTGCAAGGATTTGAATATTCAAATTTCTTACATTTAATAACACTAGTCTAAATGAGGGGTACAAATACTAGATCTGGAAACAAATTTGATTACAAAACAAAGTAGCTATAAGTGATTGAGATGCAATTGAAAAATTAAATTACTTTTGGTAGGTGGTTTTCAGTTGTTTTTCCAAAGCAGCATAAAATCAAACGAGTGATCCGTCCTAATTCGTTTATTATTATCTCCCTTTTACAGTGAAATGAATTACTGTTATTTTCATCTCACATAGCTGATTCAGGTCCTCCAGCGGCTATACTTCAGATTAGATTGCATGCTTGTGATAAATGCAAATGGCAGGCTAAAATTGTGAATGGTGGAAAAACAAAAGCCATATTTTTACATAAATTTATTCATAAGCTCATTCATTTAAGTGTGTCATGAGGAGAAAGGTTGATGTTTTATTTAGAAAGTGCATGCATGGAGATTATTTTTCTTGCATTTGTTTTGAGGTCAAACAGGGATTGTTGGGTTTTTTAAATTCACTGTGAGAACAGACATAATTTTTACAGAAAAACTACACGAAGTTCACTTTTTTGCAAGTTCCACATGCTTTAATTGTAAATAAAATCAGCAGTCTTAGTTTTGGAGGTACAAAAAAATACAAGCCAGAAAACATATTTGGGCACTTTGTGATGTCTTGGTTTTGACCTGTGTCTTTGTCTCATGTTGTTGGCTTGTGACTTGAGAACATTAGTGGGGATATTTTTCAGTTTATTGCACTGTATCAGCCCAGACATTTAAAAAAGAATCAATTTGTTTTCTGGTAGACCCGTGAAAAAAACAAACTGATCATATAGCATGGCATGCTAAAAACTGTTAGTCATAGTATTTTAAGTAAATTTGCATGAGTGAATATGATAAATAAAAGATAAAGCTGTTAACAGTGTCTTTTTATTTTTAATGTTGTCATTTCCATTTACAAGTGGAGTTTATTTGAATAATAACTATAATACAAAAGGGGTGTGGTGAAGGAGAGGATTAATACAATCCAAGGCAGATCAATCTGTTATGTCCAGTGTTTTGCATGCTGAGGAATGTTGGTGTTAGAGGGCTAGGACTAAATTTGGGGAAGAGGAGATGGTACAATTAAAAATAACTTTTAAAAGCGAGATTTACATCTTCTTCTTAGGACTTCCCAGGCATTAAAAGCACAACAAACTCAAGCAGAAAATCAAAATGCGGAGACCTGGCCCCCTAAAGCCTTTTAGCTGAAGGGACACCGCTTCCTTTATTTTGTTATTGTAAAGTTTCCCCCCCCCCCCTCTTTTTTTTTGAATGACTAGTGTATTTGAGTGTAAAATATACTACCAAAATACACATTTAAATATTTGCTGTTATGAAGGTCTATGGACTTTTGTTCTTGCTAATCTTTTGTTAATGTACAATGTTTGCAACACTGTACTCTGATATACCCGTAGGGTGAAATTACTGATTCTAGAAAAAAAATCAATCTGAAAGCTTGATACAAGAAAGCAGGCATGGCTGTTTGTGGCTTGTAGATGCCTGATGCTGACTGAATTTTATGTGTATTTACTTCTTGAAATTGGTCAATGTTGAGAGTATGACTTAGACCATATGAGTATGCACATACACAAACAAAAGCAGACATGCCTGTATCTATGCACCAATGCTAAGACTGTGCTGTGATAGTGCTATATATACATCTCCAGTCTCCATAGTTTGTAGACTCACACAATTCAACACTACAGTCAAAGTCTATCACATTAACTCTCATCTGTATTTTTAAACATCATGAAAATCAATGTAATGCCAAAATTAGCAGCATTTACATACCTCAAAACTTTGGAAACATAAACCTGATCAAAACTTGCAACAAAAGATATCATGGTAAGATATCAAAGTGAGCCAAAATACCCCAGTGATCACTTGGGAATCTCATTATGTCTGGTACTCTCTGCAAGCCTACTAGCTCAAAATACACAGCTTTTATTTTGGGGGCTGGCTTGGCAGGTCGCATGTACAGGCGATCAAAGCGAAGAGCAGCTCTTGAATGTCCTTCATATCCCAAATTATCATTGCGGAAGGTATCCCAAGTGCTGCGAGCTTCCTTGCGCCGTCCTGTTGTCTCCCAAAGGTCCACAATACCTGAAGGTATGCCACCAATGCTTTCCAGCTGGAAATGAGGGCAAATCTTTTCACAAGCATGGTACAATGCCTTCACCCATAGAAACTGCACATAGATACTCGTTCACTCCACTCAGTTATTCCTTTTTCTTTTTTTCATGCCATATGAATGCCATGCTTATCCTAAGCTTGCATCACTACCCAGCAGTTCCATTCCATTGGAGGAGAGTAAATTTATTGACTATGGACAGAAGAGAAGTGGTCTGACTTAAAGGTTGGCTGGTTTGTTTTTTTTCTCCTTGTCAAAGGTCTGTGAGAAGCCTTTTCCTAACTTCATGCTCTAAAACAGTATGGCCCACAAGCGAGATGCAGCTTGCAGACGTCTTAGGATCGGCTTGTGTGCCAAAACACAACAGCACTGCCCAATGCATGACTTATGAATACCAGTGGAGGCAGCCCGCTTTCTGTCATTGTGGATGATGGTGAATATAAAAGTGAATTTGGCTCACATAAGTACACTTGTTTTCATTGTTTTTAATGCACTAGGTTAATTGGATTGAAATTTAATTTATCAAGTATAAAATCGTTAGAAATCGGCAGCCTGTAACATTTTAACACAAAGTACAGAGATAACAAATAACATGGTTGACATATCTGATAAGAGTCATTACAGAGTGTTGGTGGCTGCCTTCAAAGGAAAGGCTGGTTTTAAAGTTGTATTGCAAGGGAACTCAAACAGCTTCCGTTAACACAATAAATTTTGCAAGTGAATGCCGTTGTGTACTCATTTGTTGTCCATTTCATTATCACTAGGTTTGTTGTGTGGTCATCTGGCATGAGTTTTGCTGTTTTACAAGCCCACCACATAGAATTTTGAGACCAGCCTGCGAAAAAAAACTTCCCACCACTGGTCTAAAATGAGCAGCAGGCCTGAGCATGAACTTGACATTAAAATGACATTGAAAATATATATTCAAACAGTCTGTAGAGCTTTTCTCACCGAATATAAAAAAACCTGCAATGTCAATGGTTCAATCACTAAGATACTTTAAGGCGAGAACCAGCATTCACTCACCTCTTTGTCTCTTAGGTTCAAATCACCACCAAAGACCACAGTATGGTCTTGAGGCGCTTGCTCAATGTGTTTGAAGGCAGAGATAAGCTGACGCTTACGTTCTTCTGCATGGTTTTTTGTGCTTTCTAAGTGAGATGTAATCAGGGTCATTGGCACTCCCTTCACCAGACACTGAAAAAAATATGCCACATTAACCAGTTCATCAATCCAACTGTTCCTAAGAATATATAAACAGATATTGACCTAACAAGTCAGCAACAGAATACCAGTGGTGTAGGACTATGTTTAGCTTTTAGGGGGCAAATTCCATGCTGACAGTGAATGATATTCACCTTCTTGCCTTCATAATATCTTTTTTTGGGGGGTTGGGGGGCAGGTGCCCCACCTCCCTTTCCCCTGTGGTTCCTATACCACTGGATTCCTGTGACAGATTTATTCTATAATTTTTATTTTTACAAGAAGCAGCTTTGAAATGCTGAAAGAAGTAAACGAAATACAAAAGGTGTATTGGTTATCACACAGTAACAAGAACACAACAGCACTGCCCAATGCATGACTTTATGAATACCAGTGGAGGCAGCCCGCTTCCTGTCATTGTGGATGGTGGTGAATATGAAAGTGAATTTGGCTCACACTAGCTATTAGCAGGCTTCGTGCCATTTGGCTTGAGAAGAATGGTTTGATTTGATAGTCCTCCAGTATAGTGTGCTGTTTTTGGAGGAAAATGCCGGTGTAGTAACCCTCCTTGCTACCTGTGCCACCACAGATAGCCTGGTAGTTGGTCAGGCCTTCCCTCAATACAGCCTCGTTTGAAGGTACCATCTCTTGCACAAACACCACATGAGGTTTCTCCCTAAAAGAAGTAAGTCCACTGGTTAATGTATTTTAACATTTTATTCATAAGAATTCCTTTCGTGGAAACTTTTTTAATAGAAAGTGAGGCACCAGCAAAACTGTCCTATCAAAGAGACAATATAATACTATTTTTCTAATATTATAATTTGCTATGTTATATCTTTCATCTCTTTCACAAGAGATATTGTCATCTACTTTTCATAAACACGCAAAAAATATATTACACACAGGAAAATCTTGTTGACTAGGACAGATTTTGTCCCAGCCAAAAGTTCCCGATACTCAGACCTACTCTACAATTTTCAGCATTAGATCTATGATTTTTAGGATTGAGCCTAAGCAGGTCACCAATTTGAAAAAATCCTCTTTACATTGCTCCACTGAATGAAAGCATCCTTGTGGAGGATATATGCTGACACAGGGTTCTAATGTAAATTTTCAAATGAATGAAACTACAGCAAGTGCAATGTGACATGCGCATATTTTCAGTCTGGTGCACAGCTTATAATAATTTTCTTGCAACAATCAGTTTCAACAATCGAAAAATTGTCCAAATCTGTTTTGGTCTTTGATCTTAGATAAGGAGATTTACAATTAATCTTTTGTAAATACTGTCTCTGCATGGAAATACAATAAGCACAATACAATACAATGAAATACAATAACACTCACGAGTTAATGGTATTAACAACAGCTTTAGCACGAGTTTTAACATTATTGTTGTCAAGCCCATCGATATTCCAAGACAGCAAGCGAATGCGATGGGGTTCAGAATCTGACTTTTCTGTTGGTGGTACGATATTTTCTCCCTCTCTGCAAAAGTTTATAAGAAGAATGTCTTCATGTTTTTTAGTTTGAATGTCTTCTTCAAAACTGCAGAAAAAAAACATACGACAGACTGTACAATATATGGCAAAAATAGTTTAAGAAAAACAGATACTTTATCATTTAATCTGATGCCTGATATCTAATGCCTTCAGTTTATAAAGGCCTCGAAATTTCCATATTAACATCTGCAAAGCAAATTTGTGTTTAGTTTATAATTGTACATCTATAATCACAGTCACACCTGCAGCTCTCAGCACTTCTGTCATTTTTTTCTCTGGTACTTTTTGTTTGGCATTCTTCTGTAGATGATTTGTCAAACGTACAAGTACTTGTCCTGCAAATGTTTGTACTTGATTTGTCAGCAGCCGAAGTTCCAGCTTGCCCCCTCTCTTCACTGTCAAAAAATGCATCTAGAGCTCTCTGGCCACAGAAGATATACACATTGATGGTCATTGTGGTGATACAGAAAAAAAGAAGAAAGGTATGGCATGACATGACATTACAAGGTCTTTAAAAGATTTTGACACATAAATTTTACTATAAAGTATCTTTCTTTGGTCTTAGACCTGAGTTTTTTGTTACTGTTAAGTGGAGACGACTGTGCATAATGAAGAGGTGTGTGGCATGGGATAGAGATGGTGTTTGCAGATCTGTTGTCTGACCATGGAGTGCCAAATCTTTCTATTTTGCATACAAGGTGCATATCTTAATGTGTATTTAGTGCGGATATTATTTGAAAAGGTCTATCATACACACATATATACCGTAATAAGCTTTAAAAGTTTTTTCCCTGAACCAACACGAAGTCAATCTAATAAATAAATATGATTTATATTGTGATGTCACCTAACACTGGTCATGCCCTGCCCCGTTGGCATCTGTTTATAGTGCCGTTAAACAGTGTTTTAACTAATTACAAACAATAGTTGGCGCCTCGAGTAATTAAATACCGCCGGCAATGCGGTTTCTTGAGTGCGCCTACATTCAAGTTCCACTCGCGATCCTGAAGGAAGAACATAGCTAGAGCGGTGTCTGTCCCTGTCACAGCAGCAAAGCGTTGGCATCTTTCTTCGCACTCTGCGGCTGTTGGTAAATTCTGTTCTTCTATCTGGCAGTCGCTGCTATCAGAATCACACATATCAGTTTTTCTCTCCATTTGACAGCTTCAGCGACTTGTGTGCCTGTTGCTATCTCCAACACCTAATGTCGCGCGATTCTCTTGTGGCATCCAAGGGAGGGCAATCTTTTGCGTGTTCGCGAGAACAAGTGCTGTCCCTTGTGTCCGCGCTTACAACATATTCTGGAGTCCCCCACGCGCGCTTTTTAAAAAATATACATTATATATATATTAACTTACGCTAGCATAAAAAACGGCAGTTTCCCAACCTTTAATATGAATCCTGTGAAATTTCTGAATTATCTAATGTTGTCGCGCTGGAAGTGTCTCAGTGTCGTCAACACCGAAGACATATATGTTTCAGTTTAAGACCCTTGGTAACATTCGAGGAGGGATCGAAACACGCCACAGCTCACTGCACGGCACCTCCGCACCTGCACGACCACGTGTTGATGACTCCAGCCGGATACCTTGGGTGGAGCAATTCTCCCGCTGACACGAATCCTTGCCTAGCTCATTAGATTGGAACGATATGATACACATACCTGCCCGTAGCAAGGATGCTTTTCCGGGAAGAATGTGAACAATAGCCTTCTCTCGTCTGGCAGTTCCCGATCCCATGACGTCAGGATTATCAACCACCTACCCACCCAGCCTGACAAAAAAACATAAACAAAAACAAAACGAAAATAAAAAGCCTTGGATTTTTTAACGTTCAGCCAGCAAATACTTTTTTAATATTTTGTTGATGTTTAATGAACATGTTCATTAAGCAGGTAGTTTGCAGACAGCTAAGCTGCCAAATCCTGAAATCTGTTCTTCAACACAGTGAGATACCAGGCACCAACAAAGCCCCATAACACTTCATCAAGTGTCTTCAGTTACAATGTCTTATTGGTCGTTGTCTTCGTTTTCTTCTTCTTATTATTCCACAGTTTCTTAATTAAAATTCTTGCTGTTCTTCATTAACGGAAAACGGACAACGAAGCAAGCAGGCAAGCAAGGAAAAAAAAAAAAAAAAGCCGACGTCTCAGCACCTGAGACAAGAACAATTCATGATCATCTGTTTACGTGTATTTAAGCTTTGTATCGGTGAACCGCTTATTTTGTATTGTTCAGTTTTCCCCATCCCCCTCATGGGATGAATGAATAAAATAAAACATAAAAAGACAGTGACAATTTATGAAAAGTGACGATGAAGGACACATAGCTTTCGGCTACAGACTAGCAGATCGTTTCGGGAGATAAACCCGACATCAGGGCGACGTGGACGCAGCCACATCCCGCCAACCCTCTCCCCAACTCCCTCGCCGGCAAGTCGTGCTCCAAGCGCTGCCCCCTTTCTCCTCTCCTCCCTTTGTATATACATCTTAACTTTGTTGCTTGTCTTCAGGTGTAACCTGCGTTACACAGGTGAGCGCAGTGGAGCGTGTCGCACTGATTGTTCTTCGAGATTGTTGCCGTATGTTCCCTTGAACACCTTCACAGGATAAATCGTGTTTGATCGTCGTTAGACTGTTTCTATACTGTTTTAAGTCTCTTTGAAGTTCAGCCAAAATCTGATAACTGGCACATCGTAATCATCGTCGGCGGCGGCGGCGTCATCGTCAGTAGCAACATGGTCGTCATCTTCGTTGGTCATTTTTATCGTTATCGTCGTCATGCTGAAGTTTGAAGTCTTTGTTCAATCCTTACACGTGAGAGGAGTAAATGTTTTAAAACTGTTGCCCAGTCTGGAGGTCAACAACTTGGTGGAAGGAGATTGGTAAGGGGGGGGGGGTACCTCCACTTCACCTTCTTAACATGAACGTGCCCTCTTCATACCACCCCAATGCCCCCGGTCTGCCCGAGGAGTCGCACCTTCATTGTTACGGTCTACCCATCCTTCACCGACCCCTCCCCATCCCCTAACCCCGCCTTCCTCAAACGTCAATCGCACCCGGGAGCATCACCTGCCACTGCCACTGCAATACAACCCCCATTTTCAACCTCCCAACCCTCCTCACTCTCCGTTCACGCCCGAATGTCTACATCTCCATCCCCCCATCGACTCTGATCCACGGCAACACAGTCACAGCATCACTCCCTCGCCAATCATTTAATCCGAGTGTCTTTCTCCACCCCATTCCTTTACTCCCCACCAACTCTGATTCACTGCAAAAGGAGCCGAGCAAGAGATGAAACATTTGTATCGAGCTTCGAGTGGCGAGCATCAGGTCCTGCTCTGAGCCATTCCTTGGATCTTCATCGCCTTGAACGCTGACCAGAAGCCGCGCTGCAGTGTGGTCAGGACGGCGGCTGCTTGCAGCTGGTCATTGATGAGTTGCTTGCTGGAGGTTATCGTCAAGCGAACTGAGTCTATCTATTGATGGAAACTGAAACCAAGGAAACTAAGCCTACCTCTTGGCTTACCACCTACCTGGCTGGGAGAAGAAGCGTTTAACCCCAAGAGCCAGATCATCTCATCAAGCATTTTGTTGTCTGAAAGAATCGAAGTCTGATGCCCACAAATACACAAAGTCACCTGCCAGAGGGCTTGGGTCTGCCAACGACAGTTAATGGTTATGTTTTTCATTGAAACTTTGGTTTCAGTTGCCGATTAAACGGGAGGGACTAGTGCATTGAGGCTGCAAGGTATTGCCGGCTACTTGGACAGACGGAGGCCCTTGTCGAGCAGATGAGAGTTTTGAGGATCTCCTGCTTGGTTCACCAGGGCCGAGACGTGAGCGGTGGTCAGAAGGTAGTGTTGACAAAGTGAAGCGTGTCCTACAGTTGATGGACCTGCTCCGATGGCGAAGGAAAGTGTAGATTGTTAAGGACAGTGTTCAGAAGGTAAACAACATTGTTCAGACGGAAAGGAGTGTGTTCGGAAGGTGAAGAATTCGGACTCGGACCTCCTTGTCCGGGTTCAGAGGCAGGACATCATGGTTTCCGCTAGGTGATACAAGAGTGTACTTTCGCTGGGAAAGGATGAGGTCACAGCGATGTCAGGTGTCCATTCTTCTGCTTCTTATGCTGTGCATCTATTCATCCCTGACTGGTCCAGAGCACCTGGAGCATGTACGTAACCAGTTTGATTGACATACATTGTCTGACATTAATGCAGTGGTTGCAGGTAAAACCGTTGGTACTCCAGAAAATTATATCCGTACAGATTTTAAAGCGCTGACGTGCACAGAAACCTAAGATCACACAGATTTTGAAAATGTCTTCTTTATTCTTCAATTAATTTTTTCCCTTAATATTCCTTCTAAAGATACAAACATGATGCGTGAAGTTCAAAAGGTGTATTTTTTCTTGTTTTGCCAAATTATAAGTGCACTTCTGATATCCGTAGAGTTTAAAAATGATTCGCACACACAATTATATACACGTGCCACCTGTCTGTGTAATGAAGCATGGCGAGGATAACATCTGTAACAAACTACACAACGCTCACGGCCATCTCTGACATCATACTAAACTTAGTGTCTTATTTTAGCATGTCCACGTGGCCCTTTATCAAAAAAGCTGTAACAGTTAATCTGAACTGTGTGTGCTTGCGTGTCAGAGAAGTGAAAAGAGGTCAGAATAAAATGTTTGAGAGTGAATGAGTGAACAAGCGAGCGAACGAGTGAGTGTAGTAGAAAGAAAGACAAAGGAAGGAAGGCAACAAAGAAAGAAAAGATAAAAAAAAAAAAAGAGAAAACGCTTAGAAAGAGTAACAATGAGGACAAAGAAAAGAGAAGCACATTCGAGAAAAAGAAATGAGACATGTTTGCTCAATTTGCAGAATGGATCTACTAAGGCCACGCTAGGGGAAGCATACGACATTCAGCGGGACCTGGGTGGCATCCCCCGCCACTCTGAGGATGGCAAGAGGCTGAACCCTGATCACATCGCTCGTCGTCTGAAGCAGTCGTTAGGTAGTCTGGCGGTACGGCTGCAGGAACTACAGAAGCTGCATCCAAAGAAAAAGTTCGAGGTGCCGGGAGAAATGTCGGATTCTCTCGCCAAACTAACTCATGTTCACAGGAAAACTACTGAACATGGCATGGAGTCAGGGTCAGATGTCGCCGTAAGTGAATCTCCTTCAGAACGGCCTGTCATCGATACGGATGTAGTGCCAGAAGGCAAAACCTCAATACAAAGAGATGGCGCCACAGTACTAGAAAAGATGAGTGCAGTAGCAGAAAGCAGGACTTCAGCATCACAACACGGAGACAGAACTCTAGAACACAAAGAATCAGTGCCAGAACATGGCGACAGAACATTAGACCGCTGGACACATTCTGGTGTCGGTAAGGTCGAACATCCCTTTGAACAAGGATCAGCAAATTCCGATAGGGAGGACCGGAAGGAGAAGATGCTGAGCATGAAAAACCAAAGTAGTCGACCTCTTATTTCTCAGACCAAAAAAGAAGACATGAAAGTGGAAGTCACCGGCAACGTGTTTCGAGACGATGGCGAGCAGGGGATTCCTGGGTCACGGCTGCTGTTTCAAGGCGACGTCATGCTGTCTCGCTCTCGCGCCGCTGAACTGATGCACGCGCAGGTGGAAGAGGAGACGAGGACGGGTGGACACTCATCGAGAAGGAGGAGATTTAAACGAAAAGTGACCTACCTACCCAGCAAGAGATGGACGCTCCCAATTCCTTACATGTTCGACACATCGGAGAAGTTCAGCCTGAGTACGTATATCACCACATATAGCTTATTTTTCTCAATAACTTTTGATTAAAGGTCTAGGGCGCAAAATGTTATTTCCAAATATATGGGTAACCCCATCCCTTCCGTTCTCGAGATACACGTGCACAGCTATTATGCATGCAAAAAGGTCAAACTCTCGACCCCATGTTTATCCGCAAATACGCTTATAAACATGCGGTTCCTGCTATCCCATTCGTTTTTTAGCAGCATCAAAGTATACATGTACATTCCTGACGACTTGTGTTGCTCTTTCCATGTATAGTGGAATTTTCTTGACTCGCCATGCTCATCCCGCTCTCCTTTGTGTCGTGAACTGCTCGAGGGCGTAGGAATAAATTTGTGCAGATGTCAATCTCAAAGGAAACATGTAAAGAAAAGCCCTAAAGCTGAGTTACTAAGTGTTCAGATTCACTAGACGTTTAAAGATAAGTTCCTCTCAGTAAACACTTTCTTTTCCACTAAGACCAAAATGTCGAATTTCGTAATCTGTGCTCTTAGTATTGAATATTGCAGTTCCGTTCTTTATCTACCTGCGAGTTTCTGTGTGTACGACTGTGTGTGTGTGTGACTTCAGATGAAACTGAAAAGTCCATGGTGCTGAAAGCCATGCGACACTTGGAAGACCTCACCTGCATAACTTTTCGGGAGGTGAACGCTAGCGACCCACTCAGCCCCATCCTCGATTTCAAGAAGGACCAAGGGTAAGACACGACTGCCTCCAGCACTCAAAATCCTCTGTGTCCCGGGGCTAGAGTCACAGCAACTACACCTGCTGCAGCTTTGCCTACTACCAGAGTATTACTGTCATTATTACCTCCTCAACCTTTTTTTCATCATTTTACTAACACCGTTGATATTGCTATTGCAAATTTTCAAACTTGATATACATTTTATTTATGTCAGAGTTTTTCTCTCTTGTTGTCGCTTGATGGTGACCATAAAAGCATCTTTACGGTTTAAAATGTATAAAAATGAGGTTAGGAAAGGCACATAAATAGGTTTATTGAGTTTATTTGATTGTAACTCTTTGCCAGATGCTGGTCATACGTAGGAAAGGAGCGAGGACTGCAGCTGCAAGAAGTGTCAACTGGCGAGGGATGCTTTGAGGCGAGTAAATGACCTCACGATTGTTTGAAACGAGGGACAATCCATTTTAAAAAAAATCCTAGAATTTTGGTTCGTTCCACCGTGATATATTTCTCCAAAACACATTTCCAAGGAATGTTGGGTTAATATCTACAAAAAAAAATTATTATGATTTTTAAAATTTTGTAAAGGGTGGCATGATTTTTGTGCAACACTGTATATGCTAATATACCATTGCCCTACTGCGATAATATACCAGTGCGATGATGACATTTGTGTATTAGCTTACTTCCTATTACCTAGTAGTAAAGTCAAAATTCTAATGTCTGCTGGATGTTCTCTGTCCACGCGCTTTTAGCTCGGCACGCTGCTCCATGAACTGGGCCACGCCATCGGATTCTGGCACGAGCATTCGCGACCTGACCGCCAGGGCTTCGTGCGCGTGCACCTGGAGCACGTGCGGAAGGGAGAGGAGTTTAACTTCAACGTGGAGTCGTGGGGGGAGCTAGACAACCTGGATGTTCCCTACGATGTCAGCTCCATCATGCATTACGGTTCCACGGTCAGTCCCTGTAGCTCCACCCCAACTCCGCCAGGAAGATCAGAAAACGTTTGTCAGATGTTCAATATCAGAAATATCGTATCAACGTAACATATTGAAAGATCCGATGTAGGTTACAAGTGATAAACGCGATAATTCTCATACACTGGTGTGTGTGTGTTGCAGTACTTCTCAGAAAACGGCAAGGAGGTTACCATAGAGACGCTGGACGCCCGCTTGCAGCGTGTGGTGGGCCAACGGCTGGACATGTCGTTCTACGACATCAAGTTGGCAAACATGGCCTACTGCAACGGTAGCTCAGTGTAGTGTTCAAGATTATCGTATCCCCCAAATCCCTTTTTCTGGGCCCGCACGTTTCGACTACCCACACATTAGCTGGTGTCTTGTCGCTGTGGGTAGGAGGTCTTCACAGGAGGTCCAGTTATCTGCCTAATATCGTATCTCTTCATTGGGCGATGTCGTCTTTTTCAGCAGATGTCAAGGATCATCCTGCAGTATCTCTATGGACTGTATTCTCTTTTGTAAATCTGCTATCGGGGTCTAAGAGGAGGACACAGACGACATGCTTAAAAACTGATAATAAGTACAAGTAGTTACAGGAATATCGTACACATGTTGAGTAAATGTCTCTGTATCCCAACCTACCTGTATTGCGACGATGTGTATCTGTCGATCGATAGATACAGGTATACATACGCACCGTTCGTAGATATACAAGTATTATGTAATACATACATATTTAGTAGATATGTGACGGTGAGCAATTCCAGACAACCCTCGCACTGCGTTCGTGTGTACCTGTATTTACCAACACAAATTTGTGAGGCTATATCTGTCATTCCAGGTGTGTGTCAGGGTAGCCCCGTGGGAGAGATGTGCCAGCACGAGGGTTACCCGGACCCCAAGGCGTGCGACCGATGTCGGTGTCCGGTGGGACTGTCGGGTCGGTACTGCCAACATGCGGCCCCCTATCAAGGTGACTGTCATACATAACGGTGTTTCTGGGTGTATCGTGTCCTCCAAACATCGCACCCACGGCCAAAACTCTATTAATCTTAGGTATATTACACTGAGTATAGTTTTAAAAAGTCTTCTGTCAATAAGCAGAGAGGAGTATCCATTTCTTTATTGAACTCTGCTCTTCAGCATACTCGTCTAACCTTCGAGAATGATCAGGGCAAAGTGAGTGTATTTGAGAGTGTAAACAGCATCTTACAATGTAGTATCACAAGTTTGTCTTTAACTCAGTAGCGGGTAATACAATGCTACATTTTCTTTCAACTTGAAATAACCCACCCCCCCCCCCCAAAAAAAAAAACCCAACAAACAAAAAAACAAACAAACAAAACCACCAACAACAGCAGCAGCAGCAACAACAACAACAACAAAACCACCCCACAACTACAACACCAAAAATACCAAACATACAAAACTACCAGAATTGTAACACACTCATGTCTCGAGACTTTGAAGACATCATCATCATGGTAGTCTTGGAACACCTGTGTCTTGTACATTTAAAGATCGTCTGCCATCTACATCACAGATGTTCTTGACATGGACATTTTACTTTGTTTACCCTTATAAATAAGTTTCTTAAAATCTTGTTTTCGTAGGACCAGTCGTGTGTGGGGGTTCCTTGTTTGTCGATCCTGGACAGAGCCACACGATTTCTTCCCCTTCCTATCCTCGGATGTACCCGGCAAACGTCACTTGTTCGTGGCTTATCCAGGTACATTGTCTAGACAAATTGCCAGACCCTTTCTGATGGAGTTCCTGTTGTACACAAATTTACTTTAAACAAAGTAAAACATTGATGATTAGTCTTTCAAGTATTTAAATGAATTATACGATCAGACTTTTTGAAGTGTTTCTTTATCTCATGTCCTTGCGAAAGTCCCAGTGAGAGCTTGAGGTCTCGAGTCTGAGGCTTCATCTCACTCAGGGATGCAGTGAATGTAGCTCAGCATCTACACTGCTGCTTACAATTCTATGCAGACAAAGCCAGGCATGCAGCTGGTGCTGACGGTCAGCCCCCAGTCCTTCATGACCCACACGGACTGCTCCCCCTACCCCACGGCTGTCTGCACCGACTACCTGGAGGTCAAGTACAACGTCAGCTTCGGCTACACTGGAGCAAGGTCAGCTGACTTTTGTTCAAAACTTTCATCTCTGACTCTTCCGATGGTGTTCCTCCCCTCCTCATCCATCTGATTGGAAAATTGTGTTGTTTGTTCCAGGTTAATTTGTCTTTACTTACATGAGTGTCTTTGTGTGTGTGTGTGTGTGCGCGCGCTCGCATAAGTATATGTGTGTCTCTCGGTCCGTTTGTGTCTGATGTTTATGTGTAAATGTATATTTACATACATATGTGTGTAGGTACTGCTGCGGGTTACCACCATCAGCGCCGCTCCGATCGGCCACAAACGCTCTGTTAGTTCTCTTCCGAACTCGCCAGTCAGGGTCAGGAGGCTTCCAGGCCAGTGTAGCAGCAGGTACTGTGCCTTCATTTCTTGGTCAAACTTTGTTGGCGGGATGCTGGTAATCTTGTCGTAATCCTCGTAAGAAAATGTGTTTGGTAGAAAACTCAACAATGCCCAACCAAACTCCTCTCGGTTCGGACGCCAGTTCTCTAACCCATCTATTATCTGCTTGCCGAGGAAGAAGGGATCTTGGTTGGTTTATTTAGTAGGAAAGTGCTTCCACACTGAGGTGATTTCGCACTTCTGGGGGGGGGGGGAGGAGAGGGAGTGGGGAGGAAAGTGGAATACCCGGAGAAAACCCCCGACGCCCAGCCCTGCGGACAGGTGTTACATAAGGAGATTGTCCCGAGACGAACTCTGAACCCTTTAATTCTCACTCCAGTAGTGACAAGCGAGTGTTTTAGCCACTACGTCACTACCGGATGCCCAAAAAACCTTATTCAAGCTTTCGTAAAACATTTCCTGGTTATTGTTAAACCTGAGCATCTTTATTTAGCGGCAGGACAGGAATTCGACTTCTGCAGTGACATTCATGTTCATTTGGTGTTGTTTACTCTCCGTCTCAGAGCCGTGCGGCGGCTGTCACCCGGGTACGACCCCTCAACCTCCGTGCCGGAAGTCTGCGCAGACAGAGTGCGTGAAGAAATGGAACAGCAGCCAGTATATCGCCTGCCCCTCCCCCTACCTTGGCACCGATTCAGGAGACTGCAACAAATGGGTGTAAGCATGCTAGTGGAATCACTGGCTTTGATGACTGTGTTCAGTAAGTCTTGACTGACTGCTTGACAGTACATCTGTACGCACTGACTGTGAACTGACTGTTGACACAGAAAGTGTGAATGCGGGTAGATGCTGCCACAAGGTTTTCTCTGCGACAAGAGTTCAGTGAAGGATAGCTGGGGGTTCAAAAATCAGTTTGTGACATGAAGTTATACCAAGTATGACAAAATAACATCCAGGGGATGTGACAGGGAGGTTCGATGAGAGATGACAGAGCCGGTCAATGAGATGGGACAGTGTCAGTGGCCTGTAAGAGATGACAGGGTGAATTGATGACAAAGTAGTGAGATAGATGTAATGGTGTTATCGGGAGTTGGCATGTGGGTCAGTGAGGTAGCTGGATGTGCTTTTCAGGACCAAAGAGAAGACTCGTCTTGGAGTCTGCACTTCTGAGGTAGACACGTGCTGCGATGGCTTCCAGGTTGTCGATGGCGTTTGTCGAGGTGAGTTACCAACAAACTTCAGCATGTGGCTTTTTACAAAATGTGCCAGAAAGCAGCACGCGCATTGTAAATCAAAAGCAACATCAATGAAGTCTTCGACAATGCATACATCCGTAAACACACACAGAGACATAAACGCATGCACATACACATATGTAGGATGAGAGAAAAAGGAGAAGGAATGAAGAGTTACTAGCTGAAGAACTAGTTTTCCCAGGTCACGTTTGGAGTTGATGAGTGTGGCTGACAGTTAGTCTGCTGCGTTTTCATTCAAGCATTGAAGGGTTACAAGGTCAGAATGTTCTTTCCTCAATCCACCTATGAACGCTTTCACGAACTTCATCGCAGTTTTTTATTTTCTTTAGCACCCAGCAATATCAGTAATACCAACACCATTGAAGAGTCGATTGCGATGGCGGTGGCGGACAAGGAAACCACCAGCAACGACATCAACCGCGATGCCGACAGCAGCTGGTCTTCGTGGTCGCCGTGGCAACAGTGCACCAGGTCTTGTGGCGGATGCGGCACCCAGACGCGAACACGCACCTGTGACAAACCCACCCAGTGTGGGTCAGTACACTGGTTTGTCTGACGTCACGCCATTCACCTGGCGCCATTTTAACGATGTACTCTCGTCTGCTGTATTTTAACGTTTTTCTTTGATGACGCACTCAGCACCTTTACTCCTTATGTTAATGATCGTAATTTGTTTTGAATTTTTGCAGGGGAAGGTCAACAGATAGTGAAAGTCGCCAGTGCAACACATTCCCATGCCCCAACACTCAACTGTATGTCTGCAGCATCACAGATGTGAAGGAATATTTGTGTGGCTGGACTTCTAAGTGCTACCAGTAAGTGGGACTCTATCCGTTGTACACTCACTCGGACTGACCGATCGACAATGTCTTTAAACAGACATATTTCTTGTTCATTTGATTCAACAGGTGTGGTGGTGGTGATGATGTGTGATTTTGTCTGCAGGCAAGTGAAAAAGTATGCTCGTTGCTATACCAACTGCTGCCTGGACTTCGTTGAGGTGGAGGGCAAGTGCATCCCCAAGCCCAAGTAACGCCTGGTGATGCGCCACGCCCCAAGACAAGGCCATCATCGCTGTACGAGAACTGCCACGTTTATTAAAGTCTGAACCAAAGCAAGATTGCACTGCTTTGGACACTCCTTTAAAATCAACAAAAGCAACATTACAGCTGGCGATGACTGTTTCCAGGATATGTGATTTTCATCCCGCCTTAAGGAACTTGCAGCGTCGCTAAGGAGACAGCCAAACATTATTATTATTTTACCCTGAGAAAATGACATCAAACCCGCCTTGTGTTTGGCAGACTTTCCATTATTATTTTATGCTGAGAAATTGATATCTTGTGTTGGCGAGTATTCCATGTATATGTAATGAGGCTCTTTCTGAATTCTTGCCCTTGGTTGTATACACTGTTATTAGCACAGGGAACTTATAATTCACACATATTTTGGGCTGCTTTTACTGATACCGCGATTGGCCTTCAGTTGGTTGCCCCATAGACCTATACAGCTAACGCTGCACCTTATACCAACTGATATAAACAAGAGCAGTCCATATAATGACCCACTTAAACTAATTAATCAAGTCACAGAGCTGTTTGCGTAAAACAAGTGCAAAATAATTTAACTCAATGTTTTTACCTGACGTGTATATTTTTGTAGCTGTATACTGACTTTGAGGTCTGGGCTAGCAGACTCCCATAATAGTCGTGAGCATGACAAGCCTGATATGACTGCAGCAAAACATTAGAAGTGTTGCTGAAACTGGTGCAGTTATCTCATATGTCTAACATAGACTACAGTCCAAAGTGTAGCATATACTTCTCTTATTGTATACAAGCTCTTTCACTACAGCTTGGGTTTTATTTCTGTTGACTTTAGGTATTATTTCTAAGATGTGGAATAAAGACAAATACTACTACTACAATCTTCAAAGCGGCAAAAGATAAACAGCTGTTATGAATAGATCCCTAACCTTTCTTCATCTCTCTCACACGCAGGGTGTTTGATGCTGGGAAAAATGAACACAAAATAAACTACTGGGGTTAAGCTTTCATATCACAAAAAAAACGGTTTCTTGATCAAAGAGTTTACCACCAAAATAAGAAAACACCAAAACAAAATGTCTTCAATTTTCTGTGTAAAGTTTAACATTTCAATAACTTGTCTATGTTACAAAAGGCAAAAATTAAGTACATTCATTGTAAATACCTTCGTACTCATCAAATATCAGTGTAAATATTGTGACAATTATGTAACTTGTGCAGCAAGGCAAACACTGTAGAAATCCTGACAAAAACATGTCATGTTCAACTGCGACAAAATAGCAAATAACATTAATAAATCGAACTACCCCATGTACAGGAGATTTGTAGGACTTTTTATTTATTGGTTGTGCATTTCTTGTGGTGAATATTTTAATAAATAAATGATTTTTAATACAGTATATATGTGCTGTGTATCTGTTTAGACACAAATAGGCTGAACTGTAATTCCTTTGCTCTAGTTTGTATCAAACCAAGCAAGTGATCAACGATTAAATACAACTACAACATTATTCTGGTACCTCAACACAAGAAACCACAAATCATTAAGAAATTACCCTATACACCCACAGTTTGTCAATGTAGTGCAAGCAAACAGAAATGTTTGATTCCATTTGCATCACAGATGACAATTTTCATAAACAGGTGAAAAAAATTCGTAATAATAATAATAATAAAAGTTTGGCCCTATGCTCCTCGAGGAGTAACAAGGCATAAACTAACTAAAACTAATAATAAAAGCTGTCTTTTTCATTGATTGCATACTTGAGTCACATTTTCGACAGGCCTTTCTTTAACTTAAAATCAGTTTGCCATTAAATTTACCTTAAAGAGAACAATCGAAGGAGAATATGGTTAATCGTATATTAATGTGATTTTATATGGAAGATAAGTAAGTCCAAAGGATTAAAACTTTCCATCAGAATGATGCTAAAATTTTGCTCTTTCCAGACACATTATTTGAGTAAATAAACAGTAATGGATTGCAACATCCCCCTATCATCAGCAACATACCAGCTACCTGAAATCTGGACTGAAAAACCTGCAAGGGTGACTATCTCCAAACAAAATAAGGACCAAATATAAAACAGAAACCTAGCTTTTAGTAAATTTTTGTACTTTACAAAGAATAAGAAAATCTCTCTTTTCCGCTGAAATATGCCTCTGACTTTTTATCCTCCCATAGATGTTGTACTAAAATACAACTTTCAAACAAATTTGTTCAGTCTTATTTTTATCTTTTATCTGCATTAGTTATTATCTTGTGCTGTGCTTTCCTACTGCTCAAACTGCTTAAGAAAATAACCCTTTTGCAGCTGAAATATCCCCAGCTATAATTTAAAATGGTTAACAACAGCTAACAATGAGTCAATATTGTACATATATTGTGCATTTAACAACCCCAGACATCACATTTGGTTTGAGATAAAAGACAGCATATCATAGTTAGAGAAAGAGGCTTCCATTGCACATTTGTGCTAGGAATGTTGAAATACCTAGCGAGAGGAAAGGTCAATAACAGACCATATCAGAGCCCATCTTGCGCCTACGCCTATCGCTGTAAAACTTGAACTCCATGTTCTGCATCATCTTGGCAGGTTCGGTGTTATGACGGCAGCCATAATTGCCCGAATTTGTATTTGGTACATTTTCAGAAAAGATGGAGATTTTTTCTGGTAGCTCTTCCTTCTCTACCACGTTTCCCTGCAATAAGAATTTCATTCAGTTTTTGAGCATAATAGTAGGGTAAAGTTTTTTTCTATTTCCTTGCTTAACAGTTCTTCCAGCCTGTAATTTCTTTTGTTATAGCTAATTTTGTGCTCAGGACATCTGTCAATAATCTCCCTTCTTTTTTCTGTAAAATTGGCTCCATTAGTTGAACAGTTTATTCTTTCCTCTGAATATGCCAGTAAAGAGACTAGACATAGAGGTTTTTCTCTAAATCTGATCTTCTGAGCTAAAACACTCATATTTTGATACCATACCCATGACACAATATCTTCCGACTTCCAATTTAATTGTTAAAGGCTAGAAATTTTCTTCTGCATTTATTACCCACTAATTAATTCTGTCTGAGCTATCTACCACATGTTCTCCTTCTCATTCTTCAGGCCTTGTTTTCATTTACCCTGTCATAGAAATTTCAGATAGCTCTGAATATAACTACTGAATCACTCCAACCATTGAAAATTAAGAAAAATTTAACCAGTCTCCAGCCACCATGCTGACAAAAATTAATGGCTACAGAATACCAGCAATCATAACCTACTCTAACCAGAAGGTTTGAAAAAACAGCTCTTACCTTAGAGTCATACTCAGTCAAAAATGCCCAGTTCTCACTCCTAAACACACAAAAAAAACCATGTTAGAATGTTGCATAAAATTCAAAATTAGTTATTAACTATTTTGATATGCTGATACAAGAAGCCATTGTCATCCATAGATTTCTGATACTTGCTATTATAAAGCATTAATTACTTGCTAGAACATTCAACAAATGCTTAAAAAGCTTTGTCCGTAAGATGACAGTATCTAACACATAAGATTACCAGCAAGCATAAAACCCTGAGCATCCTACATGAACAGATGAAGTATCATGGATCATTAGACTACACACTAAATGGATCACCATAAGCTACTAAAGCTATAGCCTATCAATTAGAAATACTGCTATTTAGATATATATCACTAGTTTCTTACTACTCTCTAACCTTAAATCCACAAAACAGAAACAGAATCAAGTTGGGTTTTATGTCTTAATCAATACTTTCTCTTTTTTACTAGTCACGTGTGTATGTTGTCATTCTCAAAATATGAGTTGCTTTGACAATAATTATGAAAATACAATCTTTTTATAATGATTTGAAAACACTTTTGAAGATGTTACTTTATATCTTAAATCAAATTGGAGAATATATATGTGAAAAAGTAGGTTTGCTTTCTACAAGAGAAACAGTAGGATCCATGTTATACCAGTTTTCCAGACAGCGCCGCTCAGATGCTACACTCTGTTTCCAGATCTTATCTTGTGTAACAAGATCACAGGCCCTGTATTCTCCTTCATTGTGAGGCTTTGAAGTCTCCGCTGCCAACTGGGCTGCAGTATTTTGTCTCGGAATGCAATTATCATGGTAATTGCTGAAACAAAATATGCAGAAAAATGAACACATGCCACATAATAATATGATTCTTTTAATATTACAGCATAATTTAATTGCTGGATTTTAATGTGTACAAATAGTGAGTTGACTGTTTATATGTGTAATTACACAAGGATATCTGGCACACACAGTCCAGTACAAAAAACACAGACGTTTGATAATATAGAAAACTGGCAACAAAAACCTAGATGCACAATTGCATTTACAAACTGGTGAGTCCTTGTTTCGTTTGAAACCTCAGTTCTTAATTCTCAGTATCCACAAATGATTGAGTTCATTGAATATGGCATGGGTGGTATACTTTCTCTTCCTGGATGGGAGTTACCCTAACCCATACTCACCATCACCATTGTACTTTTCCTTACCTCCGAACTTTATCCCACAGTCAAAACCATACCATCTGACCATAAATCTGAACATTGTGTCCCCAGTTTTTGAGTTGTCATCACAACACCATCTCAAATTTATATACACACGATAATACAAACGTTGACATAGAAAGAGATGATAATTTAGTACTCAGTTTGAGTGGCCGTAAGAGAGTCCCGAACACTGATATATCCAACCACGACAGTAGGACAGACGTACAGCATATATACATACAGATCGCTCTCGATCGATCGAGGTCGATATCGGTATTTAGCGAGGACAGTCAAACAACTTAAAGTAAACTTGCTGAAAAAAATTTTTTTTTGCTACCAAACAAAATTATTTCGGATACTGTAGGGAAATATAATATACTTCATCGCCACGGCTTAGTCACATATATATGATCAAAGTGCTACCTTTTGTTTATGTAGGAAAACAGTAGCCCGCTTGTTTGACGCTGCATTATTGTCACCAGTGATTGTCACGCGCCTGATGCGAAATTTCCTGAAGATCAAAGTTTGTCTGACCCGTGATAACAGACCTTCCTTCTAAATATTCCAGTATCCAAACCAGCCAGCGTTTGCTCCTCGCCAAAGCTCGACTTGCAGTTCAATCTACCGCCATCTTGGTGTCTCTACGTGACGCCGTAAACACGCCGCTGTTCTGCCAGTCTTGCTGACGCCCCACCATGGACATTCAAAACCTGATCGATAGCTTTCGAGGAAAAGTTTTGATCGTTTTACTCAATAAGCAAGCTTCACGGACATTTAAAAACGTGAAAATTAATGTCTTAAATTCCTTTTTTATTTTGTAGTCATTTCCCTAGAAATGTCTTCATCCAAACCTGAAAATCGTTCCGCTTATAATCAAGAAAGATTTGTTACCATGGATGTATAGATTAAATAGAGTGTGTGTGTGTGTGGTACCATATGAACACATAAACAGGAGCTACAAGTACTAGCAAAATAAGTAGTGTGAAAAAGTGTTACAGCAAACACCTTTTTTCTCCTCTGTGTGTGAATGTGAATGTGCGGGTGCGGTCGTGCGTATGTGGATGTGTGTGAGACAATAAATATGAATATGCAAAGGTTATATGCATATCTGAATGTTGCTTACAGAACAAAGACTTCTCCACTTAGCAATTAAAAGTTGCTTTGCCATGCCAGGAAAGAGCAAAGGCTACCGCTCTTATCGCATTAATTTACGGTCACAATGGAGAAACATTTTTTCCCTTTATTTAATCCTGCACTTAACGGGGCAAAAGGTTTAGGTGCCAACGCTCTGTGGACTCAAGTTCTTTCTTGTCACTAAGTTGCCCTGTGACTGTGTCTACACCTGAAGGGCTGGCAGCCAGTGCTGTGTGAACGGCATGGGTAGACTGTTACGTCAGAGGTTTACCCACCCGACTTGACACCCAGGGCAGTTCAGTTCCTTGACACCCCCTCTGCGACAAACTGATTTTCAGTGACAGCCACATGTGTTACCAAATGAAAAGAACGGTAATAATGGTTAAAAAAAAAACCAGTCAGGATATAAGAATAAAGGTTCCTTTATTGTACTTGAGTATTTGATACCCGCTGGGAATCGCCTATACTCTTGTGGAACTTTTAATTCCCGCCTCCATTACAGATTAATTTATTATGGTGTGATTATAAGCTGGCAAGGTAACCCACTGAGTGCTCTAGATTCAGACTGCACACTTCGAGCTTCCCATCAAACCCCTCTCCCAATTATTAACTACGTCAGTGACTAATTAATTAATTGGTGATGTGCCTCTTCATCGACCAGGAAATGCCATGATATCGATGATTCCACATACGCGCTGCCCTCTGTATAGTCGACCCTCTCCCCTGTTCTCCCGTATACCCTCCTCCTTATCCACAAGATTGTAGCAGTTACAGACCACTACCTATGTACATTCGCACTGACTCAAAGCGGGTGACAAAAGAGACTTGAATTTGCCAGACAACATCCAGCAGCCGAATGCAAGCAAGCAGACAAGCAGGCAGACAAGCAGACACATGATGGTGACATCAGGATTTCTTCTGTCTTTCTGTCAGTTTTTTCGCCTGCTTGTCTGTGTCTGTCTCTTACTCTGTTTGATTCCCTTCCTTAAGTTCTGAACACAAACACATTAGCAGACCGGAGACGTATCACCTTTCCGACCAAACTTTGCTTGATAATAATTATATATTCCTCTCTTTGTGACTCTCTCTCTATATATACAACCAATACAATCTGAAATCTGCATCTCATCAGAAAACTGTCAGCCATTGCCTGCCATGTCCATCATGACATGTTTCTATTACTAAAAGTGCGTCTGTTACAGGTTGTCAGTATAATTACCTGTTACAGACTGCCAGTTACAGCTCATTACCTACAGTCTGTCATTTACTGTCTATTATGGGGTATGCCTCAGCTATCGAAAATAGTCTATTACAACCTGTCAGTCTAATTACCTATCAGACTGCCAATTATATCCCACTACACTGTCAGATTTAGCATACTCGTCTGTCATGGCAAACTTGTATAGTCTCTCAGTAATGACATCTGTAACAGTCTGTCGGTAACAACCTGCTGTTAAAGCCTGTCGGTTAAATCTTCATAAAATAATGTAAAGCCTGTCTATCATAGCACCTCCATTGCTGGCCAGTTACTGCCTGCTATAACCTGTCTATCATCATCAATATTTTTGCCTTTCGTTTCCAGCTGCATTGTTTCCTGGCAAGATGGAACCGGGTGCAGCGGACATGTAAAGAGGCAATGCCTTGTTTAGCGGATTAATTAAGCTGTACTTTGACTGACCTTATTCACGAGCTATTAAACATCTCATGGATCATTATGTAGAAAAACTTTCCTATGGTAAATATGACACTTCTTGTCGGGTATTCATCTGTATGTATACCCTATGTATGCAGCGCTGGCACATAAAGTAGTATTTACTAGTTGTAATTAGTGTCTTTCATTTGGCCAAGAGCAGTTAGAATATATCACAACGGTAAGTTTTTACAATCACGACCGAAAACTGTAGAGTATTTTTTTCTTTCCCGTGTTCACTTCTTACACAGTGATAGATAGAGAAAGATAGACAGATAAGGAATAGTTTCTTCATCTTTAAGACATGCCAATGCTGTAATACCTCTTTCGAGGTGCTAGCATGTAGCTAGCGACCATCCCGCTGGACATTGCAGCAGAAGACAGTGAAACAATGCTGGAGGTGGTGTGAATAACCTAGCAAACTGCCGCGTTCACTTGCTTTGCCTGCCTCCTTGCCGCGGGAAGCAGCGCAGTTGACGACGACCACGACGACAGAACGCGCTGACGATGTAAACGAGCTCAACGATGCGCCTCACTTGCCGAGTTCCATAAAGAAAGTGTCACGTGATTAGCTGGCACTGGACACTCACCCTCCGAATTCTTCATGGACGTGAAGAAAAGAATCTTCCTTCTTCGATCAGAGGTTACTTTTAGTCTTTTTTTTTTCTTTCTCTCAAATTTAACTGACGACTTTCCACAGGTATGCAAAGGGGAACTGACCAGCAGACACTTCAGACAAAGAAAACAACGGACTGCCGGTGAACAGCCATCACCCCAAGTAGTGTCTCCGGCAGTCGGTGGTGGTATTGTCACTTGGGTTCCAACCCTTCTGCCTGTTGTAGGCGGTTGTGAAGGGAGTCTGGGAGGGCTCTACTGACGACAAAAGCCAAAAGGTCTTGGCAAGCGTCTCTGGTCTGATTCGACAAGCTCAGACCTAATGCCGTGCCGACCTGCCCGCTCTTGACTGTAAGACAAATTAGCAACTGTTCGCTTGCTGGAGGGGGCTGACGGCTCTCTCTCTCTCCAGGCTGTAACTTGTTTAGCTTGGTTGCGAAGGAATCCGATCAGGCCCCTCACCCCCTACCCCCTCGCAACTTCCCCACCCCCTTAAAAACCTCTGCTAATGACCACGTGATCAGTTGATCGCTGACTAGAAAGGCAGCCAGGCGATACGCTCGCTGAGCTATTGATTGGGCTTTGTGTCGGCACGCGGGCGACAAGGTGGGTATTGTCCTTTCTCCGCCATCGATGACTGCTATCGATCACCGTGCACCGTCTCTGAACCTCAGACGCTGCGAGTGGGGCCACGTCGTGCAGCATGGCATGCAGTCCACCCCTAATACCCCCAGTACCCCCAGCACTCATGCACATTTGGCTTTCGCTCCTACGCTGACCTCAGCGACCACTGAGGCACACCTGAATGCAAAATCATGAAGTAATGAAGCGTATTAACAGACAATCCTGTACAACTCTTTATTGCCTCTTTGGCCTTTCTTTCTTCTGCTACTTTCAAACGGAAACGATCATGTTTGGGGTAGCATCCGCAGGGGTGTGGGTGTGCTGAGTGCAGAAGAAAGGGTTAATATTGATTAAAAGACCCAAACAAAACAAAAGCAAAAGATTATTAGTCGCCATTTCTGTATAGCAGGTACCCGCGTATGTACTCACACCTGTCGTTCATTGAAAGTATATACTTGTGTATCGCGACAAAATTTCTTTCTGTCTCATCTCTCGCTTGGAATGAGGAACTATATGCTCAGGCAATTGAGAAAAGATGACATAGGGGTGTCCGACATCATACTGAATGCTGAATGATTCCACGATCATCGCTCGTTGCACATTTTTTTCAACCATAAAACGCAAATTACATGCGGAAAAGGATCGAAGATTTTTCAGAACGTTTCAACTAGTCTGCGAGAAAAACACTCGCCTCTTCTACGAAGACAGCAAGAAGCGGAGGGAGAGCATTAAGATCTCGCTGATAGAAGCATAACATGGAATTTGCTACACTCATTAAAGATTCATGAAATAGCTACACCCATTGTGGATCATGGAAATAGCTACACTCACGGGGATTATGGAAATAGCTACACCCACTCGTCCAGCTCACGAAGCTACTTTCCTTATAAATGACGTGTGAAGCTCACCTTGTAGAGTTCGAGGAGGTGTCCGCGGAGGTGAGAGGGAGTGCGGTGAAAGGGTTATGTGATTAGAAAAAAAAATTAAGTAAAAGATTAGTCATAGCCTCCCCATAACAGGCACCCGTGCATTTATATATTATGTCTGTCTGTAGACCTGCCTGCTTGTCTGTCTTGGTTCAAACATGCTATAGCTATTTCTTCACTTGCTCTTCTTCCCTTCCTCTGCCTTCTTCCTTTTCACTTTAAATCCTCTCTTTGTCATTCTCACTCTGAGGGAATGAGTGGGCGGACGCATGCTTTCGTATCAGAGAGTTATTTATGCGCTGCCTGCTTGCTCCCAGCGGACATGTTGAAGTATGTTAATTAAGCCTTAAAACAGCCCTGGTCGATTATTATATTTCTTCTGACGGTTCAGATGCTGTCATAAACATGTGAGCTGGCTAGTTACACTGGCCTCATCACGACCTCAGGCGATACGCGAGCAGTTTCAGGACTATTAAACTGCTCTGCCTCACCCGGGGATCGATCTTGACAGTGTCCACAATACAGATTACCTGCTGACACGTCACTTTAACGCCCACTTTGCAGGCAATATTTTATAAAGATTTATTTCTAACATATCCGATGTAAAAACATAAGTTTTTCCAGTGTAGTAGTAGCTGCAACACAAAAGGTTAAAGTATAAAGACCTATAGTATGTGTGTTGTTCAGCTCTACAGTACATGGTTAATTGGCAGCAAAGCCCGCAGGTCGATTGTCATTATACTAGTCCGTGTCCGTGGTCGTCTCCTGTTTCTGGTTGACTGCCGTGTCATCTGCTCTGACGTCTGTCGTCCTCAAACGAGTTTGGACACGGACTGCGAGGTGTACGCATGCGCAGCGGTGCCTAGAGCGGCCTCACAGAACTATTCGACATGCCCTGTCTGGCACGAAGACTACGAACACATGTACAGGACAAAAGAAGAGGAGGGAGAAAAAAAAAAAAAAAAAAACACTGCCAGGCGAGCTCACTAGGTCACTATAGCTTGCACGTAACTGGCAGACATTCTATACAATGACTAGACGGAAGGGATGGCACTGCAATCTTCACGCGCTGTTATCACTTGGTAACATATATTGTACTGACAAAGCGAGCTGTGTGAATAACTAGATCATACCAAAAGACGGTGGATTGACTATCTTTGATCCTACTCAATGATGTTCTTTTTTAAATCGCTCAGAGATATATATATATATAGTGAAAGAGAGAGTTAGGAATTCCTATCCTAAATTGTCAGTCAGAAAAAATAATTTAAAAAAAGAAAATTTTATAAATAAAACTTGTTAAATCAGTTTTGGTTGATCTTATGACTACTTGTTTAGTTATTAATTTAGACTGTCTGAATTAGAGTTGCAAGAACTATAGTATATAAACGTCTCTTGAATGGCTGTGCCGTTCGATCGTTACCAGCCAACGCAAGGTTTAGTGACTCGGCGGCTTCACAAAAGCAAATTACAAAACGTATTCTTTAAAAGCTGGATGTTCAATTGTTTTATAAACGTTAATCTTAAGTAAATTCAAAATTTAGAAAAACAAATTTAAGCAAATGTAAACTAAAAGCTGCATTCTCGTTTATTTTGCAAACGTGAATCTCAAGTAAACTCACTAGAAAAGTTAACCAGCAAGCCTAAAATTCAGCTATTGATCCCCTTAGTGTAATCTCTCTAAATGATTTGATTTTATACCCACCCTCCCCTAAACTTTGTGCTAAATTTTCCTCATCCTTTGGTAGCAATTAAGGTATAGGAGAAAATACCCTTTGCAGGTCAAGTTACACGAACTGTTCCAAAACTGACTAAAGCCGCGGTTCTCAAACGGTGGGGCGCGCCCCTCTAGGGGGGCGCAACGTGCTTACAAAGGGGGGGGGGCGCGAAGGTGGTCATTTTAAAAAAGTTTCTTATATCGGTATTGGTGAAATTTGCTTACATTGATGGCTAAGGGGGGCGAGCGGACATACCTTTGTTCGTCATGGGGGGCGTCACAAGTAAAAGGTTGAGAACCGCTGGACTAAAGTGTCGTTTGGGATTACTATAGTGAGCACAAGCCATAAGGAACACGAGACAAACGGTACAAAAAAGCAAATTCATTAAAACATCACTTGGAAGCATTAGAAAGAAAGAAAAAGTCCCAAACACTGATAAGAAAAACGCGCGCGATTATCCATAAACAATTTATGCATATACTTAGGCGTGGAACAGGGAGACCGAAAAAAATATTTAATGTGGCCTTCGATCCGGGCTAATGATAATTAAGACAGGGAAGACTTCTAACTTTTTCTCCATGCACTCTGTGATGCGACTATCTTCATCGCAAGTTGGCTACTGCCGGTCCGCACTAATGATTAACACACAGCTCGGTTCACTTGATGCACAAGGAGGCGACTGTCAACACAGGGGAAGTTAACGAAATACGAAAAAGAAAGAAAGAATGCAGGACAAAGCCTGTGGAGAGAGAAGGCGATCAAAAGTCCGCCCCCATTTAAAGCCTCTTACAATGGTCATTCGTGTACCGCTTTATACATCTGGCAGACTGGCACCGCCTGCCGCTTGAAAATAGCCCATCAAGGCTCGCAACAATATCTGGCAGGGGCTGCAACCAATAGTCAGCGCCACACCTTCGATTTTGAAGTTTCGCCCCCAAAACATGCGCAGAGGGACGGTAGGGAGTAATGAAATGAGGCACCAAGAGGTTATAGCTATACAATGCATTTTATACTTATAGAATTCATTCTATATTGTACAATTCAAATATATAAAACTTGGCAAAACCAAAGAATTTCATTTATATTATACTCAGAAATGGTTATTTTATAACCACGGACGTATATAGTTCGTGATATAACGAACGGCCCCCAACGTGCGACTGAAAGCATCTCCACACAGTATTCTGTAAGAGTTTCACAAGGGAGGTAACGCCAACTCACTTCCTGAAGTAACTGGGTTATGAAAGCGTGGTTAAGTGTGTACTGATGGTCCAAGAACAGGAGATGGAATCTACTTTTGTAGCAAAGAAGCATAAAAAAGGAAAACACAAAAAACATGATCACGCGATCGAGACAGGTATGCAAAGACGCTTAATCATTGTTAACCATCAAAACCTTTAAATAGTTCCACAATTTTTGGACTGTTATCAAACAAGTTCTTGAAGCTGTTCAAATTTGGTGCATAAAGTTGTCAGCGAGTTCCAATTTGCATCAACTCTTGTGCAAGGGAAGTGCTGTATTTCATCAAAAGTTACTAAATATGACATTAAACATCTGTTAAGTGTAATACATTTTAAATAACCACAAAATCATGGTCGGTAGGTCTATCTTCAGATACAGAGCCAAGTAGCAGTGCTTCAAACAAGGAGAAGGATTTTCTCAATCCAGAGGAAGAGAAAGTAGAGGATACAAAGGAGGACCTCGACTCATGGACTAGCAACGAAAGACTTACTCTGATTGAGTCAATTCGATCACAATGCCCAGATAATGATTCTTTGTCCTATAAAGTAAGAGAAAAGAAAATAAGCTGGGAGAAAGTGACTGTCAGCAATCACAGCGCGGAGCAATGCCGAAGAATGTGGCAAGAATTGCAAAAGCAGGTATGGTGTGTGTTTTAGAGATTTTTCTGTTTTTCCAGTGTAAAGGTTACAGAGATTGCTACTATCTTATAGAGTGCGGTGATGCATATTTGTTTGCACACTCTGCATATGTGTGTGTGTTTTGTGTGTTAATGGCATAGTGCTGCTGTACCTAACCCTGTCTCTTTTCATGTGTTTTAAGGGCCTTCTTATAAAGGTCTTGTTGGTTGCATTTTTATTTTTGAACAGTGACTGGGTAAAGCTCAGTGCAAAATGCTATTTCCCTAGATCTGACTAAATATGTTTGGTTCTCAAAAACAATTATGAGCCATCACAATTTGACTTCTGTAAAGTTTGAATCGATTGGATTCTTCTTTTTTTTTTAAGGTTCGTAAGCATAGAACCCTGCCAGACCTTTTACATGATGCAGAAACTGTTGTTCATCATCCACATAAAAAAAAGAGGAAAAGGGTGTGTATCAAGTTCTTTCCTGTCATTTTACTTCTACCTTGCAAACCTTATAATGTTGTAGGCAGGTTGACTGCTTTGAATTAGCATATAGTAACGTAACAATAACAACAGTTAAATTTAGTACAGCACATTTTCCTGTGCAGAGGTGAGCGCTAAGCTATACTTACGACTAGAAACAAGTAGTTTAACATACAACAAAGCAGACGCTTAAACACATAAAATTAGATTCCTATAGATTGACTAACATTTAATTAGTTGGGGAGTCAATGAGAATAGAATGCTTAGATTTCTGAGGAAAATAATCCTTATGTCTTCTTGTTGCTTTTAGATTTTTAAATTACTTCTTAAACTGTCCAGCATCCGGATCAGCCAGCAAAGCCACTGACTCCATATATACTCTACATAAAGGAGCACAGAGAAAAAGTTAAAGCAAAGAATCCTGGAATAACACTCCCAGATATTACCAGACTGTTGTCTCAGAAGTGGCAAAGTCTCTCACCCAGGAAACGGGTAAATTAAAAATTTTCTGCTCTAAATTCTTTAAAAGTTTTAATTTAGTCCCTTGCTACTTATTAATATGACTTCAAATTCTCTTGAAAAATTCGTCTTTTAAAAAGATTAATTTATTATGTGATCGCTGGAAATACCAAATTTTTTGTTTTTTGTTTTTTTTTTTTATAGTTGAACATGAAATGTTGAAGTTCAGCTGTTGTACCTAAATTTTTAACACTGGAAGTTTTGTTTCTGTCCATTTGACTAATGCGAATACAGAAGCCAAAGGTTAGGATGTTTTTAGAAATTGAAAGGTAAGAATGGTCTTTTAATCCACTGTTAATTCTTCCTTATGGTCTATGCTAGATAAGACTTTAAAGAACAGTGACAAAATAAGAGGTGGTGTGAAGCTAGGAAAACAGTGCTTTCTCTCTACAGGTTTGATCTTTTTATTCATACATACTGTACGAGAAGATGCAGGGCCAAGAAATTTGCAAAGGTGTTCTTTTTGCACTCACAGTTTTACTGTATTGTTTTAGGAGAAGTATCGTTTGCAGTACAATAAGGATCGAGAAGACTTTGTGAAAGCAAATGAAGAGTTCTTGTGAGTATACTCTGCAGAATTTTAAATTAAGTTTTTTTTTTAATCCTAACTGATCAAATTTGTCAGTTTGTAAAAAGATAAGATCATATCAAGTTATTGTTTGCTCTTCGAAATACTTTATATATATAATTGAGATTAGATAGAGACAAAAGATCACAGTAATAACAAATGTACATCCTCCCATTGTTCTGCTTACATACCTCACCACTGTTCCCATTTTTCAAGATCAGTTCTAACAGCATTTTCTGTCTTTTCATGTGCAGACAAAACCATCCAGCTAAAAAAACAAAACGTGAAGGGAAACCACCTGCCCTACCATTCCCATTTCAGTGTTTCTACGACGCAAAGATTTCGAAGTATAAACAGAAACACCCTAATGTATGTTCCTTGACATTTCTGTGCACTTCATTGCTTTATTTTATTAATATTTATTTATTTAGATGCTCCACTTGTTGTAGTGATGTCGTGACCAATCAAATCACAAATTTAAGTCCACAAGAGAAATTTTTGCATAAAGAATTATTTCACCTGAACTTGGACAGATATTGTGCTTAGGAAGAAAAAAGCATTCATTGATTTCAGTAAGACTATGAAAAAATGAACCTGGGATTTGTGCTACTATTCTGGGTACTCTTGATAACTAACAAGTTACTTTTACGCCATTGCCCAGACTATTTTGTTGTACACTGTTGCAACGCGGGCTCAAACGGATCCACACTCCCAGACATTCCCAGCATATTCGATGGTCACTCATTGACCCATGTCACGCAACAGTGTCAGTCAATTCTTAGTAAACACAAGCATACATGTGTTTGACACAAATTACAAGAACACTAAAAAGAGAAAGTTTATATGCACATCAAAAGCAATATGGCACAGAGACGTAATACCACTCTGAAATGGACACCAGTGTAAATACAGAAAACATCTGATGCAATTCCTACCTGTCTTTAATACACAACGATGAATCCCTTGGGGTCGGCATAGCTTCACTATCTAAATCTTCCTCACGTGTCAATAATTATTAAACTGGATGAAAGGATGCTCACAATACCTGCCTTTTCAAGTCCTGCTTTGGTAGCCTGTCCATTGCATCTGAGCTCTAATTTGGTCCCATCCAACATCTTGGTCCTGCACTGTCTTCTTGTTCCTAATCATCCCCAGGAGTATAGGGCCACAACTACACCACGCAAAGTGATGGTACTGCATTTGCAATTTCTGTAGCATAGTTGTTATACAGGGTGGGGTTACTAGCCCCAGGCCCAACCCTCCTCCTTCATCCAGGCTTGGGACCGGCAGGTTACCCAGGGAGTTTCCAGACGGAGTTGATCCTGCACTGTACAGTCTATTAACATGCCAATAGCGTTGAGGTACAGTGTACTACCCCCAACTATCCCTTGAACAAAGGTTGTGACACGAGAGACAAATCACGATGGAGATAAAACTTTGCAATCGACCACATGGACAGCTCAGCCTAAAACATTTTATCAAGAACCACAACTATTACATTGACACTAAAGTAAGTCCCATATGAAGCTCATAATGAAGATTTGTCTGGACAAAAATGGCATAGCTGATACAAAAAATTTGAATGGCAGGCATAAAACCCTTGAAATATAAAAATGGAGTTAAAAAAACAGTATCTTTCTGTGTACTAAAACTTTGTTTTAACTATTAAACTCTTGCAGTACTTTCTCCTCCAGTTGAAACATAATGTGAGATGTGTTTTGGCAGGGCTATGCATTGCTACTGTATAATGTATCACATGAAAAAAATCAGTTTTTACAAGCTACTGCAATGATGAAAGCAGATATGGACTAGCTTCTCATACATCATAGAGTTTTATTTTGAATGCTGTCTGCTTCGCACACACAAAGGCTTACCAATGCAGTATTTTAGCAATTATACATGTTTAATGTTCATATGCAAAGTGAGCGCATTTATGAAAATTAACCATGACACTAGCCAGCACGTGTAATTTACAGTTTAAAATAAGAACAGCAAGAATTTCAATAAGGCCTGAGCATTTGGTACTAACCAAGACCTTTGATCTGTGACTTCAAGCTACGTTTATTTACTAAATCCTGAATTTGTAGAAGCTATGTAATGCTACAGAACATTTATTCTATTTTTGAATACTGTTGTTCCTTCTCAGGAAAAAGTAGAAAATGTTTAAAGTAAATGCAAGTCCAGATATTGATCAGCACCAAGCACTCAGGCCTGCTTCAAATTACAGTACACCAAGTCTGAGTTAATTATCACAATTACTGCTGTTGATTATAATGGAAGTATTACTGATGTTAGTGAAGGATGTTTTCAATGCAGAAATGTTTTTGTTACAGTTGAGCACCTCTCAGTTATCTGCCAAATTGCGTGCTAAGTATTTAAAGCTGAAGCCCTCAAAAAAAAAGAAGTGGATTAGTAAAGCCATGGAATCAATACCAGATTATGAGGTAAAGTGAATTAGAGCAGCTTGTATGTTGCTGTCAGTTTATTTTGTAGCTAGCTTAGTTAAATTTGAATAGCTGATCCAGTCAAGACACTTTGTTTCTAGCCATTATCCAGATTGTAGAGAGCAGAATCCACTTCACTTTGATCATCTGGCTTTCTTTTCTGTCTTTTAGCTCAATGCCACTCTTTTATTCCTGTAAATAAGTGTCATACCAGATAAGTGTGACTTACAATTCTCCACCTTTTCCCATTTTAAAATACATATTATATTAATTTGCACAAATATAGTAATTTGTATGTGAGAATTACTTTAAGGGTTTTTGCTAGCTGTAACCTTATTTCTGAAACAGAAGCAGCTTCAAGAATATCTTATTACACACCCAGAGTTCAAGCCACCTTTGCGTAAGATACGGTTGACAAAGGAAGAGATGGTCATCAGCAAGTGCTCACCAGAGATGTAAGTATCTTTATGGTCCCATCTGTACAAAATGTGAAAGAGAAAATAAAAGAACAAAATTCTTAAAAAATAGTGAATTGCCCCATTTAAAAAAAATGTGTTCAGTGGTTTTTATCTTTTCTCAGCTGCTCATTCTGGTTCATGTAGATTGCTAGTACTGCAAATCTCTCTATTCCACACACATTGTGCTTTTACATCACATAGTGCTGTAATTTTTCATGTGCATTGTAAGTATAGCCAGCATATGTTAGCCAAACCTGTCAACTATTTCTTGTCCTTTTTCTTTAAACACTATAAAGATAGATGTGGCAGGTCTCTTATAATTCCAGTGACAGACTAGATGACTTGGCTGATGTTGAGTCTTTGTCATACCCTCCAAGGAAAATGTCATCTTTCCTAATAATAAACCCTAGGTAATGAAGGAACTAAAATCTGTATTGAACAATAAGAAGTGTATGTTTTATACCAGAACTACATACGACAGAAAATTAGCAAACAGGGAGGCGATGATGCCCTTAGGAGTTAAAGAAAAGATACAAAGATAAAGAGTTGCAGTTCAATAGTGGCAACCTCAGGGCAGCTTGGCATGGTATTAAGAATTTGTCCTGTGTCAATTGAAAGGAAAACTCTCTTAAAAAACCAGTCGCACTTGCAGGCATTGATAAGTGTGACCTTCCCAACGTGCCTCATTCCTTTTATGCCTGCTTTGAGAAATATTACTTCTCTCATGAGGTTTTCACACTAAAACAGTCTCTAGTCCCTCTTACAAATATCTAGGTACTATCTTTGATAACAAGCTTAAATGGGACATCAACACTGATATGATCCTCTGTAAGAGCCAACAGTGTCTGTACCTCTCTGTCATCCTCACTCAGTTCTATCAGTTCCTTTATTGAAAGTCTCATCACTTTTTCATTCATCTCTTGGTTATACAGCCTCTCCCTAAGGAACAGGAACAGCTTTGTCTCCCTTGTTAATATCTGTTCCAAGATCACTGGAATCAGGCAGAGGGAAATCCCTTATGTCATCAGCAAATCTTAAGGAAGGCAACCCTCATTCTATTTCTGATCATGTGTTTTCACTTTTTGGTCTGGCTGTAGGTATGTGATGCCTGCATGCAGAACCAATCGTAAGCACAACTCATTCATTCCATGTGCCATTCACTTCATAAACTCTACTGCCGTAATCTTGCACTAGCCTGAGGTCATCCATTGTATATGTTGTTAGGAGTATGTATGTGTGAGAGACACTATTTCGGTATGTACATCTATATCATGTATATGTTATTGCTAGTACGAGCACTATTTTCAATTGCTCCTGGGGATCAATAAAATTGTATTGAGAGATGAACTCAGGACAGCCAACCTTCACTGTATTAGTGACAGGTGGTAACCTTTGTGCCACCAGACTGCCCTTTGTAATTAAGGGGTGAATAATAAATTACAACAGAAATGAAAATAATTGTATGCTTTTATGCTTGTTTACAATCCAGTTTATCTTCAGCTTTAATAACAAGGTCTTTTTTGTGTTTCAAAATTGTATACATTTGGAGGGTCATAATCATTGTGGACATTTCTCATTTTAGACCCATTTCTTTACCGACATTAGTCAGGATTGACAGATCAGGAAGATCCAGGTTTGCAAGACGTGCTTTGCTGTTACAGGGATGTAGATGAAATCACAAGACAGCTTATGGAAGTTGCCCCCAAAGATAGGAGGAAAAAGGCTAAAGTCATAAAGACCTTTCCTGGTGCTCCAGAGAAACCTCCAAAGTAAGTTGGCTTTTCTCAAGTAGCACAAACGTTACAAGAGTACTGTGATTTCAACATTATCAGAATAGGTTAAATGTCTTAACTTTGCTGTTGAAAATTTCAACCCAAATGAAGACCTGTATTTGTGCTGTTGAGTCTTTATGTATGAGATATTGTGGGTATATTGGATGCCTCTATTTAGTTATTGCATTTTCCTGCTCAAATGCAAAGGAGTGAAAAACTGACTGTGGCATGTGCAGGACAGCATACACGCTTTTTATCAAGAAAGAAATTGGAAAGCTGACTGTTGGGTCTATGACTGACAAAATGACACAGCTGGGCAAAGAGTGGCAAAGTATGGCAGAGCAAGAACGGAAAAAGTATGAGAAAAAGCTTCAGAGATTAAAGGAAGACTATGAACTTCAAGTGCAAGAATTTGAGAAGGTTAGTCTGCATGCTGCAAAGGTCATCTGTCCTTATGAAATGATTGTAGAGTGTTGCTTAATGTGTACAATTAGAATTACTTTTTTTTTTTTTTTGGACAGTGTTTTATGATCATTTAATAAATTTCTTTTTTTTTTCAGACACTGTCACCAGAGGATCTAGCAAAATTCAGGGAGACTCAGAATAACAGTAGAAAGAAAAGAAAAACTGACTAACTGAAACTAAAAGCACTTTTCCTGTGTAAATAAATCACTGTTTGAATGAGAAAATTGAGAATCTGACAATATTAAAAATGTGTAATTTTTTTTTCTTTTTTTAACTTTTGAATGTTTCATTGAATGGACAAGTTTCACATATATTTCCATCCTGAGGAAAAAAATTGTTCAAATCCACGTTACCAAACAAGAATTTTTCTGATGCATAAGGTGACCAGACGTCCCGCTTTAGGCGGGACAGTCCCGCTTTTGACCTCGTGTCCCGCCTGCTCACCGGGCTTTTTGGCTTTCTGGCAAGTCCATCAAATGTCCCGGTTGTCTTTAAAAATCACTGTTTTCGGCGTTCTTTGACGGTGAAGACACCATCATCGGCACGTGTCCCGCTTTCGCCCCCGAAACGTCTGGTCACCTTACTGATGCATTCAGTTTGAGGCTGCACACCCCAACCACAGACATGTATAGGTGGATTGCTGTCTGTCTGCCGAGACCAACGCTTAGCCCCTTGCGAAGTTCCTCGCTGATAGTCTTCGCGAGTCTTAACAATGAATGTGACTAAACTGGAAGCTTTGTACACACACATCTGCCTCATTTTAGTAGTTAACCGGAAAAAATTGTCTGCCAGCAGTCCAGTAATACAAGTTTGTACCCCAACATAGCATTCAAAGCTTCTTTGTCTCATTCAGATTCTCACTCCCTAGAGCAGTGGTTCTCAAAGTATTCGGACCGCGGACTACTTTACTTAAGTAAAAAATGTGGCGGACCACCAAGGCCTAGAAATCACTTTGTACTATGAATTTCCAAGTTGATTTGCTGCATTAGTTTTTCATTACAATTCCAAACTAAATGTCCTTTTGTGACAGTAGTATAGTAATAAATTGACATAAAACTACCTACCTCGTTCTTTGTAATTAAAATGTTAATGCCAGGAATGCATCACTTTAAACATCACTTTCCTGACTGTCAGCCGCGGACCACCTGACTTATGCCCGCAGACCACACTTTGAGAACCACTGCCCTAGAGGGTCAAAAGATTTCAGAAAAGAACATGCTGCACACTATAGTTTTCATGTAGCTTTTCGACACCACAAATGATTAGAATTGCTAGTGTCCCATGAATACAATTGTGATGCCATGAGACATCACTTAATAATAGCATGCATATTTGACTAAAACTTGTGAATGAGCTTTTATAAAAATAAATAATGCTCTTGGGAAAGTTTAGTTTATTCCTTGTTGCTCCCTTGAGGAGCATAGGGCTGCAACAACACCTTGACAGCAGACTTGGTTTTGGGCAGCCCCCTTTAGTTGGGCCCATGTGGTTCTGATGTCCTTTGCCTCTCTTTCTACTGTTCTTTTCCAAATCTACTTTGGTCTCCCAACTCTCTTCTCCTGAGGGTACTAGTCAAGTGCCTGCTTGGCAATGGTGTCAGCTGGTTTGCCCAGGGTGTGTCCTATCAAGCCCCATTTGAGCTTTTTGATGTCTTGGCTAGTGGCAGGTTCTTTTCCACAGGCTGCTGTTGGAAATCTTTTCAGGCCATCTTATTCCCAGAATATGGCGTGGGCATCAGTTGGTAAAGGTCTGGAGCTTGTTGATGGTGTTTGTCACTCTCCATTTCAAAACCATACTGTAGGTCTACTTTCACGTTGGTGTTGAAGATGCGTATCTTACTGCTGAAGGATAATGCTCGAGAGTTCCTGATGGGGTGTAGGCTGTTGAAAGCATGCCTGGCCTTGTTGATGCAGCTTTTGATGTCATCATCTGCTCCACCCTCCCTGTTGACATTGCTCCCCAAATATGGGAAGCGGTCTGTTTCCAGGATGTTCTTTCCTTGAAGTTGGATTGGGAGTTCCTGCTTGTTGTTGATTCTCATCAGCTTGGTCTTCTCTGCTAGCTTGCTTACTCTTGGGAAAGAACTGCTCCATTTAGCTGGCTCTGTTAAGAATCAATTGTCTAGAGTACTGCTTCAAATTTATTTCCTGCTAAAAAAGACAGGAAAAGAAACCCCCAGGTATAACAAGCCTGCATGTTATTTCTATTCTCAGAGATGACAAACTTTATTTTTCAAATTACACTATTTCAGTGAAATATCAGGTGAATACAAACATTGGAGGAGCTAAGAAAAGCAATAATGTGGACATGTATTTATGTTCCAAATGTATTTTTTCAGATTTTAAACTTTTTAGTCAACAGGAAAGTACGGGAGGGGGGTGGGGCAGCTATCTTTCAAATTTGTAAGGGTTTGACTACATCTCAGACCCATGAAAAATTTGGTTCCCACCCATATTTATTGGTATATACCAATTCGTATACACTGTTTGCTGTCACGTCAAGATATCTAGATCAAAACTTTTGTACTGTGTCAAAGCTTTCATTCAAACTACAACATTACATTAATGCTGCAAAAATGATTTATTGTCATTTGGTTTTTGGCAACATTAAATCTTGTTGAAAGCTGCTACATCCACACTTTGAACCTGAAACAAATGGAAAATGAAAAAATAACTTTAAATGGGATTGTACAGCCCTGTGACACTGAAAAGTGTATGATGCATAATGTGTGCCAGATGGTTAAAAATAATCAAAGAAAAATTAGATCCACATGCAATGAGACTTACCAGGTCTTCAAATTTCTCAATGTCTTCACGTAGATCTTCAACACTGACTTTCTCATCTTCAACAACACACATGATTTGCAGTTTTTTTATGCCATATGCCAGGTCCACCAGTTTTGCTGAAATCAAAGCGGTCTGTTAACTTTTGCTTTAGCCCATTCTATTTGCTTCACAATTCAAGTGGTGTGGACAGCTTGAAGATGATTTACAAGGCAGATCTACCTACATACACAACCAGATGTCAAAAAGGTCTACTTGTCATGAAGGTAAATCTTAGTTTCACAATACACAATACACTATAAGGAATACCAAGTTTGTAACTACTGAATCAGTACTAATTTTCCTTGTACTCATTATCTATTGTCGACTTACATGCCCCCCAAACCAAGCCATCCTTTTTGATTGTCCGCACCAATTTCTCCATTTCTTGCATGTCTGTCTCATCATCCCATGGTTTTACATCCAGGATGACAGAAGACTTTGCAATCACTGCTGGCTCTGTTAAAAAAAAAAAACGAACGACCTGCACATCACTGCATTTTAACACTCTAATTACCCCTTACCCTAAAAGGTGAATTTTGTTTAGCTAAATTTAATGGGATCAAATCCTTTCCATCATCTCAAGACAATGAAAAATGGTCAATATATGAAAACCTACCTAAAATCCAGCATGTGCAAGTATATGTTGTCCAGTAAACCACCACTGCAACATAGTATTTTTGCACAACCCTGCCTGTCTGCTGCTTGGAAGCTTAGCCCACAGATTTATCTCCTTTCACTCTCCCTAACCCCCTACCCTGACCCAGTGTAAACCAATGCAAACTCTGATGTATACTTACTTTTGGCCTTCTTGGCTGCATACTCCTCCAGACGCTTCTTTCGCAGAGCTTCTACTTCTTCCTGGTAAGAAATGAAATGCCACGTTTAAGTGATAGGATTTGCAAGAAGTACAGCATTTATTTTCTTGTACTGAATTAAATGAAACTTGATGAAATAGAGACAGCTCCTGCCATAAAGTAGGATATGTTGCAGAAATTAAAAAAAATTACACAATATATGCAAACAATGAAACATTTTATTAGAATCTACATTAATATTCCCATAGTCATTTTGAATGTTTAAGTACAAATCCATATTTGAGCAGCCAACAGCCATCTCAAAAATGTCTAAATGACATTGTCTACCTTCAAACACAACAAAATATCTGGTCGGTTAACTATTTTAGCTTAGTAATTTAATCCCAGAAGAAGCTAACATTTTCTTTGCTTATGCAATCATTTATTTATGCACAGCGTGATGTATTTTGCAACACTACCTAGTTCACACTACAGTGTGCAAAACACACCATATCTGTGAAGATATTGCAGCAGAAGTAAATCGTATAGAACCCACACACCCACCCACTAACGGAACCTGATTGCAATTGAAAATTATAGATAACAGGGATATATATAATGTGAACCCACATCATCATCATCTCCAAACATATCAACGTCATCATCCTCCTCATCATCATCTTTCTTGTCATCCACTTTTTCCTCTGCAGCACCTGAACTGTCACCAGCCCCTGTTTTTACTGGGTCACCCACTCTCTCTTCCAGCTTTTTGATACGGCAAATAATATCTGCAGTTGCTGCAAAATTGCACAAATGAATATGATAAAAGAAAACTTAAGAAAAACATTATAGGGATGGATACAGACACATCTGAGTAAAATTACACTCCATTAAAATCATACGACCTTTTAAGTTTCAGAAAAAAAAATTCTTAGTTGAGCTGTGAGAATTATTGATGACAAACCAGCCCACAGTGCAAATAAATCATTTTTTAAAAAAAGGTCATTTGCATTATCTCTTATGCTCCAACATGTTCAGTATGTGAACCTAAAATTCTAGTTCCACAACTTTCAACTCTTTGCACATACGCTATAAGCACAACAGGATGCATAACTAAACTGGTTGCAGCCAATAGAAATTTTGAGACTTGTCTTTGCTGGCTAATAAGACAAACTTTAGCTTCCATTGACCAAAGGTTGTAAAGCTCAAGACTGTTTTTTTTTTGGTGTCCATAAATTTCATGACCTCTAGAAAAATGAACTGATCCCTAATCAAATAAGACGAAAAACGGATCCAACGCAGGCTCATTTTTTTTTCTTGGACCAGAAGCTATGCACATAACGAAAATCTCATACTTTTATATTACCTGCATTCGGACACCACATACGACACATCCTTTCACAGAAACCAAATGCTGATCATGGGTGTTGAAGTATGAGCCAAAATGCTTTACTCCGTAATTGAAGAAAACAATTCACCTTTTCTCAAGTCTTTGTTCTCCTGCTCAAGTTCCTCCAGTCGTTTCAGAATTTGTGGACTGATGCCAGAACTTGGATTCTGAGCCTGAAACAGATGGTAAGGTTTCCACATTTTATTAACACACAAACTGTGTTTCTGGCTGCTACCATCATTCGTACCAGCTTTTCACAAACTGAATTTCAATGTTTTTCAACAATGAGCCCAGTCATTCGTCCACCCCACAAATATCCTGCTACTGGTGATTATTTGGCCTGGCCAAATTAGGGTACCACAACAAAATGAATACTTAGTGAAACTTGAATATGACTTGTGTGGACAGACATCATCATGCATGACAAAAGAAAAATAACAGTTTCATAGCTCCATTGGAAGGGAAGACAAGCCGTGCTGATGTTCATAACTTACAACACTGACAATGATTTGTAGCAGTCCATCATAACATGATCAATTTTAAGCATAAGGAAATATTTTAAAACCCTAAGAGCACAAACATTTGATGAGCAGTAGTTATCCATTACCACCCAATCATTTAAAAAGGCAGGTAATAATGCATGACACAGAAATACATTTTTAATAGCTCTAGAATGGCAACAAACAAAATAGCTTATGCATATTTATCTCATGTTAAATATGGGAAAACCACATAATAGGGCCACTACTGCACTACATGGTGTGCCATCTCTTGTAGCTTTAGGTGGGTACGCCTTCCATAATGTTTAACCGCTTAGCTTGGCTTAGCAAAATTATTTGTACTGGTGGTTTCAAAATTGATGTTGACAAATCTAGGAAAAAAAAAAAAAGGGCTGAAGTACTACATAAACATTCCTTACCAGGGAATAATGGAGAATGGCAGAGATCACAGAAACTTACCAGTTAACAAGGCCAATGGTTTCACTGTGAATACCAAACTAGTCTGCAGAGTTGAAACTACAAAGACCACCCTTAACCCCAACATACACACAGAAATATGTATCTGTGTTGAGTGGTGGTACATGTAGATTGAGGAAAGTGAAAGTAACAACTAAAAATTAAATAGAAGACAGCTGTCATGTTATATCTACTTTATATCATTCAAAAACGAATCAGAGAAACTATCCACAGAAAAAATTAAATATCTAAAAGCCATAAACAACAGTCTATCCAATAATGTTTTTGTTTTACAGATACATTTTTCCAACAGATGTACCTAATTATACAAGGCATATAATATTAATAATGCCAATTTTCTTACCAAATAATCTCTTGCTCAGAATTTATGTACTGCCTTCCCCATTTCTAAACAAGACCACCAGCTTTTAGGATTATTTCCTTAAATGATGGAGATGCTTCTTTCCATTAGTTTTTATTTTAATATGTTGAAAGAAATCAATTTTGGCATAATCTTGAATCCCAATATAAAAAGTGAACCCACCATAAAACCATTGACAAATGTGTACACATATCTGCATACCACGAAATAATTAACAGCCTGTCCCTAACACCTATGCATCCACCCTCCCACCAGCTCTGGAGGCTAATAGTTTCTCTAAACGATACTGAGGATTGCTGGGGGCAGAAAGAACAAAAGCTAAGATTTAAAAAAATATATACAAGGTGGGGTAGGGAAAGTTACACAAACATTATCCTTCCATGACTTGAAGTTTTTACAAAGTCAGTGGGTACTGCTAATATCTAGACCTCACACCTAGGCACCAATTTGAATTGCAATAATGGAGGGGACAATATAAAGCCACAATGAAGCACAAATTATCTTCAGCTACCTAGTATGACACTTTACACAGATAAAGCAAAAAGTGCTAGGACTTGCACAAATGAAAATGACAACAAATTTGTGGCTAACATGAGGCAGAGGAAAAGCTTACACAGTTGCAGAGCCTAAATTTACATTTGCAGCTACTTACTGGTCGCTTGAGGGCGTTTTGAATCTGTTGTCGTGTCTGGGCTATTTCGTTTTTAAGAGAACTTCCACCACCCTAGTGAAAACAGATAGGCTCTGTTGTTAACCCACATACTACCAGCGCTTGTGCTGCTTCAAAAGACAGACTACCAAAAATCAACAAGATGTCCCTTTAGATTTGTACACAAAAGGCTACCAAAAAGAAAATTTCTAAAGGAGACTATATAAAACCATCAAGCTTCATCATAAGGATATTCCCAACATGATCCAAAATTTTAAAAAAGAGGAAAAATATCATGATAAAGGAGTAGAGGGCACATTACTATTCTGTTGTCACTGATAAATTAACTCTTTAGAGTAGCATTTACATAATTTTTAGTAGTTACCACTACCTTACTTTATGTGGCTGCTTAGATGTGAATCTTATCCACATAAGCCCATCTCGTATTAACTGAAGCATCATGCAACAGTAAGGAAGCCATTTAATTTACATGCTGTTAGGAATAACTGTAATATCTGCTGTGTTTTAAAATAACTGCATTAACAAAGTATCCACCTTCTCTTTTCCAGTGAAAAGGGGAAAAGCAAAAAACTGCTTGGAGATTTTTAACATCACAAGAGTGTTTAGCACTAATTCTTATTGTATATAATGTATATGCAAGATCTTGTGAGCCAGTTACCTTTGGGAACACAGAAGTTGCTAAGCACAATGACTGACCACAACAGCACTGATTTTTCATCAGCCAATGATTAATTGTTACTAAAAATGATAACTTATAGCTTTAAAATAGTTTTCTTTCTTATAGTAACAGTAGTATGTCAGAGATTGATCACAGAAGGGAGCAAGGTTCTGGTACAATCCATTGTTTACACAGTATAGTGTACGTGTGGAGTTCTGTACCATTGCTGAACTAGGTGAGAAGGAAATCTGGGTCTGTTTGTTTTTTTGTTTCTTTTTTGTACAAGTTAAAATGCGTGACTAGAGTAAGCAGATGACAAGAAGCAGTGACATCTTAGTATCTGCATGGCACCTTCTGCTGGTACAACATTTTTGTAATGGCCATTGACTGTTACGTAAGAAAGCTGTTCCCCTCTGTTAGTGCTACCATGTTCTACAATGGCATAATTTTATAAGTGCTAAAAGTTCAAGCAAGTGAAATAATATAAGAAAATCAGCATGATCTTGAGCGCAATATACATTCAATATTATTAAACATCTTTAATCTTTAACACATACACTAAACATGATCTTCTTTTATCTATGGAATGTTTTTAATGTGATAAAATATGCAGTTTACCGACATACAAGGAACAATATAGGGAAAAGGAACAGCCATAGACCTAACAGAAAAACATAATCAGAAAGCAAAAATGCTAAATAGCCATACTAACACCCTTACCCCCTCTAAAGTTTTTCTTTAATATGAACACCAAATAATGATCCAGAACTTGCATAGAAGAAACTGCCAACACACATACCAAAGTTTCTCTAGTGTTGAAATTTACAAGATTAAATCTGGTACCAGTAATTTTATTTTTGTTGGTTAAATATGTACATTCAAATGCATGTGTCACACACACACACACAAACAAAAGAAGTTTGCAGAAAAGTTTCCAAGATTCCCAGTTTACCTCTGTTGTTTGTGGAGATGCTGCTGCCGGTTTTAAAGGAGCTGCTGATGTACCTGCCAGCTGTCTATAATAGTTTGCTTCAGCCTGCTCAAAGTGTTGCTGCTGCAGCCATACATTCTCATACATAAGAGGGTTGGCCATTGTTCCAAATCTGTCATCAATTTTCAGTGTGACAATCTTTTAGTTCAAAATAAAAACTTATATGCTTAGATAGTGGTACTGTTTTTGGAATCTAGCTTTTCTTAAAAGTTGCTGTTGAATTCAACATAACACTGCTTCAAACTGTGTCACTTCTTGAAGAAATAATAATTGCTCAGTACTTTAAACATCATAATCAGTGAGGCTATGTTCATTGGCAAACTGACATCTGGAATGGCAAGCATTAATCATGAAAGACTGACACCATCTTTCTGTACTGTGAGCTTCCACAACTTGAACAGTTCTTCTTGGATGCATCTAGCAACCACTTAGTCAGTATTGCGCTTTACAATGAAGCTGTATCAGGGCAGCCACTCGGTCGAAATAAGTTCAGATACTAAAGAGTATTCCATATGTAACACGTTTTTAGACCTAAACTAGATCAGTGGTGTCTCAAAGGAAACACCTGATAGCCACACCCTCTGTCACACAAGTGACATCCAAAAATGAGGTGCTAAACGAAATAATTCTTTTATGATTTTAATTAACGACTACAGCTCCTTTAAATTCTTTATCTTAATATATATACACACAGGCCACAGCTGGACATAAAAAAAATTACAAACCTTTGCTTGAATCTCCAAAGTATACTCAAGATAAGTAACAAATGTGTTGTTTTTAAGATGTAACACACATTACGCACACTTATGGTAGTATTAGTTCTCTAATCCTGTTACGACTGAGGGAAAAAAACGGCTTACAACTATTTCTTTCTGGCATTCTGAGTTTAGGATGTTCAGAGATTTTTCTGCGTCCGGTCAGTTCGGGGTACCATGGTGTAACCGTAATACAAGTTCGTGGTGTGACTGGAAAAGTTTCGCTCTATTCGGGGAAGGAGCACATAAACCCCCACCCAGAAACTTAGAAATTTAAAAACTATTAACTCACTCAAGTAACTTTATCTCAAGCATGCAACTGTACAACTATTTCACATAAATCACCTACATATTTAGCTGGACGTACTTCCACGTGTGTCGTTATGATGGAACCAGTAAGTTTGCGAGCCGGCGAGCAGAGCTGTTGCCCCGCAGAAACTTTGAAAATTGTTAATACTCGTGTTTTTTTAAATGTATCATATATTAAGTCATAGTATATTTTGTAGTAACTATTTTGTAGGAGCAAATTAATTTGATAGATTGTATAAAATGGTAAGCAACACTACAGCTCTGCGGAATGGCAAGCATGGCTGACAAAACACTGAGTTTGTTACCTTTGTCTAGGGTAAAGACAATTATGAAAAGTTCTCCTGATGTTTCAAGTATCAGCCAAGAAGCATTGTTTACAACTGGAAAAGCTACGGTAATGATTTTTTTCAGTCTGCTGATATTTTGTTCTTTAGTAAACATTTTATTTCACAACAACAAACTCGGACCATGGTCGCCGGCCATGCTGTACAAGTTTCTATCGAAAATCCGTTTGTAATATCATTTGTCTTAGTCGCTAAGTCACTGTGACTCTTCTTGCACTATTCAAACTCAAATTGCATTATACCCAAAACAAAATCCAGAATCGAATATTGTGTAAGTTTCGTAGTTTTAAATTTAAAAATAGTTTTTAAGGCCAGTACAAAAGTATAATCATGTAAACAGTGTTTGTATAGCGCATTTCCCAACAAGGATGCGAGCTCGATGGGCTTCACAAGAGACCAGAGGCAGTGAGGAAAGGATCATTGTAGCATCGTTCACTACATCTCTTTGTTATCACAATCTTTAAAAAGTTATATTTTAAACATTAAAATTCACTTCACAATAAATCATCAGTGAATTTGATTGCTTCTGTCTAGCTTTAACGATGGAGTCGTGAGATGTTAGCAATTTTTTATATGGATGGATGTCATATGACAGTATTGTCTCTAGTAGTTCTAATTGTTAGTTAATAAGTTTTTCCATACAGAACAGTTGGGTTCACATCTAGTTCCAAGAATAGGATGTATTGATTTGCGAATTGGGCATTTGTTTTTTGGCTTGTGTAGGAGCTCTTCATTCAGGCATTGGCCCGATTTTCTTTGGAACAAAGCAAGGACACTTCAAATCTACAGTACTGTGACCTAGCAGAGGTTGTCAATTCAGAAGTAACCTTACAGTTTTTACAAGGTAAACTATTTTTCCCTTCAATGTATAATCAAAATAATGTGAAAATGTGGGAATATATATGTATATTTAACACACTTTACCTCAATATTAAGGTCACACTCTAAGCGTTAATCCATTTATACAACAACTTGAGCAGTAGAAGCTGCACAACAAATGGAAAGAGTGAAAGCTAGGAATCACATATAACAATAACTTGTGGCTTAAAACTCAAAATGTTTCAAGAAAAAATATGCCTTGAGGGCATATTTAAATGATTCTAGTGTATGCTGGTGATGTATTACATAAGGGAGAGAATTCCAACCTAAGTGCTGAATGGGTGAACATGCATTCACCTAAGCTTATTGTCCTGATTCTTGAAATATAACAGCAGCAAAGTATGTACTGAGTTGGGAAGTCAGAGTGGTGAAGAACATAGCCTGTAAAGAACCTACAGCAGAGTGCAGCTAGTTCATACTCGTTATGAGCCACTGGAGAGCAGTGTTTGCCTAATGTTTTTTGCTTGCCTGAAGAATGAGTCATGCTGCTGAATTTTGGAGCTTGTGGGGTTTGTTGTTGAGATACAGAGGACACATAGACACGAGAATTACAGGAGTCAAGTTTTGATAAAATAAAAACGGACAAATGTGTAAGCAGTTTGAATGAAAATATTCGGATGGATTGTGCCCATAATGCATATCTTAAAATATTTGTTTAAACTGTACTTGCAGATAAATGCATTCCCATAGAATCATTAGAATGACAGCATTTAAAACAAAAATTGAGAACTAGCTATAGTTTGCCAGTTTGACTGTAGATGCAGCCACAAATGTACATGGGTAGTCTAATCACTTGATGAATTTTAAGCCTGATAAGTTTCCAATCAGATTAAATGCTTTGTCATGAGGCTACAGGCATGATAGTAGGCTATTATTATAAAATGGGGCAGGGGGCATCTTAATGCTGCTTCAAACGTCACAGTAAAGCATATTTTTGATCTAACAAGAATAAAGACTAAAGCTCTTATAACATGGTTCTTGCAGACATTTTACTGTGAATACAGTTTCCAGAATTTTAAATGCCTGTTCCATGGCACTTAGCAATAACATTTTTCTACTTCCGCTAGTAATATCATGTATAATATTATATTATTTATTCATTATTATATGTATAAATTAATATGATGTCCTAGCATACCTATATGTAAAGCATCTTAAGTCTGGCTGATCTGGAAAAAGGCGCTATACAAATATGCTATTTATTTATTATTTAAATCGCCTGTCCAATGATGTGTTTTACAGATATCATTCCAAGGAAGATCAAAGCAAAGGAATATTTGAAACTTCTTAAAAAAGAAGAGGAGGAAGAAGCCTGAGGGGACCTTATATTTGCGTGTGTGGATTTGACTGACTTTGTCTTTACAAATGACTGCAAAATGATAATTTTTATTCCATTGTACAAGTTATAATGAAAGAAGAGAAACTAATCAAATGGACAGACTTTAATGGTAATATATATATTTAAATTGCAGTGGTGTCAAAGAAGAAAAAAAAATTTTTTTTTTTCCTGCAATATCAGTAAATTAAAAATAAAAAAACCAACAGAATTTCACATGATGTTACACGTGCATAATTATGTGCACTTTTATATCGCTAACATGTGCCTACACACACTTGTCGTCTTTCCAGCAAATGTCAGTTAAAGTGGTTAAGGGTCATAGGGTCAGGAAACAATTATTAGGCTTCTGTAGTAAATAGACTGTACACGTTCATAATTATGTGTACTTTCATATCACAGACATGTGCCTGCTTTCACATTTGCTCTCATTTCAGCAAACGTGAGTACTTAAACTGGTTAGGGGTCATAGGGTTCAGAAACGGTTATTAGACTGTTGTCCCTTATGTTAGGCACAATTCTCTCCCTTGTATTAGGCAGCTTGGTTGATACAGTAATTCTATCCCTTTTAGCATGTCATAACGTCCATTTTTTTCTGGTATCCAATTTTTGTAGATGAAACTCAAAAAGAATGGAATTTTGTGTGCATGCCGATTTGTTTTGTTTTGTTTTTGGGGTTTTTTTTGGGGATGATAGGGGTGGCGGGCTACTTCTTCTGCTGTTTGTTCCTAATCGCCCCTTGTTGAGCATGAGGCCGCAAAGGGGTTAGTGGGCAGTTAAGATGATTTATAAAGCAATTCACTTTTGACAAACACGACCAGCCTTCAAGAATAAAATTAAGGTCGTCTTTATACACTTTTATGTAATATTGTGCATAGTTACTTCTTCCTTCATTTATTTTTCCAAGAAATATTGCTTGTTGCTGAAAGTAAAATTTCAGATCTGTTGCCATTTGTTTCAGAACAAAATACATTGTTCTAACCACAGGTAGAGATACGTAAAAAAAACATTTTATATGTTTAACTCATGTCTTGAAGTTATGTTTTGTTTTGAGTGACATAACTGGTATGAAAGCTTTTTCAACCTCATTAGTCTTTTACTGTGTGAGATGGAATTGTTTTTGATTTAGATTGTAAAATTATGGGTGGATCTGATAATGGTTGACCCAAGTATACAAGTGAGAGGAAGGAGAAATAATGTGTGTTTATTAAATCACATTTTTTAAGAACAGTTGTATAATTCATTTATCACTGATTTCAGATCACTGAACATGAGCTGTAATGTGTGACTTACCTAAGGTTATTTCAGCTTTACAATTTCTAAAGGGAGAGAGATCCTTTAAAGAAGTTTACGTGGAATATTGGTTGTATTTTGCCACTCACACAATCCAGACTTAGCAACAACAGTTTAAAAATCTTCATTTTATTCTTCATTTATAGGTTATATTACAAAGTTTAAAAAATTAGTTTTTTTCATGCATGTCCACACTTTTCTACATTAGATTTTGGTTGCCTGGAAGAGATTCTCAAAAGTTAGCGTAACATACAACTTTGGATGACCAATGACTGCATAAAGTGCACGACTGCACTGGATCAAATCTCAATATGCAAGTCATCAGAAGATGTATAGTCATATGTGTGTGTGTGTGTTTTAGCGTATTGCCCCTTTCTGTGTTGAACATCTCTATTCAAAATGTGGGAACTACTCGACCATAAATTATTGAATCTGGGAAAGTTTTTGCTGGGTTTGCCATTGTCTGGCTTTGTATCATGAACTGCCAAAGTTATTCAAAAGATTGTATATGTGTATACATGGATTGATTGATGTTATACAGTATCACAAAGACTATGTGGACATTTCATGCTAGAGCAATCTATTGCTATCAGTCAACCTATTCATTTATGTACAAATGATGTTTATAATAATATTTTTCTAGTAATTAATGTGCCTGTGAGATGCTTAGATGGCTGCCTGAGATGATAAATGCAGCTGCTTTTTTACCGGAAGGAGTGCATAAAAATGTTGAAAATCAAGATTTTCTCATTTTCACTTTCCTTTTTATTTTTTAAAACTACTGCTTTATGAAACCTTTGATGTGAACTTGCATTTAAGAGGATGGGTAAAGACTGTATAATATACAAAGTGTTTGATTATCCTCCTATAATAATAAAATAAAAAAATAGCAGTTAAAAACAAGTAAACTTGGGACATTCCAATTCACAGAAATTCTCTTTCAAGAGAGGCCAGAATATCCATTTCAGACTGATCGTAGACAGGTAGCTTGCTTAACCTGGCACAAAAAACATTACAAATCAAAAAGGGATTTATAATAAACATTTTTCCAACATATAAAAATATTCCAGGAGATTTAATTTTGTCTGTAAGTAGTTCTCTGCGATAGTTTTATTGTATATGTTGTAAATTCATGCATTCCTGAATAACATTTGAATCTTAAAAATTGTGATCCTTGTCATAAAAAGAATTATTAGAAATATGCGGTTTGGCTGTGTAGTGACAGTAACAAGTCCAAGTAGTTTAGCTATGTTTTGATTCTGAAAACTCTTTGGCTAAAGGCCTAACACGAATTTAAAAAAAAAATATAAGCCTATAGTCTCAAATACTTCTTCAAATTTTGATCAGTGTCTAACTATACAGTTGACAGTTTGATAGATTTAAACAGAAATGAAGATGACACATACAAGTTGTCTGACTTTGGTATGACATCCAAGTCATCACATGTGTGTGTAGTTTCCAAGGAGTGTGATGTTAGGAAGTCTGAAAATCATATATGAAACAAATGCAAAAATGCTATCTGCAGAAAAGTAACTTTATTTTTAACTGTTGTTAACTAAAGAAATAATTTAATATTGAACCTAAAAATACTTGTGTCTCTTATGAATGACTCTTTTATGTTAAATGAGAAGCAGACAATATTTACCATCATTGTTACTTGAAGGGGTGTCTCTCTGCACTCCTGACTGAAACAGTTTTAAGGTATTCCAAATAATAACAAATGCATCTATTTTTATTGATCATGTCCCAATGCACTCAGTGGTTGAAAAATAAATACTTTTATGAACTGCAGTGACCTGGCAAGAAGCCAAATATTACCGAAGAAAATAGACAACAGAGGAGTGAGAACAAAGCATCCCTCTCTCATGAAATTATTCTGTGGTTTTAAAATAATCAGATAGGAACAGCTATTCCATACTTTAAATTTTGGATAAAAAGTCAAATATTTCTTGCTTCCTTCTTTGTGAGTTAAAAAAGCATACCTGTCCTTGATTGGCCATTCGAAATTTAGATGCATCAAATCCTCCTGTATGTACATCCTTTAAAACAAAAAAACAAAAAACAAAAAAAAAAAATCCAAAGTAAAAGGCTAAATGAGTTTTGAGGTCTTGTAGACAAGAATTCTCAGACAAAATAAACTCAGTCATGATGTTAGACTTCTACAAAAAGAGTATGATGGAGTTATTATACATGCCTGAAACATGTTGAGCATGACATACAGGTACTTGCAAATCAAAGATGCGCATGGCCATTTTCATTATTGTAACCCTCCCTCCCCCCTTTTTTCAAAACCATTGTGACTTCAACATTGTCTTTTTTATTGTCTTTTTAACCTCTTCCCCCATCCTCACCCCACACACTCATTACCCACAAGTGTATGTGTAAAACATACTATGTAAGTAAAATCTAGAAATCAGACATGTATTTTGGCATCCTTTCCATGATCAGAGAATATTTACAAATTAACATGCAATCATTGCTACCCGAGGACTGTTGTTAAACTACTCCTTCGCCTGTTTTAATAGTTTACATACCTCAACTTCTTTTTCCCCCCGCCAGTGAAGCGGGTTTCTGTAAATAGTCTTTTCCCTCAACAAGAGCTGTTGGTCGAGGGTGTACTGCTCTCTCTGTCTGCGTTGTGCGTATGTCTCCGGTAAGCTTTCTTCTGGCTCCCTGTCGTGCTGTAGTTGAAAAGTTGCTGCAGGCTTCCGTGCCCCAGAACTGTCCACAGGAATTCTCAGCACTTCATCTAAAACGTCATCCACTTCCTCCTCTGCTTCACTTCTGCGCGACGGTCGCTCTCTCTCCGACGAAAACCATTCATCGCCGCGTGATGTGCCTCCACGCTCATTCCTCTCCGTCGGCGACTTCCCTCTCGACTTTACCTTCTTTTGAGAAAAGTCTACAGGCTGCCCCGACTCTCCCGTCGACCTGTTAGCACTTTCCGCAGCCTGCGGAGCACTGCTTACATTAGCAACAGGAGCTTTCGCACCTCCATGGACCGGAGAGCGGCTTGCCGGAGCCTTGTCTTTGCTGGGCCCCGACCCCATAAAGTGACAGACCTACCTCCCGATCGCACCCGGCATCAGATCACGCTCCATTCTGCGTAACAAGATTAATTAATCAGCCCCCACCCTTCTCTCACTTCTGTGGCTGCTGGTGGCACGTCGAGTGTCTGTCGGGTGGATGACGTGTGCGTGTTGCCACGGGACGTGACAGCCGATCACCTGAGCTGTAGTGCCGTCCACTTCACGGGCTCGTGGAATGCGCACCTGGGCAGAAAGAAAACCGTTGCACTGACACCGACTCAACGGCCAGCAGGTGTCAGCGCCTGCCGTCTGCTTGGGGCAATAGATCGATACCCAAACACCGTTCAGTGGAATGCAGTGGAGGGCGCGCAGTGGGGACAGGGAGTGGGTAGAGAAGGTGGAAAGCCTCGCCTCGAGTTCCTGTTGTTGTTATTATTGTAAATCTGTTTACTTCGTGACGCATTACAGATTTTAGGAGTATCGCGATATTATCTTGCCTAGCCTGAAAATAAAATAAATAAATAAAAAAATGGCAAGAAACTGCAAGGCTCTGCATGCGAGTTGTAGAATAGCCTTTGTTTTCCAGTTCTTTACCATATTCTAGGAGTCGGCAGAAAATATCGTTGGGCCTGTTACACTCAGCTCTACAATGTGGACAACTGCCAATACCTTCGGCCATACATCTTACCTGTGACGGGTGCCGGTTTAATGGCGAAGGCTTGAGCTTAACAGTGCCTTTGGTATTTTCATAAGGGAAGGAATCTCGGGTGTCGTGTAATTTTGGTTCGTTCTTCGTCCTGTCCTCGCCGCGCTGGGTTGAGGTAGAAGAAAATAGTCTACAATCGAGATATTACTTCTAGATATTGTTGTTGTTATTGCTTTGAAGACGGTTAGATTAGTTAAACTAGCTGAGAAGGGTTGTAACATTGACTTCCAATAGTGTCAGTGATTTGAAAGTGAAGTTGTCAGTGATACAGCACTTTGTACTATTATTCTCGAGTGACGTGGCACTGTGTAGTATATTACCTAGTGACTCAAACATTCATTTTTATCTGTTGTATGGTCCTCTCCTCTCCCTCTCTTACTCGCGTGCACGCCCTTCCTCATCCCCTCCTACCCGAACAACACAATAGATCCTCCACATAGAGACCCACGCCAGACGAGCGTTTTATTGTATACATGTACCCGGGTCTGCAGAAGGAATTCCTTGCTTAGAAAGTATGACCAGAGCATATTTGAGTAACCTTTGACCTCTAATATCTTCTAATGACATTAATCTTCTAGCGATTAAAAAAAGAATGAACGCTTTTGACTTTGTCGTCGCCAGCTACTTCAAATGGTCTCTCACTTCGATAGTTGTTGAGATTTTTTTTTTTTTGTGGGCTGAAGCGAAGAATACGTACACCACTTCAGATCTCTTTGGGCGTGATATATTATTGAGACAATTGCATGGCACCACGTGGGTTACAAACTGCACACTGAAGGGCATTTCGTCTCTGTACATGCCACTGTCTGATAAACAGCGGCCCTGCACCAGCAGCTCTCTTTAAAAAGAACTAAGTAAATAGCTGCAAAAAAAAAAAAAAAAAAAAAAAAAAAAAAAACAGAAAAAGGCTGGCTGGTCTTTCTTTCAGAGATAATGCCAGCCTATGTCGATGACTCTGGCTCAAGCAACGGTTGCCACCCAGTTCCAGGGACACGCCGAGGTAAACTATGGTCCCAGTCACTGGTTGTGTCCTCGATTCCTTGACATTTCTTACGTCAGGTGGCTTACTTCTTGCATGGTGGTGTTTGTGATGATGATGATTGATGGACGACGACGACGACAGCAATGATGATTCTCGTATAGCGCGGAATCCCATCATGTGTTCAGGATGTCCGCATTTACATCGCTCGGAGAAGAGTAAAAAAATTAATAAAAAAAATAGAAGTTGGTTGAGGGAACGGTTACGGACAAATTAGTTTTTTTCCTCTAGCATTCTAGCACCCTCCACCCACCCACTAACACACATACACACGAACGCTCACACATACACACGAACGCTCACACAAACACATCTTAACCATGACATCCTGTGTGGTTGAGTCTTGAGAATGGAAGCGGGTTATTCGCTTGGACTTTTGAAAATAGTTCCCTATGCTAAGCTCAGCCCAATCCTTTCTATCTTTTTGTTTGTTTACTTGTTCACTCTTGTAGACCTTAGATATCTAGAAGATGCTTCGTTAGATTTATACCGACGGGTAACCGCACTCAATAATCCCTGATGTCACGTGTTACCCCTGGTGCACGTGCTCTCAGTACTTGCAACAGGTCGCATAATATAAAGATTATTTCCATTTATAACACCAGAAAATGCACTCCTTGCTATTCATGGCACAACAAGAGATAAACACAGGAACCGACCTGATGGAACTGTGGTGCAGAGAAACGACAGCAAGGTGGGCGCAGGTGACCACGCCTCAAACGAATTTGCCACACCCAAGTCATGAGTTGGACACCTGGGTATGTTCTCAATGACCATCCCAAAGTATTATCTTTTAAACAGAGAAAATTTGGTTCGTCACCTTCAGTCTGTCTGGGAGCTCCAGCCGCCTTCAGTTGTTCTCTTCACTCACCGAGCCTGCGATCCTTACTCTGACACCATGAAGACCTTTGTTGTTTTTGCTACTCTCCTCTGTCTGTCGGCAGTAAGTATGATATTTTTATACGTTTGTATTTCGCCAATAGCATTTTCTTGTAAACATTCCTGACTGCTACTGAACCTAGGTCTAAGAAAATAAATTAAAAAAGATGTGCTTACCACACAAAGCATTCTTTAAACACACACACACCCACACTAAAACTGGCTTTACCGACTTTTTAACCTGTCCCATAACAAGACATTTTGTAAAGCTTTCATTTAAATCAAAATAACATCGTTGTGCAAAGTATGTGGATCGTAGCTTAGAATTCCGGTTGACACAGTGCACCTAGTTTAAGGAATCATGCAAAAATTCATTCAGAGACTCGTCAGCTCACCTCAAAGTGTGTGAGATACCTAGGGTACATGCTATGGCTTCGTACGTCCCTCCCCACCCCTCCGAGACTACAAATCGTTATTGAAAAATAATGGATTGCCGTGCTGACCACTGGAAATGTTTACTGGTCGCGAAAACAGCTGACCGTGCTTCTGTCCAATTAAGATGTCCACCCCGCCTTTAATTTAAAAAAAGAATTTTTTTTTTTTTTTTTTGCTTTCCACGAGTCTCTGTCTCTTATCTTTTTTATTTTTGTATTGGTCGCTTGGTTACATTGTGTTTCGGTCAGAGATGCCCTTGCATTACATCTTAGCAGTACATTCCCTAGCATTATTCATTGTTGGTATGTTGGCATACATGTCATGTTTATGGCTGGGTTCATTCTCTTTCCGCGCGTGTGCGTGCATTCACGGGTGGGAGTGTTTTGCGCTTTTGTGCATTTTCATGTTTTTGAATCCATGTATGTCTACTCTATGCACACACATATATATATACACATTCGTTTGTGTTCATTTATATATAATTTATACATTGTGTTGTCGCTTCCACAGGCACAACAGACAAATTTGCAGGATCTGCTGGAAAGAATTCGCGAACGCCTGAATCAAGGAAACGCTGCAACCACCACCACCATCACCCCCAGCGGACAAGTCATCGACACCATCCACAACTGGAGACTGGAGGATCATCAGACATCCGTGAGCATGAACTGCTACTCAAACGACCCCCACTATCCTATCTTACATCTCTCTCTCTCTCTGTATGTGTGTGTGTGTTTTAGAGACAAACATAGACAAACGAAGACAGTTTCATATGGACGGAGAGCGAAAAGAAAGATATTTTTTTGATTAAAGAGAGAGAGGCATCCATATTGTGAATGAATAACGAGAGAGAGGTGGGAACGATTTAGTTTGAAGAGGAAGTTGTCACGTGTTCTGTGATGTGCAGAATTCTCACATTCTGCTGTTCATCAGCGACACCCCCGACACCCGCAAGTGCTACGTCATCGAGGTGTCCAGGACGTGGACCAACCTCCTGCACACCGAAGACAACGTCTACAGAATCAGCGTAGGTGTTGTCTATATCACTAGACAGTCATCGCGCCTGTTCTCAGTTCACTTTATCGTCTTGCCCTCGTTAAACTAATGTTATTCTTTATTAGTAACATCGAGAAAATTAGGTAAAGTGTTTTAGTTGTTGTTTGGCTCGTCTAACCCATTATCAGCAATGCGCAAACAGCTTTCGATTAGACTTGCTGTTGTTTCTGACGATGGGGGTCTTGGGGTCATGCAGGAGGAGATCTATGCGCTCGTGAACGACCCCAACCACCGTGAGCATCTGCTTCGTACTAACGAGTTGATTCAAGAGTACAGGGACTTCACAGGGGCTCAGGAATGCCAGGGCCACCTCACCTACGAGATTCGCTACACGCCATCTTTCCTGTCAGCTCCCTAGACGTCGGACTGAGGGTCAGGTAAGCAAGGAGGTCAATGACCGTGTGTGTGTGTGAGAGAGAGAGAGAAAGAGGGAAAAAGAAATGAGAGGGAAGGAGTTGTGTCGGGTGTGTGCACGATGAAACATTGGTGCACATTATCCGCGGTATCTTTAAATTATCTATCAGATGTTACCAAACACTGGGCTACATACTCAGATGATGTGTTTGCCGATATTTTGCAGGTCCTATGGGCTACCAAAGGTTGCACACTAACAACAAGAGAACAAGAAACAACCAATGCTCCGACATCAAAGTGGCTACAAATAAAGGGTCAAACTGTACATGGTTACACAAGTTTTGCTGAGCTGATGGCTTTTGTTGTGTGTCAGTCGTGGCTAAGCTTTTTGTTCTGTGATAATTTTGTCTTAAAATAATCGTATGCAACAGATACAACTGACTACAGTAAACCACAAAAAAACCCTCCATACGCTAAACGTTTTCGAACATGAAATCTTCAATAAAAATAATTTAAAATATGCACTGTGTTGATGTTAATAGTGAGATTTCGCCACGAGAAAATTATAGTGTCATTCTGGGGTGTCCTTGGCTAATCTTGGTTCTGAAAGACATCGTGCAAAAGCGTGTAAAAATAATTAAAAAATCAATCCATTCATCAAGAGAAGAGAAAGACTGGTCAACAGTCACAGTCTCCGTTTATTCAGCCAAGCAGACAATCAACCAGTTAACCGAACAACTAGCCAACAAACATACGTACGAGACTACACACATCCCGGCAGTAAGTCAGGTAGGTACCCAAGTAGTGAGATGTTGAGGGAGAGAAACTATGCCAGGTCTGTGTATGGTTATGAAACCAGTCTGGAAAATAGCTGCAGCTGTTTGAAACACCTTTAATGCAATATGATCAGCCAGACTTTCAGACAGTCAAACAACATCAAAATCCATCCACAGAGGGTTGAAGAGACTAGATAAACAAAAATATTATATACTTTTCTGCCTGCGCGCGCTCACTTTCCCCATTACATACTAGTCAGCGTATGTGTGTGTGTGTGTGTTTTGTGTGAGAGAGAGAGATATTACCCAAAGAGTATTCAAAGAACACAAGCCTTTCCTGACCCTGACCTAAAACCCTGAAAGTAATTTCATAATGTGAAGATAACACTGAACGAAAACACACACAAAGAGAGAAAATAGTATGGAGGGGGAGAGAGTAGAGAGGTGTAGTACACGCAATACTCCTCCCTCACTCAGGCATTATCATTAGACAAACACCTGTTGGTACACACAATCTCTGGCCTTTCAGCAGTTTGCTAGTTTTCCCGAGTGTCAGACAAACGACTGTGCTCACCTGTACCTGAGTATTTGTCACGTGACACCATGAAGAGCTCACTGCTTTGACTACACTCGGCAACAGTAAGTGCCTGGTCTCAAATGGATTTTGTGGATCATATTTTTTGTTTTAAAGAAAAGCTATTAAAGTATCCGTCGTATTAGATGTCCGTTTCAGACACTGCGCAGTGTGAGCTCGAGCTTGTATTACTGGACTGCTGGCAGACGATTTTTTTTTTCCAGTTAACTACTAAAACGAGGCAGGTGTGTACCAAGCTTCCGGTTTAGTCACATTCATTGTTTAGGCTCGCCGAGACTAACATCGGAGAACTTCGCAAGAGGCTAAGCGTTGGTCTTGGCAGACAGACAGCAGTCCACCTGTACACATCCGTGGTGTGAGTCTGTGGCCGGGGATTCGTGACTTGCTGGACCTGCTGCAGAGACTGCGCCAGCACCTGCTTCAGGGAGACAGACACCAGTAGAGGTGGCGACAACGTCATCGACACCATTCACAACCGGAGACATCATCAGACGTCTGTACACACCCTCTCTTTCTTTCTCCCAGCCCCTCGATCTGATTTCTTTCTCCCTCGTTCACGTACCCGCTCACACACACACAACTGTCAATCATTCAAGCTGCACGCGAGAGCTGCAGTGCAGTAGTAATCAGTGAAGACAGAGATGAAGTGGTCAGGATGGTAAGATGCAGTTTTTTTTTTTTTTTAAGTCAGCATTGTTAATTTAAAGATGTGTTTTATCTTGCACAGACGATTCATTCAAAAGACCACCCAGACGGTCACATATGCTACATCATTGACGTTTCTCGCCGTTGGAACAGTTTCTAGAACGACCAGAAGGCTGTCTACGAAATCAGCTTAACCTCTTTATTGCTTCACATTTCAGGGTTAGCCATGTGCTCTACCTTTTGCAATCTCTACCTTCTGCCAACACGAAACATAGACTTCGCCTCACCCTGTAAAATCTCCGTAGTAGCGGTGCAAGAGTGCTAGTGTATGTGGCCAATAAGATGGATATACTTACCCTAAGAAGTAAAGCAGCATAGGAACATGAGGATGTACATATATAAGTAGTATTGCTATTAACTACAAAGCAGGAACACACAAAAGTTGAGTTTATTTTTTAATTCGATTTTTCTTTCATCACAGAAATTTTAGAAAACAAATAAAATATTCGCCATGGGAAAAGTTTTCTCCTGACTCACATTCATTTTAAATGAGTCGTACGCTTTACTCGGTTGAACTTGCAGCATGCTTGAGTTACTGTGCAGGAGGAGATCTACATCTTCGTGAGCGACCACAGCCACATGGACCAGCACATCCACCCGAACGACTTTATCGCAGACTACGGAGACTTTCGGGGTGCAAGGGAATGTCAAGGAGATTTGCTACACACCGTCCTTCGTGCTGACAGACTTGTAGACGGAAGTGCAGGTAGAGCAGGTGAGGGGCTGGTGACTGGCGGGTGGCCGCGTCCATCAGGGTAGTTGACCCGATTGGCGCGCCATGTTGACCTCCCTCATCAGCTGACACATCGCGCACATGCCGCAACAGCTCGTCACTAGGCAGTCGTTACACACCGACCCCTACCACACACACACACATGCAGAGATATGCGGATGCGCCCGCACACACACACACAGGGAATGAAGCATCAACACGTGTCACTAATAGTCTATACCTTACTATCATAGTTTTAAAATATTATATATATATTTTTCATAACGTCAGTCACCCGAGGGAAGAAGTAAACTTGGGTCACTTGCTCCGTCTAGTAGCCTCAGTCCCCAGCACAGAACTCTTCTACAGAGCGGGTTGTGTTAAGTACATGATGATAAGATAAGATCAAACATGCGTCCAGACAAGCTCACACAAGCACGCGTGTGCAGACATACCTACACACAGCTCTCACACACACTCACTCACTCACTCACGACCACACGCATGATACCGCACTGAAACATTCAGCCAGCGGTTGCACAGTTGTTACCTCGATGTTCATTTGAGTCCTGAATTTGGTCCTGAGAACAACGAGCCACCCGGGGACGCAGAAGGGAACACAGCAGTTCTCGCCCAGGTCCTGAGCCAGCTTCGCGGCCGCGCAGTACGTCAGGAAGGTTGCGCACAAACCTGCGCATAACGTCACCCTACGTGAACCGTAAGAACCAGACATTTCACCAAAAGCCGTCTTTATTACGTGTCAACATCATATGTTTTAACAGTAATGGCGATCGGTGTTCATGGCTTGATATGGCAATCAGAAGCACGTCTGGGTTTTCAAAAGTGACAAACACTGGTGTGTCATGGTTACGTGAAATATTTTTGGTTCCTGTACATTTCTCATACATTCATAGTTCAGGCTTACATGGGAGCTGCATTCATTCGCACATGAAGCATGAAGATGTCAGAGAACAGAAAGATGATTAGCGCGAGAACCCACAGACGCCGACGTCCTCGCAGCAGCCGTAGAGTCCGGAGCCCCACGTTCTCCTGCCTGGCACCAGTGTCTGGGGAGCGACTTGATTCACCACCACCATGGTGTGGTGCACGGGCGCTGGTGGCGTCACCACAGGCACGTGGCCGTAAGGGGAGGCGAACGTGTTGTAACTGTTGTAGCTGTCGTAGCTGGGGGGACCAAAGGCACTCTGGCTATCGTTGCTGCTGTAGGCGTAACTTGCCACAGGCTGCCGACATTATCATCATCATCCATCATCATCATCATTACAACTACAACCGTGACCACTAAGACAATTAAACCAACAAGCTGAAATGTCACTGCGATGGCGAGGAACCGCAGAAGGGGGACAAACATGGCAACTGTGTTTGTGGCAAGAAACAGGACAAAAATAATTTCACAAAAGCATGTTACCAACAACACACGTAGCTATCAAAGTAATTCAGACCTACTTGTGGCTTCAAAAGACCAAGCAGGCAACAGGGAAGGTTCTCGGCTGTTGTAAAAGTAGTATCTCACTGGATAAAGCGTTCTATTCTTATTGAAAGCATGTTAGGATCAATGAACACCTAGAACTAGAGGCTGTTAATGTAACAGAGGTATAAAAGCAAAGAAAGGCGTAGACTCGGAAAGTCTCGACTCCAGAAGAGCGGGTGTCTCTAAGCAAACACTATCGACTGTACACAGAATGTACAGGTAAAATCGTTTGTCAAGCTTCTTTCGAAAGGTTAAACAGTCAACAGGATTTACAGAATGGATGTATGACAGAAATGCGACCCGCACTTTCCACTGCATTGAGACAGGGAAGGAGAAGCACAACGTGCAGTCTTCAGACGTCCTTCATGACACTCTGCCATTTCTAAAATACATCGCATAAAAATCCCGCTTGTACAAATCTCACAGACAACATTCAGAAATCCCCATAAGAACTGTGTGAAATAAATTCTGCACAAGGCTTTAAGTCGAATAAAACATATTTTGAGATGACATCGGTGGCAGTAAACCAGGAATAAGTTCGATGCTGACGACTGGCAAACAGCACAGAACACAGAACTACTGTTTGCCATGTCTGTTGACCATTCCAAGCCATTGCCAGACGCCCGACTGCTGGAGTTATTCCCTCAAACATTCCCCCACTGTGCACATCACTACATCAGAATCTAACATTTACTTTACCATAGCTGTAACTTTGTTGCTGTCCATTTGATGTCTGGCAAAAGGAGTTTTCTGTCTGGGAAAAACAAATATTCAGCACCAGCTTCTGTAAGAAAAAAGCTTCGTGAACATTTTGTACTAACGATTACGTTGAGTAGCAGAGGAAGAAGAGAAGACAGAGAAAGAGATCAAATAAAAAAGACAAAAAACCCCCCAACAAACAAACAAAAAACAAACCCCCAAACCAAAAAAAAAAAAAAAAAAAAAAAGAAAAAAAAGCAACAACAACAACAAACAAACAAAAGCAAACCTGAAAATTTTGTCAAGATGTTTTATGGAGGCAAGCTTTATTTGCTAGAGACGTTTTTATTGAATCTCAGAGTCGTGTATAGTCAGCTGCCATGCTGACAATATCAGTTATGCAACAAATATTGTCATTTCTTCGCCAGAAGAGGAAAAAATCCTTTTTTTTCTTGATCCGTCTTACGCAAAAGAAAAAGTTGCTCGTATGCATGTCTCCTGTGCTTCAATCAGTGTAACAAAACACGGTCTCCTGCCTCCAGGCAAGCTAGAGACGAGAGAAGTTTTCATGTAACTGTCAACAAAAACCTTTGCCACAATTAGCTCATATATTTGTCCGGTTAAAATCGGTCTTAACAGGTATGTTCTCACATCAACACAGGTAAGACGAGCTAGGCATTGCCAGAAGTCCACATAAAATTACATGTTCTCTTGGTTGTCTTGGCAACGGAAGATTCGGTCGATTTTAGCAATATTTGTTCGCAAGCTTTTGCTTAGCGCAGTTGTTGCTTTTCAGACATTTCCAGTTAAACACTTATTTTCCTAATTTCTGGCGAATCTTGTACAATGCCTTCACATTTCAAACATCATATTTTAAATACATACAGATTAACATGAATACCTAAGAGATGCATAGTTGTATGTATTTTTTTTTCTTAAATACCTGAATGAATACATATACAACACATGCATTCGCCGGTATGACCGTGTGTAAAACATTGTCGCGAGGGTGTTAAAAGAAGAAATGTTGGGATGACATCTTTCCTTTTATACTATTAGATGTTCTTTGTAGTCTCGTCATCTACTGATCTCCCCCATTATTACCTCCCAGCAGCTTGTAACGTCTAGAACGGTTACCGGAAAGATGAATTGTGTAACGGATTGTGAATTCAAAAGTGTGAGCATTGTGTGTGTTATGTGAAGAGGGTCGAGGGAGAGAGACAGAGGTTTTGGTTGAGCGAACCTAGTTGTGTTAGTTATGACACTAATGGTATTACAATTCCAGTGCTTACCTATCTCAGTCCAAATTCTTTTGCTTGGGTTCAGCTTCAGTCGTATACTTCAGGAGGACTTTCGCGACAAGAACGATGATAGATGGAACTCTGGAAACAGCGAGACTGTCGTCTGCCACTGGTGGTGCGCGCGCATGGTCACGTGACTCCGCTGTGCGCTTTTCTTTTGCTGAAAAATACGGGAATACACAAGTGTATAAAGGTTCTCTCTCTCTCTCTCATACACACTCTCTTGCGTGCACACACACATATACACACTCTCACTCTCACATGCACGCACACACACATATACACACACATATACGTACACACACGCGCGCGCTCCCACTCATTTCTAGTTTAGTGGGGAAAAATACTTTCATCATTTTAAAATATGATCGTCTTGTATAAAAAAAAGAAGAGAGAATCAATCCTGACGTTCTGAATGATGTCCGATCAACTTTTCGCGTCTAAAACACAGCTTCGGGTTGATTCATGAAGGCCGCCATGTTGTGTACTCTTTCTCGAAAGAAAACAAATTCACTGGAATGTGTGACGTAATGGTTATTTAAAGCTTTGTTATAATTTTACACATATATATTTGGAATTCTAGTAGAATATTTTTAATTAAAAAAAGATTTAACAAAAATTAGTAATTCTGTTAGTGTATATTGTGTGGTTGGTCGTTAAAGAAAGTGTGGGTAAAGGAGGAAGCATTTTTTCATTCACAACCTGGAATCCTTGTAAGATTATAATTTATTAGTATTAGTATTATTAGTATTATCCCCTGTTACTGTTATAGTCACTTACTCATGCAGTCAACCACACGACACACTCTGGAACTTGACACACTGTACCACTTATTTCAGCGATATTCCCCCTTCAAGCATTAGACCCCCAACTGGAGGGTTCCTGTTGGAGCTGATTCTAATTCAAAACAAACTGCAGGATGAGCTCAGCCTGTCAGCGCTGGTCCGTTACGTGTGCGCAACGTCGCTGGTCCATCTGAGTTACGTCCTCGAGTGGTGTCAGAGGTTTTTGCCTGAACCCATTTGGTGAGTGTCAAGTGATGCTCGAAACCTGTTTGCAGTTTTACCCACAAGCCAGTGCGACCTCAGTTTAGAGCTTGCAATCTGTGAGAAGCACTGGAAACTGGAATTCTGCGGTTCCAGGATGCCAGAGTTTTGGCGATTCCACTTTCGTGCCCGACGGTTCAATGACGTCACTTGACAACACAGCATGGCGGCCTACGTGACACTCCTTCCAGCTGTGTTGTCGACGTGGATAGAAGTAAACGCTTATTTTGAAAAAAAAAAATGTGAAAACGGAAGCAATAAAAATAATAAAAGCATGCAAGTAAAAATTCTCAAATATTATAATGAAAATCAAATTTTCGAATGTACATTGTAACCACTCGTAACTGACAACTACTTCTGAGAAAATAACAATTTCTTCTTCATAGTTTATTTTAATCCTCTATTTTTTTTTGTACATGTAGAAGAACTGCTCTATTATGTTACCCGGTTCTCGTCCTCGGCGACGACGATGACAACGAAGAGAATAATGATGATGATTGATTGATTAATTGGTTGATTGATTGATTGATTGATTTATATGATGATGATGATGATGATGATGATGATGATGTTAAGGCAACACGCAGTTCTCGTGCAAAAACTGTTTCAGTTTCTCGCCTTCAACGATTTGCTGCTCCTGACGATGAAGTATACCTCGACCATTTGACGAGTCTTCTCGTTTTCGCCGTGGGTGACATCAGATCATTTTCGCCAGATCAGCCGAGTCCCAGTCTCCACCGTGCAGCAGCTTGAAGTCGCCTTTGTGCGACACGTTCAAAAGTCGGACGTTCTCGAGATACGAGAAGTGTCGATATCCCAGCAGCTGCAGCACCTCGCCGCAGCTGGCCTGTACGTCACGCAGGACGTGCTTGGAGATCAGCTCGCGCCACCTGCTGGCCGTGACTTGGGAGTCCAGACGGTCAGAGGAGAACGGTTCCTCCAGCTGGGACCAGTCGGCTAAAGGTGCCTCGTCCTTCTCGTCCTTCTCGACGTCATCGAGTGCGAAGTCTCCGTTGTCTGCGCTGCTATCGTTAATCAACCGGAATGCGGCGGTTTGCTGCCGCACCCGCTTAGCCACCCGTCGCGTGAAGGGTAGCCCCAGGAAGGAGTAGATGGCGCGAGTCAGAGGTTGGGGTCGCTCCGCAAGCTCCTCGTAGCGCAGGAAGTGGACGCGGTGCGGGAAGTCGCGCCACAGAGTTCGAGCCTCGAGTGCGTCACGCTGGACCCGCTGGCAGAGAGCGCTGGCGAAGGGGATGACGTCGTCGTTGGTGGGATACCGGAAGACACGCATGTGTGACCACACGCTGGCCCGCAGGTCGCGCACCAGCACCAGCAACGCCAGATCCGGGTTCTGCTGCAGCAGCGTGCGCAGTCCCGTGGACGAGAAGCGGATGACCTTTAGCAGCAGCAGGTCAGAGGTCTCGCACGCGGCCTTCGCATTGCGCAGACAGGACTCTGTGCTACTCCGTGTGTGCCTGGCCCGCTTCAGACACCTGTGGGTAGAAAGGTAGGTAGGTAGGTAGGTAAGCCAGGTCATGAAAACGTTGTCGGACATGTTTTAGGACACCTGCAGCAGTTCACTCATGTCATCGCAAGAAGTGCCGAACGCCCAGCATGAATGGTGCGTGTTCCCTCCCTTCCCTCCTTCTCTAAACGTTCTGTTACTATCAAATTAGAGATTAAAAAAGTCAGCTACGTCACAGCCACGTGACCTGCACGTGAGTTCCTAGCAGTGATGGAGACGTGGCTGCTCGGTGCTGGCAACTCCTATTGACCGCGCTGATCACCTGTTTGTCTCATTTAGCTGTTGCATGTTTTTTAATTAGTTTCTTTTGCTTTGCCAGAGCTGATTTTATTGCATTAAGCGTCGTTGCAATTACAAATAATAAAAATCTTAAAGAGACTTTCGAGTGCTGAAACCGGGGCGTTTAGAAAACAAGAATTGAAAGAGAGAAGAATGGGAGATGAGCAAACAGAAGCGCAAAAAAATGAGGACGGGGAACAGCGATCACCCTCCCCCAAAACACACTCACACAAAACACAGAGAAGAAGAGAGAGCAAACCGGCAAGAGTGACAGAAACCACACACGCAGGCCAAAGCCATGGAGGGAGAGAACTTGCATTGCAAAAGACCGAGTGCTGGACATGAGGAGCAGATGCTGCAACGGCAGTTGTCGCTCGACGGAGGAGAAGGAGCAGTTGAGGAGGGCCTGCAGAAGGAACGTTGCCGCCTGCTGGTAGTCGTCTCTCTGGAACAAGTACTGCCTGTTTCTGCAAGTTACGGAGGACAAAAATAAAAGAACCCTCCTCATGACCTACTGTAGATATACGGGTTACTACTTCAAACAAAGGTAATGCTACACATACCCGGGTACCGGTACCATCCATTCTCACTTTTAGATGATGAATTCGTGAGAGAGAGAGAGAGGAGAAAGAAAGAATGTGAGACTTAAAGTCACATATCCATAAATGTGCTTATTTTGAAATAATGATGATGATGAGGAGGAGGAGGAGGAGGAAGAGGAGGAGGGAGGAGGAGGGAGAAGAGGAGGAGGATATATAAAAATAAGGCAAGACTGGCGCAATAGCAAGGTCTTTGAAACTGTAAGAGATTGACTAGACAGGTGTAACAGACCTCAAGCGTGTTGGCTTGCTCATGTTCTCTGCCAGACGCAGTAGAGGTTCGAACAAATAGAAGACGCCGTGGCTGTGGCTAATGATGTCGCCCAGAAGGCTGGAACCACTTCGTGGATACGACATGATGATGACCTTTCGTGGTTTCGTAGTTTTCTGCTGAGCGCCCAGCAAGGATGCGACCTCGCCCATCTCCTCCCTTCCCCAGCTTTTAGCCTCCTCCAAGATCTTCTCCAGGGTGTTCAGTCCTGCAGCAGTCACGACGCTATTGCCACCATGTTAGGCATCAAAGTGTTTGTTAAGCTGTCTTAATATAGCGAACAATCTTGATACTTGCACATGTTATTTATATTTTTGAGAATTGAATTGTATGCCACATTCAAATGCCGCGTCTTCCTACCTCGAGAAGCTGCGAGCTCTCGGGCGAGATCTAAAACTGTCACATGTGGGCAATTAAGTTGTGCCACCCACTACACACCAGTCTCATAAGTGTACCCGTTGTCATTCCTCTAGTCAATATAATTATTATAATGAAAATGTAAACTGGAATCTTTCTTTCTTACGTGTATATACAGAGACATCCTCCTGGCGGGTTTCCCACGTGGAGTATATGCCTTTGAACATCCAGGTGTTCATGACGCTTGACTTATACCAAATGACTGAAATAGGATAAGAAATAATTTATATGTCAAATGACTTGTGAATCGTGGAGTTTATCTAGCTTGCACCTTCTCGGCGCTACCTCACACTTTTTTGCTTTTCGGTCTTTCTGATGTGTGTGTGTGTGTGTGTGTTTGTTCTGGTGAAGACGCTGATCAGTCTTTTGTATTCATAAATTTTCATTCCGTTAGTCTAACATCATCAAGACAAGGTAGACCTGGCACCACAGCACATATACTACATCCCAGTACCATAGAGGGCCACAGCAAGGGCAGCACACAGAAGTGTCGTGACTACAGAGTGTGTGCGAGCCCACAGCCTGCGGTGCAATCTAGACATCCTCTGTACACACAGCCAGCCTGCAGGATCCTCCACCTTACTGCCTGTCAGAACACACAAAGTACGACTTAACGGAATATTATTAGATTTTATGTACATTCGGCCGAACTAAAATTTTTTTTATAAAATTAACTGTAGATAGAGTGAGAAGATGGAAAGTGTTGTGTTCATGATAATATACCGAGGTCTAGCGTCGATTAGCTGAATGTTTACCTCAGGTGTTCAAACGAAGGGCAAGTGAAATCTGTCATAGACAACAATCAAAAGAAATGACTTCATAAATGATTTAATATAATATTTTCTTCATGAATACTGCATGTTTATGATGTATTTACTGTTATTTTTTGGTTGTGTGTAAGTGCGCGCGCGCTCTGAATCTAAAAGGTCGGAAGTGTCTAGATCTTATAAATAGTCAATCATCCGGAGCTTAAGTTTCCTTCGACTTCAAAGTGTTTGAAACAGCAAATCTCGATATACAGGTCTATTGCTTTAGTTCATCATCGTCTACGATTTATGAAACATTTACACGGTTATTTATCCAGCTCTATAATGCTCTATTTTCACACTTAGGTGGTGGACGTGGCAAGAACTTAGATGTTTACCTTCTTTTGCTGTTTCTCGATTGCCAACCGCTCGCCGATGTACGTTGAGAAATGTTTTAAATAACCTTAGATAAATTAACAAAGAAATCTTCAAGGCCCGTGGGTAGGCAACGTGTTGGAGTGATTTACCAATCAGCCATGTTGTGAGAGCAGAAACTGCATCGAGCTGCAATGTGTCAGTGCTTTGCGTCACCAGTGACATCACGGTCGACGACACACTGAAATGACGTCATTTGGTAAGGCAAAATATATGTGTGTGTGTGTGTGTCAGTATCGCTCTCCACGGACCTACATAGTTCTTAGCTCTCCTCTTGTGTATAAACTCTCTGCATGATAAGAACACAAAGGGAAGTAAACATTGCGCTCGAATGCTGAGAAGGATTGTTTCCCTTTGTAATGCACTACGTGCTTTCCCTGACAAAGACAAAAGAGGAAGAAGTAGGAGAAGAGGAGGAGTATTAGAGAGAATGAGGTTGTTATTTCTGCTGCAGCGCGTACACGATCTTTAATTTTAATTTTCGCATTTAATTTTCAGTTCCATGCGAAATTTTCAGACCGAAATGTGCTTTCACAGAGGATTGAACGCATCTTAAGTATTCACTGAAAGCAGTGGTCATCGGTAATCCATGTTTAGCATTCATCAAGTATCTATGTTTTCCGTTCATCAATAATACAATATAAAACATCTTTCCCACCTCCACCACCGTCATCGTTGTCATGAAAACTTACTGTGAAAAGTTGTCAAAGTTACACATGTAACAGAACTGTGAACAGCTTGCTACAAACTTTTTAATTAAAAAATAAATGCTGCTTGAGCAGAATTCAACTACCGATAGCACAGATTTTCATCCACAGCTGAGATGAGAAATAAGATAAAAATTCCCCAGAAAAAGTTCCCCTGTCAGCAAAGATATTTGTGTAATGGGGCAAGAAATGATGTCTGGCCTCTTTTCCAAGCTGAAGTGAAAACTGTCATCTTGTAACGCTCATATTTGGCTACTGGCAAAAAGTTTTCGCTCAACTTTTGTGTCTTGTGCTTTACTGTATTTTAGTGACGTACGAGGATACCCTATTGTCGATTAATCTGCTTTATCTCTTCTTTTTTTTCTTCTCTGCTCCTCAGTTCTGCAGCTCTTCTTTTTCTCTGTAAGTCTGATTGGTCATGCTTTGGCGCTTTTATAATATACATTTTCTTGCGTCTTGAATTTGCTGATCTTTTTTTGGTTTTATTGTGAAGATTGAATCACAATTTGAGCCAAGCAAGTTCAATTCAGTGATTGACACGGGTGGTATCAATATGTTAAAACTGTGAAATACTTATTCCAGCAGAATGCCATTACCTACAGTAACTTTGGGCGCCTCCCGATTTCTTTAGAGGACATGTAAGATACATTGTATACTGACTAAAACTCTTGCAGTTGCCAAGGAAACGTTTAGCCAGTGAAACTTATGAACTGTTACTTAATCTGCACGATGAGGCTACTTGTGTACATTTTATAACGGTTTTTTTCCCCAGAAAGTATGGATTCGGCTTTTTCTGGGGAAAATCAAGGGCTGGAACTGCCAAGTTCTTTTGAGGAATGAAAATTGAGATTAGTGAATTATTTTCCTCAAGAATGGAATAGCAAAGTCAACGCTGGCAAGAGATTTCGTAATTTCTTCAAATGTGTCATAACTGATTTTTCTCACACATACAGGCATACAGTAAAGTAAGATCCACTAATAAAATTCTGGCTAACGGTGTCCAATGTCCAACACTTACTAATTCAGCAGGGATAGAATTGCAGCTTCGGAATTCTCTTTGTGCAAACGATGAAACATAAATAAATTCTTTATTTAAATGACCCTAATATTTTGTTTTATGAGAAAGAGACCAAAAACAAATTTCAAATGTAATTTATATATTAAGAATTTCCCTGAAAATCAAACCAAGCTAACACTCAACTGATAAAACATCGGATCTGAGAAAAGAAACCACACCCCACATTTTAAGATTTAGCTGTATGCCAGTTTCTTGCTTTATTATTGTGTGTTACACTTCTCTTTGTTTATGTTCTTGCTAGTACAGAAATGAATGTTTATAAAGAGTATTGAAATGAAACATTGGGAAAACATAAAATATATTGTAAATACAGAATTTTGTGATGATGCAATTGCATATGGGAAACCGCAAGTTTTGTTTTGCAAGTTTGTAATTTCCTTAATAGTTTTTTTGTTAGTCTTAATTGTTTACATATTATACTTACGTAGGTATTAAGGTGTGTTTTGCTTTTGTGTGTGTCTTTGAATCTCTCTTCTGTCATTTGATCGAGACTACACTGAATAAGTTCCGTCTCTGTCTCTCTGTCTGTCTGTCTGTCTCTCTCTCTCTCTCTCTTTCACGCACACAGAAAGAGAGAAAGAAGAAAGAAAAAAAAATAAAGAAAGAAAAAATGAGAAAGAGATATATAAAATAATGTCGATAACAGTGACATCGCTTTCTTGTTGAGGGGAGGTTACTGATTGCAGCTGGTGTGTTTGTGTGTGAGTGTGTGTGTGCGTGTGTGTGAACCCAAGATCCGTTAGTATGTAAGTAATTACCGCTGAACTACTCGATGTACTATCTACAATATTTATTCTCATCACGAATTGTAGTCTCGTGATGGATGTTCAATCTGCGAGAAGCAAGAAATAAAAAGTCAAAACGATCATAGTTTGATTGTTTACTTCTCGCTGAACTATTGACTGTTGCTGAAGAGAAATCACATCGCTGACCTCCATCATCTGTTTGTCGCAGACATCAGTTCTAACGGTCAGAATATACAACAGTAAATCATCGTATTTCCTTGACTAAAGTCTGAATTCTCTTCTTGGGTGCGACCATGTTTTTCTGGCAGACAGCAGGCTGGTCTGGAATGGTTTGTTAGGACTTGAGACGATGTTGACTTTATTTATACGATGTTGGTTCCTCCAGCGTCTGCACGCCCTCTGTTTGTTTATTTTTTTATTTGGTTCTTGTTATGCTTCCTCTCGGATTTTTTTTTCAGATATAGATGCATAAAAAAGAATACAGACAGGAGAGCATGCAGACAAAGAGACAGATTAACATAAGGAGATGAGAATGTTTACGATGTTGCCTGTGTATGTGTTCCCTGTGTGAGTGTGTGTGTGTGTGTGTGTTTGTGTGCATGCACGCGTGTATATGAATGTGTGTATGTGCGTGCGTGCGTGCGTGCGTGCGTGCGTGCGTGCGTGCGTGCGTGCGTGCGTGCGTGCGTGCGTGTGTGTGTGTGTGTGTGTTTCGTTCGTGTATAAACAAACTTAATTCCTCATGAACAGAGATACCAAATTGTATCAACAGAAGATCCTAAACCAAAACCTGTCTATTCCTTTGAATGAAAGTACTGTCAAATCTTATTTTGAAGATAAAAACAACGTTCTCGTTAAATTATTTAAAAAATGCATTTCTCAGAGTCGAATTTGGTTAACAAAGCGAGACTCAGGCGGGATCATTGCTCTTTGTCGACCGAGAAAGATGAAGGGAGGAACAGCAGTAGGAGGATCAGCAGTATTAGTAATGTAACAGTGTTAGTAATGTAACAGTGTTAGTAATGTAACAGTGTTACGACTGTATTACTAATCCAATGTTATTATACCAAGCTCCAAGTTTCTGGACTCTAGACTACAGCTGTATTTTTTTCTATTAACATTTCTTATCTACGTAGTTCTGTCGTGCGTGTGTGTTTGAGGTGAGTCGTTTCATATGATCTCCCAATGAGCAACTATTACTTACCTAGCTGTTGATCAATAGTTTATGACTTACACAAGACTGCCTTTCAGGTCGCGCCAACAAAGACAATTGTACAATAAATGCACTGGAATTTCTCTGAGAGCAGTCTTGGAAGAAACTTTCTTATGAACAGAGATACTATTTTTTTTTTAGAACAGAAAAATCCTAAACCAAGAATAACGATTTCTTTGAAGGAAAATAAAATTACTCTGGGATCTCCAGCAAGAAAAAAAGTGATCATAGGTTTCGTTTATTATTTTTTCATAAAGCAGTCTGTGAGCTCTTGGACTCGAATTTTGAAGAGTGGATGGATAATTCTTGATAGCAGATTAGATGATTAGAAGAAGAAACAACAGCAGCAACAGTATTAGAGAAAGCTCATTAGAATGTAACTGTTTCTTTTTAAGTTCCTGTATAAGCAGTTCGCTCGATTTAATGCAAGAAGTTGATTTACTAAATGACACTAACATCGTCTACGGGATAACTTCGGAACTTGACACGAAAATATCTGAAATGAAGTTGTTTCTCTTGAACACGTCTACCAGTTGTGGGTTTGTGGTGGGTGTGTTATGGTGGGTGTGTTATGACTTTCAAGCTCCGTCACTGTCCCATGAACGGTGCTGGTACACACTGGTTGTCTACAAGGACATCACTGGCTAGCCAAGATTGGAGTGGCTCAACGGCCAGTCTTGAGAAGATGCTCGATGTGACGTTGTCGCTGACGGTTGAACTCGGAGCGTCTGAGCATGTCGGCGAGGGTGACCAGCGCAGTGTTGATGGACAAGACTGGGTGTCTTCTTTTACTTACATCTAGAAGAGCGCTACGGAAGATCGACACCCAGTCTTGGTGTTCGTTGTCTCTTCCTGACGTTGAGCGCCATCTCTTGCTGGCGGTTATGTCGTCATCGCCCTCCATGCGCGTGCCGTCGGTGACCTCCACGTCCTCCGACCCTCTCATGTCCGCCACTAGCGTCAAGTCCGGGTCGGAGTTGAATCCCTTCGAGAAATAGACGTCTGGGTCATCGTGGTCAAGGAGACCCACGGGTGACCCTCTCCTCCCATGCTGATCTGGGGCTGAGACACTGAGGGCGCCACTGGTAGTCAAAGCGCAGGTCCAGGTCAAGACCAGGAGCAGCCACAGACCAAAGCTGGAGATAGAAAACGTAGGGCACAATGAGACAGAAGTATTTCAACTGATTGACATGATCTAAAACACACTTGTTTAATTATTTTTTACTTTATTTGTTTACCTTATAATAATACTGGCTTTATGCTACTTTAGTTTACCTTTACATATATAAACACATCAGCTCATTCATATATACATCGAGAACAAGGATGTCCATTGTCCACCTGTTTGCTATAAATATCGTATGACCGCTTTACGAGTGTTTTGTAAGCTATTAATCCATTTGCGATATCCGAATTATTTGTTGCAAAGCGATTCTCAACTTGCAATAAAGTAATTCACTGTAATTGTGGGAATGAGTGGGTGTGTTTATTGGAGGAAAAGAAGAGTGGACAGAAAGAACACAGAGGTGAGAAGACGAACTGAAGAATAAATGTGCTGGAATTTGAGTTAATGGATGGATTCAATTAAAGGATAACACTCAGATCGGAAGTCTGAAGAAAATTACTTCTTAAAGTATTCGTGCTGTAATGTGAAAAGGTCTCCACAACATTACATAGTTTGGTATCCCTCGCTATGAGACAGTGTTACACAATTTCATGAGACGGAAACAATGGCGATGACAACAATGGAGACATCGACCAGAGCAACAGTCTTGTCCAACATCTATTAGTCTATCTCCTTCCTCTAAATTCACTAGTCCAACCTCTCTAATTCTACAACCTGTCTCTGGGCAGACTTGCATTGGTACATTCACACGAGGACCACCGGTACTCGTGCCAACGGCACCAATTGTAACCCTGAGACAACTCTCTCGCTCCAAGTCCAGTCTAGTCATTCGCGTCTGGAGAGTTGTCTTATCTTTCCTTTTCTACAAGTATGGGAGAGCTGGGAAAACTCAACTTCGGAAGATATTTGTCCATCGGCTATGGTCACGAAGTGAGAATCCTCTTGTTATCCTCGACACGCCCCGTGCAAACATTTCATTGGTCGATGGTGAGTCTTCTCGTGGTGACAACAAGGCCGCAGGATCGATTACTCAAACGCAGACAAGGCCCTTAATCTCCACAAGAGATTACCTAATCCCGGGCAGGCAAAATGGCATCACGACGAGCCCGGGGTGTGCAAATTTGATTTTTTAAAACCTACCTCGCGAAATTCAGAACAAGTGGGCGAGAGGGCGATGCGATTCGTTACTTTTCGTGAAGTCTTCCCCTTTCATGGCCTTGACTCGTCGCATTCCCCACCTCCCCAACCAATTTGTTTTTTTTTTGTCTTTTTTTTTTTTTTGTCTTGTATTCCACCATGAGTACGCATGCTTATACACACCCAGCTCTTCTGAACTCTTAACAATTGAAAATTTTCGGATTTAAGCTATCTTTGGAATCGCTGTCGGAGGACCAGCACACGCTAAAATTACGGAAGTGCAAAAGGTGACAAAAAATAAAATAAAATATAAAAATAAAACAGACATAGAAGTACGAAAATTTCAAACAATTTTTTATTTCAGCGCTTTAACATGATATAGAGACGTTGGCTTATAAATCTGAACTAAACACATTGAACACTTGTCAGCATCCTAGAGTTCTGGAAGTCGTCGTTTGTGTTCGCTCTCTTGCTGGTTCGTGGGTGGATTTAAAGAGAAATAAAATATAAACGGGGTGCAGTTGTTAAAATTGGATACAAGATGTACTAAATCTATTGACACTGGTTGTGACACACAACTACATCACACCTACTACTGCTGTGTCTCCGACCTCACACAGACTCGATGTCATTTACCTGATTCCAACGAGAGTGTCGTCTAGAATATAAAGTAGAAGAAGAAAAAAAGTAAAATGTATGATTGTGAAAAAGCATTCTTTTTCTATGACTTTGGAACCATACTTTGAGAGCCATTCCTCCTGTGATATTCTATTCTGTAATATTCTTCAGTTTGTGTAACTCCGATCATACAAGATAATCTGATCGAGACAGGACATCACATTTTGCTCGGGACTGTCGTAGCTATTTCTTCTTTCTACAAACATGATTGATGGAACAAAGCAAGAGGTTCGGTGTCTGTGATACTTTTTTTTCATTTTCATCCCTAATTTAAACCGTGTGTGCACTTCGTGTTAATCAACTTGAATTTAATTAAGCAAAAACAACATTGAGAAGGATCGTTGAGTGGTCCATTCTTACAATCCTCCATTTCACGTTGAGACTTGCAAGTAACTGAATTTATTTCTCGTCCTCAATACACGACAACCGTTTACAATTCTAGATTCTCTTCTTTTGTAGCAATTACACACATAAAGCAAAAATCAAATTTGAGAATGAATCATTAAAATTTGATTGGAGTCCGGTGCCTTCGATAACCTCATTATCATTCTGAGACCGTGAAATCGAGAACATTCTCAAAGATAATTATTTGAAGACCAGAAAAAATCAGTTTCTTGTAGTAAGAGAACATCATCTATAAATTTATATCGAACCTGCCGAGAGTTGATGAACACTGAGCAAATATTCAATGACATTAGCGTCTTCTCAGAGGTTGAAACGAAATTTCTTTAAAAGCCTCTAGTTTCACATTTGAAATCCAGAATTTTTATTGTTGGGATAAATGCTTTGTAAAACCTTAAGACCTTTCGTTGACAGTTTAAGTTTCTACAAAAATATGGTATTATGTTCAAATTATGATGTCCACAAAAATGAATTATTGAAAACATCAGTAAACACACGACCGCCCACGATGAATGAACACATACACAATTTATTTTTGTTAAAAAAAAGAGAAAACAACTCTTTAACGAAATAAGTGTAAAAAGTATAAAAACTAATGATAGTGGAGCTATTTAATTTGACAAGCACAGAGAAAGAAAAAGTAAAACAATCCCACCGAAGCGTGTTTTGTAATGAGGTTAGTAAGAAAAAGAAGGCAAGCCTATTACCGCTGTTGTTTGCGCCTTAAGTGAATTTTGTGGTCGTCTGCAACATATCCAGCACAATAAGTCGATTTGATGATTACAATTTGTTTCAGTGCCTGAAGCTGGCAAGTGAATCAGCCTCACTCCGTAGTCCGGGGTCGAGCCCCGGAGAGGGAAGCAAGCAAGCGAAGGAGGCAGATGTAACTAGGGGCTGGAAGTTGTTCCGTAAACATAACTAATGCAATGGAGCTCCCTAATTTTATTCCAAATAACATACGCGCTTCTCGCCGAACCGCCCCTGTCGTCTGCTTGTTGTTGAGAACCTGACGGACGACTACACTGACTACATCGACCACCACGCCCACTCGTGACGTCATTGGCAGGGAGGATGCTGGGTGGGGTGAGGGGTAAGGGTCACGATGGGTGGGATGAGGGGTAGGGGTCACACTGAACCACAGTAAGTCAGTTAGTCGCCCTGCTGACTGTATAATAATAATAATAATAATAATAATATAATAATAATAATAATAATAATAATAATAATAATAATAATAATAATAATATAATAATAATAATAATAATAATAATAATATAATAATAATAATAATAATATAATAATAATAATAATAATAATAATAATAATAATAATAATAATAATAATAATAATAATAATAATAATTTTCTGGAGTTCGTCAGATTTGTTCGCGAGGTGTTGGTGTCTGACGCGCCTCTACAATCAGTGTTCTGTACTTCGAATATCTGAATTATTTTCTTCATTCTATTTTATTTTTTTGTACTTCCATTTCGATTTATACAGGGCAGCACATTTTGGGGGTGGGATAGGGTGGCAGCCCCACGGGTGAGCATCACAACTCCTGTCCTCAGGCTAATGGTTATACACAATAAGAGCCCAGAGCGCATCACATTTTTACAAATAATCTGATCACAAAAGATGCTGTTTCATGATTTTCGCGGTGGGGAGGATTTTAGCACTGGACAGAGAAGGTGGAGAGTGGGGTTAAGGTCTGATGTGATGTGGCATCAACGATATTTGTTTGCGTGTAACATGTGTGTTCAGCCTGCACCAGTGTCTCGATTTTATACAGGGATGGGCTCAGCAGCTTCATTACAATTCTCTCGACCATGTCTCCCTTCTTGACTGAAATTGCGAAGCTGTGTTTCAGAAATCGTCTGACACGCACCTGTTATCTACAGTTATGTATGTGTTACTCTTTTCTGTTATTGGTCAAACCACAGACACATACACCTCACATTAGTACAGACACAAAAATCTCGGAACAAGAAGCAAGTTTTCTTTTTATTATTTATTTTACATTAAACTATTTTTCTTTCATTCCCTCCTCTTACTCCACCCCCATCAACATTCCATTGTCGCTACCACCGGAACTTGGCGCACGGAGACCATCAGGATCGGAAGCCCGGAGTTCATATCTCGTCTCCGCTTTAAGTATTTTTTCTTAACGTAGCAGCGTGCTCGGGGGCTTGTCTCTGTGCCGTTACATGGATGTTGTGGATACTGCTGCTGCTGCACTTACAGATGATGCAGAAGTTGCAGTAGTGTTGCTGGAGGTGGCCGGCATTCTGTATATTTGTGTTTTACTGACACCTTAATTAACTTGCTGGAATCCTCCGCATCGCGCTGAACTCTTTTTTCTCCTCCCTGACCTTTTGTTGCGCATCTACGGCTTTCATCCTTGTCATCGACTAATGATATCTTGACCAGCTAATGGCCACGGTTTCTCTTATTTGTGAAAGTCAGTAAGTCGGAGCATAAGTCAGCTCCAGTCACGTGATTAACGCATTTTAAAGGGCCGCTGACAGCCAACATCTCTTCTCTAGCCTCCACAGATATACTTCTGTGTTATTTATTCAATGAGAATGTCGTATATGATACTGCACAATACCTTTCGTGTGAAATATTTCTCATTATTTCTATTTACCTAATGTGTCCTTTGTTTCATCCTCGAACATCGGTCTCCCACTCTCATTCTATAAATAGCAAGCAAGCTTTTCGAATTTTAAGGGGAGATCCATGTATAGACAAAAGTCACAAAAATAAAATCCTTTTCAATGTACTTTTATCTCAGAGACTGAATAAATATCTGTGTGGAGTGTCTTGAGTAAATCATCAGAATATTGAAGAGTTCGTATCCATGTTTCTCACCTGACTCTCATGTTTTCATTTACATTCAAAAAGCGAGAATGCTTGGAATTTTCGGAGAAGTGCGTTGTATTCAACAAATTTTATGTAAACAATGTTTAGTTTGTGCTATGTCTCTTGTCTCCATCGTGAGCTTACTCCCACTAGTCACCCGATGTTTTCATCATCAACCTCAGTGAGCGAGATTTCCCGAGACTTCATTCATCAGACAAAAGTTCTCGCGATTGGAGCCAGGCATTTTGAGAGGAACTGGGACTATTTTCTTGAGACTATGGATAATTTATTATTAAAAAAATTACAACAGAAGTGGTAATGCAGACATTATTACTTATACTTGATGTACTTTGTCAACCATGTTGGGGTCTTGGTGATGCAGTGAACTCTCTTCTCTCTGTCACCCACCCTCGCCACACCAGTCATCACCTCTACCACCAGGACTGTCCCGGGTATTGATTGATCATCGCTCACAGATGAAATAATGGGCTGTTCCGGTAGATGTAAGCCCGAGCTCATCAGCATCTCTGACTACGAAAACAGTCATTTCTGACTGAGCACTGGTTGTCTGTAAATGTACTTTGTTGCCATGGAATGATCCTCCGGATTTGTTTGTGGTGCTGTCTTGTCTTCTGCTTGCTGCTGTGCATGTTTGTATGTGCGTGCAAGTGATATATATATAAGATTTGCGCGTCAGTACGTATGTGTGCGTGCCTATGTGTGTGTGTGTGTGTGTGCGTGCTCTGTGTGTGTGCCTGTGTGTGTGTGTGGTAAAGAGCGAAGAGCCGTAAGGTGAATCGCTATTAAAATATATCTATAAGTAGTATTTCCTCCTCTCCCCAGTCTACCCACCTGTGAAGTGGGTACTGCGGAAAGTTTGGGAAAGATAAGGCATTAAGGGAGAAGATATGGGTTCCACCATTTATATATATTACATATTTTGAAGGTATGTTAGGGCTTTACGTCCTCTATAACGAAAAATCATGGGACTGCCTCTATTTTTTGGGGGTGGGTGGGAATGGAAGTGGTTATTTTCCGACCTATCCAGTTCCAAACTCTCTTTTCTCTCTCTCTCTCTGCCTTCACTCCAACTCATCAAAGTTTTTTTTTTTTTTATTCTTTTACTTTTGAAGACGTTAACGATTGAAACATAGGAGGGATTCGACCCCAGTTTTGCTCGCAGTTTCTTTCAGATTCATCGCCATAAACTTTGGATAACATTGATATAATTGTAGAGTTATTAATATTATCACGGGTTATTAATTAATTAGTACACGTACACAGGAGACACGAAAACAGAGAAAGAGCCAAGGTGTAAAGCAGATGTAGTATAACAGAATGTGTGGATTTGTTTTTAAGGAGTCAAACAAAATGTCATCTGCAAATTTCGTGAGTAAACAACACCAGTAACCTGTACCTAATCTAGTCAGTAAACAACATAAATAACCTGTACATAATCTAGTCAGTAAACAACATAAATAACCTGTACATAATCTGGTCAGTAAACAACAGTGACCTGTACAGAATTTCCAGGCCAGGACCAGTCAGAGATAAGATCGGAAGACAATTTGGTATTTCATGACTACACTTCGCAACTCATTTCAAGACTGCTAGCAATGTCAGAGATGTCAGACATCTTGAGTTACTATTATGTGAAGTAGGTTTAGTCTTGTAGTAGAAAAACAGAGAATAAGAAACAGACTCCAAGAAAGTGGCCGGCACGCTCCACATCATCAAGAACTTATCAGGTTAAATACTAGTTTACGATTATTGTAGTTATGTGTAACTTATTATTGTAGTTATGTGTAGCTTATTATTGTAGTTATGTGTAACTTATTATTGTAGTTATGTGTAGCTTATTATTGTAGTTATGTGTAACTTATTATTGTAGTTATGTGTAGCTTAGCTTCATTGTAAATAAATTCTTGGAATTTTTTTCATTTTAAAAGATTGTCCCCGTCTTGTTAAGTGAATGAAACAGATGAAACTCAGCTTATCTTCCTTCTCTCTCTCTTTTGCCTTTCCTGCTCACTTTCTTCTTTTCTTTTTTTAATGTAAAGAAGTCACTCATATTTAAAGTGCACTCTGTATAACCAGTTATACCTTTCATGTCTATATCTGTTAAAAATAAAGCAGCTGAGAAAGAAAGCTTTGAGAACAGAAGTGAAATCGATGCATCACGTTGATGAAAAAAGTAAATGTAACAGCTTTCAGGTGTTCACATTTCAGGAAACCATTTTCGGTAAAAACATCATGAGACATGATTTGAGAAAAACAAAACTCGCGCAACAACCACAACAAAATTAAATCCTGCTAACACTTTTTTTGTAACATCTACCCAGACGAGTATTTAAAATAATTATTACACAAAACAGAAGATTGCTCGACAATCATTATTTCTTCCAACAATACTTTCAGACAGAAAACAGTCTGTGCTCTGTTCTCCTGACAAACAATTAAAGTGACTACAGGTGGAGAAGTTGGAGTGAGAAAGTCTCATCCTACCTTTTGTTCCCCATGAGTGCCACCCAGCCTGAGGACCGTTTCGTCAGAACTGCGCCTGCGTCAAGCATCGCGTGCTGCACTGCAGATCCTCCACACTTTGTGCCTCATCCCCGTGATGGCAGCCTTTATAGCACACCGCTGCCCTCCCCATTGGTCCATTACCTCCATCTTTCTTACGTAAAGATAAGCAAGTAAAGGAGGAAAAAATATATTCTTGTAATCGTTTAATCGACGTGGATGCGAACGCATTGTGTCTGGCGGACTGAAAGGTTCTTTACATAAAAAGGACAAAATAATGTGTCTGCGGTTTTTTCTTTTTTTTTTTTTATTTTAGTGAAGGGGTTGTTGGGGTTAGGAGGGTGTACAGATTGAATGCGAACTGTAGATTGATTGTAATATATTAGCTTTATTTATTCTACCGGGGATTAAGGTGTAGTTGCTTTATCAGATTAATTAAAGAATGTGAATTATCTTATTATAGTTTGATGGGAATAATGCGGATATTTTATATTGGAATGTATTTAACTTTGTGTCGTAAGAGCACCAGTCTTTGTCCTGTCTGTCGTTTCTCAGTGGAACTTTGATAATTGGTGGACATCAGTCTCTGAGGTCTTTACTCGCTCCATCTGAAGGATTTATTCTTATGACCTCTTCTACCGGAAGTGACTGACTCATTCGCTCTGCTATTATTAGCCTAACAGCCAACTATCATAGATGTGCAGGTGAGAAATTATCACGATGTTGGAGACATGGTACCTCACCAGTGGCAGTTATCAGCGCACTCTGGGGGTACAGACATGTACTAAAGACCAGAAATCACATCTCCTGGCGAGTTCATTGTCGTCTGTGTGGAGATGAGCGGCAGAACTGTTGCAGCGACAGGTGGCACTGTGACATCCCACTCACCCTCCCACCACAGCAACGCCGACATGTTCACATCATCTTGTGGACTGGGGCTGTCCTCGTGAGGCGTTGATTCTCCAACTCTGTGCTTTTATGATTCCCTTGTAAATGTTGTCAGTAAAATACTCAAATAAAACTCTTTCGAGACAATAAAGTGGCATCATGTGGTGAGGGTCTGTATCTACCCGATTAGCCTCTGTATCTACCCGATTACAGGACGCATTCCAACACCGCTGGGTGCTGTCTCTTTGCTCAACTTTTTGTCTAGTTTTATAATAACCGCCATGTAAAAACTTTGCCGAATGTGGTCAAAAGTTTGTCTATATTCGTTTGGTTAAGAAGGGGCCTGCAGGCGAGAATACAATCACCTCCCGCATGTCACAGATGACGTCTCTGGGAGGATCGATTGTCAACGGCTGCTTCACATCCACATCCGGGGCTCTAACGTGACCCCGGGGGCGTCATCCAGTCTCCAAACCATTTTTGGGCGCAAATCTGATGCCCCAGCAATGACACGAACATAATACTTATTATTAGCGACGACGACGACGACGACGACGACGATGATGATGATGAGGAGGAGGAGGAGAAGGAGAAGGAGGAGGATGATCGTCTAAACAAGCTAAGAACGTCAGAGAAATGGAGATAAGTAATTTACCTAACGAAAAATTAAAAACCTAAGAAAAGAACCACGAGATGTCCCGGCTGTAGGAGTACAGACCGTTAGTGGAAGATGTGGTCTACAGGAGGACAGGGTGCGGTCACTAACAGTCTCACTGATATACCCTGACCATACCCTGGCGCAACAAAGCACAGTGCAACAGAGGAAACCGCAGTCAACGTAGATCCACGGAGGAGAGAGAGAGAAAGAGAGAGTAGTCCCCTCCAGCCAGTCAGGCCAAGGGACATCGATTGAGGGAAACATTGTCCCTTCGAGAAGGTTCGAGTTCGAGATCCAAATGCGAGTCGTGCCCTTCCCTGGATCGTGCGGCGGACTTTTTCTCTCTAATTAGCTCCGCCTGCCTGAAAAAGACAAGCGCAGTGTCGTGTGCCTGGAGCATAACATGTGATCCTTGTTCTCCTTCTTTTTGACAACTGGTTGTGAGGCTTTCACGTCCTCCCTGTCTGCGCGTGCGCATGTGCGTGAGTTCCTGTGTGCCAGAAATCCTGTAATGTTGTTCGTGTGTCTGTGTGTGTTGTGTCTGTGTGTGGAGTGTGTAGGGGTTTTGTTTATTGTTGAGTGTTTATTTTTTTATTTTATTTATTTTCTCAAATGTGCAGATTGGCCTTTCTTCAGAATGTGTGCTCCACACTTAACTATGCCAAAGGAACATCGTGCAGAGAGCGGAGCAGACAAACATTGAACTACGGAAGTGCTGTCAGCAGCAGTTCGAAAGACAAGAAAACTGCGATCCATTTTTTTTCATTGACAAAATGCCTCTCAACATCTTTTACATCTGTGTGCCTGCGCTCACAACTCACAGGAGGAACTCCTTTCTGGTTTCAACCCTATACCATCAAAACTCTAACAAATAAGAATGAACTGTGATTGTATGTTGGTCTTATTGTGATTGTCCTGAGCTCTGGCTCCTGATGACCTTCTGGCGGGGTCGAGTGTGCGATGGTGTTGGAATTGTACTATCCATGTGTTATTGATCATTAATTAGTTGTAACTACTTCCTAATTGCCTTCCGAGACACATAAAGTTGTACCGCATCGCACATTTATTTAAGTCCTTGATACAGGTCTGAAAACTTTTCTCGGCTTATTTATGCCTGTCTGCTGCTTGTCAGCCATTAGACCCTTCGGTTAAGTCTCGGCTTCCTCCTTTGTCCAAACACAAGTGTTCTTAATCCACGGCCAGGGGAATCCCTCCTGGAGGTCGATTCCGTGCTGCGAATTGCCAGCCTCTTCACCGCCATCCCTGCGGATGCCATGGTCACTGGAAGACAAAGATTCGCTGGACTACAACATTTTCAGGACAAAGAACAAAGAATTGCACGTGGATTTCGAGGCTCAACAGATTAACGAAATATACAGTTGTGTCCGTAAAAGTACGAGAGGCCAGTCCTAATTTTCTGGCAAAAAGTTTCAGGGGACAGAGGAAGACATTGTTGAGATGGAGAGGGAGGATAGCTTGTGACCGATGTGACCAATGGTGTAGAACATGAACACCAGTATGGACACCAGTCTTTCTTTCCTCACACATACACACAGGCAGACATTGACACACATACACATACACATACACACGTACGCGTGCATCTTTACATACATTCACATACACGTTCACACACTTACTCAGGTACACACCCGTGCGCATGCGCGAACAGAGGGAAAGAAAGAGAACAAACGAACGAGACATGCGTGAAGGAGAAGGGACAAGAAAACAAGGGGAAAAAAATTAAAAAAAAAAAGAAAGTGACGGTGAGAAAGACCAGGTTTTTGTGTAGGATGTTCTTGTTTTTGTGTCTCAGAAGAAGCACATATATCTTTGCAGTCTTTGCTGTGCTGTCACCTGCCGCCTTGTTAACGAAGTACCTACAGAAACACCCGTAGGAGTCAGGTGTAAAAATGAAAGGGTGAGGGGACATCCAGATCGAACATCTAGGGCCGATGAGAGACCGACACCATCCCTTCCTTGGTGGGGAAGTGAGTAGACAAGAACCTCGACAAACATTTGTACTTTCCATCAGATGCTGCGAGGCTGGACCGCGAGTCCTCCTTGGCTCCAGTGAATGTAACTGTTGTGTCTGAGAAGTCGTCTCTTCTTTTACAGCTTTTTTCTGGAGCTTTTGTTTAAAATTGTAAGTATTAACGAAACAACTCATATGGTCAGATGGTGGTCATTAAGATATTGTTTGGCAGTGTCACGCTTCTTGCCATACCTGACGATAGGTGTATACTACACCACACCTGACAAAAAGACGAATTGACAAAAATTATTTCCTGCCAGGTGTGTAAGCCTGACTCAGGCTAGATTAAAAAGTAAATTGTAATTCAAAGTTGTGTCCATAACAATGTAAATAAAAATGATAAGTTAGACTTTTTGCAAATATTTTTGGCAGAGACCGTAATCACAAGAGTCTATTAAATGTTCGTAGGATGCTTATATTTATTATTATTGTTATTGTTATAATATAATTAATTATTTTTATTTTTAAAAATTAACTTGAACGAGAGAAAATTTGCTCCTGTAAAAAAGACTACCATCATAAAAACATTACATGGCACATTAGTAAGATAGACATTTCCACAAAAGCACCTTTCTGGATTCTCACGCCTTCGAGAAAAAAATTCAGCTGCTCTTTAAAAACTGTTGATCACATGCAATTGGAAAAGAATATTTCAATAACCGCTAGTGTTACAATATTGTAAAAGGTCAGAAATGTGCCAGAACTGAAAAAAAAACCGCTCATCATTAAATAAAAATACAATAGCATATCTGTCATTGTGTGTGTGTGTTACTCCAGCATCATCCAGGAGTTGTGTCCAAAGAAAAGTAACCCTGATAACTCAAAAGACAGTTGTAAAAAATATTTAAAAAAAAAACAGTTATCAGCACTAAAAAGTCTTGTCGATGATCAAAATATCAGGATGTGAAAGGAAAGAAAAAGAAAGAAAGAAAAAAAGCTGTGTTGCGAGAGCAGGTTGAGTCCTTGTAAACAGGTGAAAGAAGGCAATAAAGGTCTGGCAGCGTCTCCTGGCGGTCGGCGAGCTCTGCGATGACTTGGGGGATGAAAGGACGAGGCGGATCCGAGGGCGGCGGCTTAAGGAAGCGAGTGGCAGACGGGAGGACGCGGCCACGTGCTGCCAGGCCCCTGAGGACTGCAGTAAGCCGCTGGCCCGCTGCGTCACTGCATTTCCTCCGCATCGTGCACGTCAGCCCTCATCAGCAGCTCATCTGTCTGCCCACACACCTACCTGCGACCGCCCCTCTCCCCCTCCAACCGCTCCACGCTCTCAAACAAAATATGCTTTCAGAAAACTTGAACACACACACACACAAAGTACTATAAATCCTTGGACACAGTTCCATCCCTGTCTACCTACCTACTTGTCTCCCAGCTTACCCGTCTACCTTTTTTATTATTATTTGTTGTACAATATAGTTTTTTTATATAAAACTTAAAGAATACTCATAAAATTTGCGATATTAATAACCCGAAAGGGATAAGAATCTGAAAGACAAAATTTACAAATCCCATGATGCAAGATGGTAGTTTTGTATTTATTTGCAGCTTGCAAACTTAGCTAAGGTGTTGACTTCCTGAGAAGGATTCAGAGAAATGTTCAGCCATAAAGCAAGGCTAGGTTAGCTACCTTACATCCTATCTACCTACCTGCTAGATCCATTCTGCACATATGCATTCATCAGTGCATAAACACGTGACCACCCATTACATCCATCCATCCAACGTCATGTCTATATATGTAGAAGGACAGGTGCTCAACTTTGCACTGTTCATTAGAATGTGTCGCTCCCCTCCTCCCACTTCATACTCACCCAAGCACGCAACAAAACACATACTCACGCACGCACGTACGCACGCACGCAGGCACACACCCACACATTCACACACGCTGTAATGCAGGCGGAAGGGCGGAAGGCAGGAGGGATGAAGGAAGGACAGGCCAAATTCGAGATAGGGACCGAGAAAGAATGATGAGGAGGGGCGCAGCCTCGGTCCTGCACACCACTTTCCGGCTTACCCGGATGTCAGAGACTCGCGCCGAACAAGGAGGAAGGATCCTACTTAGCCCCTCTAATGTCTGTCGAACTGGAATCGTCAGGAAATGAGCTCTTTGCCTCCTCCAGATCGCCAGACAATCGATGGTCAATGGTAATTAAGATAGGCAGCTCCTCCTTATCACATAACTCTTCTCTATGCAAATCCGGAAAATGATTAATGAAAGCATTGTCTTTAGAAACAGTAATTTTCTGGTGGTCCTTTCCTGAAGATATTTCTGGACACGTGTTTCGTAATTCAGAATAATGATGGCATCAGCAAATGCACATGCCTCTTTTTAAAAAAGATATTTCTTTTTTTAAAATAATCCACTGAATGTCAAAATACGAGATGTAGGAGCTTTAGTGTGATCATGGAGAGAAGGAGGGAAGAAATAAAGAAACTAGGACATGAAGACACTCAAGCGACCGTAGAGACTTTGGAAAACAATAATCAAGGACATTCACAACACCTGATATAGTATTCATAGCATCCTTATTTTAAAAGGACTAACAACAGTCGATTCTTGGGGTTTTTTGTCGCTTTTTTTTTCCTGGGAGTTTCTCCAGAAACAGTAACAGTCTACAGTTTGATCCCTTGCGCTCGTCCAATACATATACACGAAAATTACTTTCATATCTACACATTTTATCAGCACAGTAGTTCCGCGAGAATGGGGGTTGATGAATGCGGGAGATGGAGACGAGTCAGACATGTTATGATGCGGGATTAATTAAGATTCTCTTGTCAAGACTGATGTCCACTGGACCCTGAAGGAAGCGGCCAGGACGAGCGGAAGAGAAGAGTACTTGGCGAGGAGCAATGGACAACAGCTTCAGGAACACAAACATTTCAAGGGAGAGTGTAACAGGGGCGGCGAAATATCCGACTGAGATGGAAAAACTGATTGTTGTGCACCGTGAACAACAAGAGCTGCTAGACGACTGACTGCTTTAGAATAACAAACTTGTTCCTGTGAGATCGGTGGAAAAGTGCAATGGATGTCTTCTATGAAATTTTATTCACACTCTCGAGGCTGTAAACTCCAGCCAGCTCACCTATTTGTTTCTTCATCTGTATTTATGTACTTCCATCCCATCATTATTTAGGGATGTTTGGCTTATGTGGAGTCCTCCCACAATACATAATTCCCGTAATTTTCAATGTAAATGTCTGTACTCACTCTTTGTTTATTTGTGAATTGTAGATGACAGACCAGGGGTGGGCAAAGTTTTCTTTTTGCGGGCCGGTCTCAAAACTCTAAGCTATGATGCGGGCCGGTGAAATACCCCAAAACCTGGCCAGGTGACTACAAATCAAACCTAATGATAATGGAATGGACAACAAATAACTACACAATGGCTTTCACTTACCGAATTTATTGTGTAAAGTGAAGCTGTTTGAATTTTCTCACAATAAAACTTTAAAACCCGCCTTTCTTTGAAGACAGCCACCTCGATGCTCTCTAACGACTCCATCAGACATGTCAGTCATGTTATTTGTTATCTTTGTATTTTGTGTTAGAATGTTACAGACTGCCGATTTCAAAAGCTTCTGTACTAGAGAAATTAAATTTCAATCCAATTAACCTATGATGAATAAAAAAATGAAAACAATAGTCCTTACCTTGATTCTGATGCTATTGTTCTTTGGAAGCCAAAGAAGCTAATAATAGCATTAACCGCAAACAAACAAACAAACAAACAAACAAACAAACAAACAAACAAACAAACAAACAAACAAAGCTAATAATAACCCACCAGCCTGCGGATGTATTTTTACTGACATCCGTGACGAATTTATATTTAATATTGCCAGAATGTTATCGTTGTCATTAGATCGCTATAAAACTATTTTGTTATTTTTAGTTATTTTATTTTAAAGCACAGGTAGATTGAAGTAAGTTCCACTGAGTTCACTGGAGGCAGCTTTCAATGAGGGAAGCTGGAGCAGCCGCTAAATAAGACTTTGCCCACCCGGGGCATCGACTTTTCTGAGGTGGCAGGAAATAAGATCATGATGACTATTCCTCAAACCCCAAATCCAGGTAAGAATACAGATGTGGAAATGTTCAAAAACAGAAAAGAGGTTATTTTTTTTTTCGCTCGGATTTGGGAAATAAATCCCATGAATTCCATATTGTCATTTCAAAGTTGCACTCGGGGTAGCCTGTAACTCTCCCTGGCGTTCATCTAGTGTAAATGTATCCGTTCATCCAGTATCTAGTGTTTAGTCACCCACCTCCGGATTATCTTATTAATACTTTATTTTCTCTTTCAGCTTTTCCCGTTTCTACGATTATTCGTTCGAGTATATATAGAGAGTCGTCATCTTCTAATGGAGTGAGATTGAGAAGTAAACAAAAGTTACCAAGATTGCGGACGGGACGACCACTCCATCATTATTTCAGCCATTACAGTAGCGGACAGAGGCGCTGACGTCACGGGAGGAACATTAGGGATGGAGTGAACGTTTACTGGCATTTTTAAAAAAAATCAGTTTGCTAAAAATCTTTTTCATTTACCTACCTTATGTTAACAATTTTCTGCACACGTTTTGCCTCTTCGATTTCCTCATCAACGCTGTCGTCATCAGCATCGATCATCGTCCTCAGTGTTATCTTTGTGATATCGGCACAAGAAAAGAGTTACATGGATGGGAGGAGAGGGTGGGAAAACAGGTTAAAAAATAGGATTCTCGATGTGATTTACTATGTTCAGAAAATCAGTTTGGTGAAACTGTTCTGTTGAAATCTCAGATGAGTGGCTTTCGATGATAAATGTAACGACATTCTTTCCTTTTCCAAGGTCTGGTGAGTAACGGTAGTCGCCTGAACTCGTGTATCCTAACAAATATAATTTCCCTCGGGAAATCATAAGACCTACATGACGCACCTGTTCTGAATCCCACACTAAAATATTTTTCCATTTTCTTCAAGAAAACAGAGACATTTGAACGTCTCAGCAGACCATAGTTTCCTTGATAATTCACCTGATCAATAGTAAAGCAAAAATCTACAATTTTATCAAAAAATACTTTCCTCTCTCTTTATCCGTCTCTATTTATTACTCCCTTTTTATCTCTCTCTCATTTGTGTATATATTTATATAAGTAAGCAGCATATTTTAGGTTGTTTACTTAATTTCAGTTCATTTTTCTCTGCAGGCTAAATTATGTGGCGATTAGTCTAAAAGAACAAACATCTTGTGATAATTCCAGAAAAAAAATAAAAAACATTTAAAATTAACAATAATATACTAGATAGTTCCTTCTTTTTCCACGCCTCTAAATATGTATGCTTGCTTGTCTTATAAAACACACACACACACAAAATGCATCCAGAAATCCATGAAAGCTTTTTCAGGAATCCATAATTACCCCAAATCCGGGAGTTCAAATATTCAAGCTATTACCATCATGGTCTCTCAGTATCAATCCTGAATCGGAGAACCGTGATGAACTCAGTCACCAGCCACATCATCAGCTGTCGAAAAGAAAACTCAATTGCCTGTCATCAACCATTTGTTTCAGTAAAATTCCTTACACATGGGTTCAGCTTTGCCACAGCCAGGAGAATTGTTTATTATTTACAAAAAGTCAACCTGTTGTGAGTGAATTTTCTACCACAGAACGATCCTTCATCTCTGCAGGTCACGCAAGTTTAAAATGCAGGTGTCAGATAAAAAAAAAATACAAATAAATAGATTATTGAGAGCATTAAAATATAGTTCTTAATCGTGAATATTTCAAACTGAGGTGAAAGGGCCGCCACTTGTGTAACACTTCAACCTCTGGGGATGTCCGTGGTCGAGTTAATGGCATGTTCGCTGTGATGCTTGTTTAGTTTAACTAAATAAAATCATGCTGCATTTTCTTCAACCTGTCATCGTCAAAGGTGGAAGAGGTTAACGATTAGAGAGAGAGACAAAAAAATGAAAAATCAGTCCATCATCTGAAAAGCGAAAGAAAGAAAACGAAAGAAAATGTAAAAAAAGAAAATGATTTGTCTCTAATTCAAGACAAGGGCCGTGTTCTGAACATATTTTTGTAGCATCGATCTAAGTGTCTCCGGAAAGGGAAAAAACTATAAATGTTTTCACAAGTCTTTTTCCAGAAGCATTATGTGGAGATCTGTCGTAAGATCGATCAACGAGTTACCGTTGCTTTGCAGGCGGAGAGAGTGGAAAACGAGCTTTGAGCGGGTGGGCGGATGGGCGGGTGGGCGGCACACCCCTGTACCGTCTGCTTTTTCTTCTTCTTCTTGTAAGTTTTTACACTTACTGTTGACTGCCAGAAATCTCTCAGCTCCACGTCCCAGTCGATTCCATGACGCAAATTTTGGTGCCATAGTTTGAGTGTCTGCTTCTCCTCCAACTGTCTCTTCCATTGATCCCCCATGTATTTATGTCTGTATAGAAAAATTTGTGATAGTCTACTTGTTTACAATCTGTGATATAGTGACGTAAGGACTAAGGAATTGTAAGAAATCGGGCAAGCAAAAAGACACACACAGATACAAACACACACACACACACACACACACACACACACACACACACACACACACACACACACACACACACACACAAACACACGCACACAGACATAAACACAAACACAAACACAAAGAAAGAATTGTATATGTGAGCGTGTGAGCGCTGCGACATAAATAAAAGCTATCACACTTCTCTCTTCCTCCCATTCTCGTGTCCCCCAGTTCTAGTAGGTGCGAGCCGAGATTGATACTTCATCTTGTTGACTAGTCTTTCTCAGTCATCGAGACAAAAGCTAATTGTCAGCTGTACCCGTGGGGCTTTGCGCTCTCTCGTTCCAAGAAGTCTCGGCGTTATGATGTCGCCCAAAGCCAGGGGCAGGCGATCGAAGAAAATAGTGAAAGGTCAGGCTGTGAGGTTTTCAGGCTTCGGTTTCGGTGGGAGACGTCCAGAGACTTCAACGTGGCTCCCACTCACATAACAGCTCCACAATGTTTATCCACTACCTGCCAATCGTTAGGTGCAGGCGTGCGTCATCGCTCACCAATACACGTGTCTCGGTGAATAACCGGGTACTTTTTGTTTTCGCATGCATTTCTGAGTTTTTCAGTTCAAATCGCAAGACAATGGTGTATCACAGGGAGAGTTTTTATCACAAAAATGTGTCGTTTATTGTGGTGGGAAAGGGCGACAACGTATGAGACGAGAGCACGAAGATGGAGATCGTAGGAAACTACTGTTACAGGGAGATAGTCACAGAATCGCATCCTTGCTTACGTAGGAAGGCATTTGCATTCAAAGGGTATCGTGGGAAGGATACTGGTTTTCCGCTGGACTGATGGCACATGCAAATAAAACTGAAAGACTAAACGCTGTTATATTACTAAAACTCGATCGCGTTCATAGGAAAACTACTTTTCAATAGTTTATTTTTATATTAGTAGTACAGTTTGTTTGGTAGGTGTTTGTTTGTTTATTTGCTTGTTTTTTGTTTTGTTTTTTTGGATGATAATGTTTGAGTGTGTCATCAACTTCGATGTCGCCTCTGAAGCATCTTCGCTGATGCTAATTTCATCTCCTTTCTTCACTCCCACTATATATTAACACCACCGCCTTTACTGGTTATAATATCCTTAAAGGACGAGTGGGGTGCACAAACATTTCAAATGATTAAGTAAATCTGGTGTTAATTAATATTTCTTAAAATTTAAATGAATATACCTTTCATTTTCGAGACATCGACGCCTACAAGCATCACCTGCATCGTCTTGCACAGGTCAAAGTCAGCAACGCAGATTTCAGGGAGAACTCGGACATTGTGTTAATTAGTCGTCTCTGGGTACTAACGGACACCACGATTTTGACCTCTTTCTGTGCCTGACGATGATGGGTGTACTTTAAACTGCAGTATCTTGACTGTACTTTAAACCAGTGGTTCTCAAAGTTTTCCGGACCGCGGACCACTTTACTTAAGTAAAAGCTATGGCGGACCACCAAGGCCTAAGTAAAAAATATGGCGGACCACCAAGGCCTAACAATCAGTCTGTACTATGAATTTCAAACTTAAATTGCCGCATTTGTTTCAAAACTAAACGTCCTTTTGTAAAAGTGGCATAGTAATAAGATGACCTAAAACTATGTATACCTCGTTCTTTGTAATTAAAATGTTAATGCGAGGAATGCATCACTTTAAACATCACTTTGCTGACATATGACGACTGTCAGCCGCGGACCACCTGACTTATGCCCGCGGACCACTAGTGGTCCGCGGACCACACTTTGAGAACCACTGCTTTAAACTATCACAGGAGTTAGCGTTACTATCTAGATGCACTATCTTGACTGTCACGATTATTGCATGTATTATTGAAGTCGAACTGAACCCGAGAAAACTACAATTACAACTATAATTACAAAACTCGAAGCGTTGGCTGGTCAAAGCAGCTTTAAACGTATCGTGAAAAATAGCCCGTACACTTGTTCGCTATCAAGTGGGAGAAGAAAAAAAAAACTCCAAAGTCCAAGGGAAGTAATAAGAAACGATCCTCACACATTGTAGTTAGTACTTCTCTAGTTACCTCCCTTGCACTGTGTCAATGATGTGACCCGGAGACTGTGGCGGCGAACAGTGAAAATGGGAATGAGTGCGTGGTTACTTGAGCGATTGGAAGTTTCTGGAAGGATGAATGAGCACTACATACTTTGTAAACGAGAGGTCCGTTGTTCCATTCCCGAGGAAACGCATCAGTCCCTAGACACACTGCACTTGGGGAGTGTAGCGACTGTGGCGCGAAGCCCGGTAGGTTCACGTTTTCAATTGTTCAGCTTTTTTTCCCATTTTTAAGAGTAGACAAAGTCTTTAGAGAGACTTCAGCGCTCACCTGGAGAAGGAACCGTTGGCACAAGACCAACCCTTCGTAACGGACGCAAACGGGGACGTTTTTACAGCGTGGATTGTGCTCAGGACAGCACCTTGTATGTTCTCTGAATGGAATAAAATGTTTCTGGACGCCGAAAGATGGAGAGCCACGTGCAGCTGCGTAGAAAGGAACTGGAGTGTACACAGGAGTACCTGTGCGCGTGACTTTGTCTCCTCACCGCTCTGGGATAATTCGGTGAGCGTAGGGAGAACACGACTGACACTGGTGAGATAATGAGGAAGAGTGTACTTTTATTAGTGTGTATGCTCGTGAGAAGTTTTATATCTTATGTTATTAAATGTTGACATGGACTGTAAAGGCAGAGCTTTTATTTTGTGGAGAGAAAAGATGTGAGCGCATGCGTGAGAGAAAAGGGATGCGTGACATGAGTCACTTCACAACCCATTTCATCCACATGAAGTGATTATTTATAATAAAATTTTCACTATATAATGTTACTCTACGATTCATATGGCTCAACGATTCATATTGCTACACCACCACTTCTGTTTGCGTCTTTCCTCCACACACCCCTGTAGGACTTGGGTAGTGTCATGTCGAGTGACATGCCAGAACCAAACCTAGATATGTCTTGAGTGTAGGATCGATCCACGAGAAAATAGCTCCCATAAAACACATGCTCCGCTCCCTTCCATAAAGCACGTCCAGGTAGAACATCTAGGTTCAGATTGGTTTCGAGACACTGCTAGTCACCACTGCAGTGAGAAAGTCAGGGTTCAAATCTCGTCTCTGTATGTGGCACCTAGTTCGCAGGACTGGGCGTCGGGGTTTTTTCCTCCGGTTTCCTCTACCGATCTACCCCCATAGTGCGAAATCGCAGCAAGGTGGAAGCACATTCCTACTAAATAAACCAACCACAAGAAACTCCGTGACATGGATTTTAAAAAAGTGGGTGGGTCTGGTGTACCCGGTCCCGGGACTGTGAAAAGGGCTCGGCCCTGGTCGGTGGATTTTTCCCTTCTTATTTTCTTTTCCTTTTAAGGAAAAGTTGACGGACAATACTCAATCTGGTGAATTTTTCCTATGGTATACTACAAGTTTGATCCTCTCCATCATTTTTCCCCATTTACTAACCAGTCACGTGTAAAAAACTTTATACGTGTAGGTAGTGATGCAGATCCTAGTGCACTTGTCTACATCACGTTAGAGTGACATGTAGATATTGACAATCGATTTGTAAACATATTATTATGTACTGGGAAAATAATTTACGATTACAAGGGCCCGGAGAGGTCGTCTACCTCGGGACCCGACCGGCTCCTGGCGGTCGTGAGATCGAGTACCTTCTCTGACGCCGCGTGTGAATCAAATAAACTCAAATGAAGCAACTGATGATAAAATAACAGCTGAAAGAGTGAGCGACAGAAGTCAACCCGGGTGACGCCGGGTACCCAAGCTGAGTTGTACAGAGAGTTGTACATATGACTGTGTGTGGAGGGGGCACGGTAAAGCATCGTATGACACTTGTGTTTTTGACAATCAGTTGTTCAACACGTTTTTCAGGCAAAAAATATTGACATGCTTTCTGGTACCGACTACCGTTTTGTTGGCAAGCACTGTGCAAACAAACACGTTTACTGGAAAGGCCTTAAAAGACCTTTTTTTCTAGCGATGCTCTATATTTACTTATAACTCTCCTCCACTTACAATTCGCACATCGTCACCAGCCACATTTCGCACACATTTTTAAATGCAAAGGTGACTCATTATTTTGACTCTGTATTTCAACACCAAGCTGGTAAAACAAAGCCCTGACCACATCTTACCATCAACACCACAATAATGCATACCAGACATAAAAAAGAACGACAACACGAGAGCAAATGGGTATGACTATATACAGTCAGCTCCTGGACAAAGTGTGGCATCAACTGGCACAATAGTTTGGTAACATCATTGTCGATACTACTCGAATTTGATTCATTTTATCAACTGTGTGGAAGTATATATACCTCGAACACACGCACGCACGTCAGTTATTAATTACGGCAAAAATGGACGTAAAGATCACAACATGAGAACAAGCAAAAGAAACAAAAAGAAAAATGCGCCATGTTCATATTTTTATAACATGCAAACTGTACATTTCATTCATATTCATATCAACCAGAAAACGTGGACACTGCATGTCACGTGATGTCACTCTAGAAACCAGCCTCTCATGGCAGTAGGTAGTAGACACCCGTCATAATTAAGCCACTGTGGCAGGCAAACATAGGGTGTACATGCTGGTACTCATAGTTTCACCTTTACTCCCTCACCTCCCCATCCCCCCAAAAAGTAGTTGTCCTTCCCGGGTGTGATGCGGAGTGCCATCAAGGTCTCTGATGGCAGGGTTGCAGCTGGATAGGTCCGCCATGTAAAGTGACACAAAGAGGAACTGAACCGTTTACAAGCATTTTTATGTCGGAGTGAGCGCAAGTCACTCATCCACACAACCAACAAAAAAAGAAAAACTTGACATATTTATCTTTTGACGGACTCCACTTAGTGCCGCGGGTACACTAATCAAACGAGTCCACCCCCTCCATTATTTAGATGTTGTCCCTAACAGAAAGCCAGTACAAGACAGCATTCACTAGAGTGGGAAGACATTCTATCAAGATATTAAAAAGCTCAAGAGAGATGCTCTTTTCCCTTTTTGGGGCAGACAATGCATCAGCTCTACTAGTCAAAGACCGAAAGCTAGCTACGTACATAAACAAATGGAGATTTCAGGATAATGCAGAATAAGTCTACTAGTGCTCATATCAAAGAAGTCCCGATGATATATGATATTATCCTCTAACTCTAAATCAACTCTTTCAGCCTTCACCTGGGAAGCTAAAACCCTGTGAATACGCTGTGAGAAACCAAAGAATGGAAGACTTAGCGCGTAACTGCTAAAAAGCAACAAAGAAAAAGAAATTCAGTAGGCACAGAAACTGGCACTCCAACTAGGATTGCAGGTATTGTTCATTGGGATTGCAGGCGTTTGAAACAAACTGTATTTTAAATGCCCTACGTTAATTAAACATACAAATAACATTTTAAGAGTAAAATGACAATTTCTGTTAGTTTTTGACACTGTAGAGACTTTCATTATATCATTGGTGTAGGTATATGCACCTGGAAGAGGTCTGTATCCATGTGTGTGACTCAGAGAATTTTAAAGGGAATCAGATACCAATTTTTGATAACGAACTTGAGACTAAAACACGTTTGCTAGGAAACTGCTCATTGTCTGAAATTTGCAAAATCCAGTGAACAATTAATCTGCAAATTGCTAAAAAAAATTCAGTGATCACTTGCATGTGAGTGAGCAAGTGTGTGCAAATGAGAGTGGTGCATGGGGCAGGGTATGGCTTTGGTGGGACGATGATGCAGACATATAGGGGGAGGGAGGATTGGTGTTTTACGCAGTGCCAGCAACTGAGGCTGTATTACGGCAAGCAGCCAGCCCTGTAAACAGATGCCACGTGCAGAGAAAGAACAGCGTGCCCGAGACGAGAAATGAACTCTGGGCAGCCAACCTTCACTGTATTGGTGACAGGCGCTAACCGTTGCGCCACCGGACCGCTGATGCAGACATATAATCTACAAATATGTGCATATATGTATATACACATATGTGTGGGGTTAATAAAATAGGACTTCCAGATAAATAACTGGATCACAAGCACATAGCTGACTTTCATCTGGTACGATTTGACCTCATCAAAACAGATTCTTGAGTTCTCATGAGAAAAACAATAAAGGACGTTAACCAAAAACTTGACAATCTTTGACAAATAAAAACCCTGAGTTTTTAACAACCTTTCAATGCTTTCACCATTACAACTTCTAAACGAAGTACAACTGAGGACAGAAGAAGAGGTCCATAAAATTGTCAAAGACCAGCATAAAGAAGGTCTAGTTTTACCTCGAGGTTCAGTCAGTCCGCCGCACCACAACCATTGCCATTGTATAAAATTTATGAGGTGAAGCTATTTTTATTAAAAATGTGTGGTGCCTGCTGTCATAGTTCTGCTTTCATAAAACAATGCCATGTGCTGATATTCATTATGTGCACTTAAAAAAAAAAGGAAAAGAAAAGAGATCTGGTTCTTGAATGACCATATGAAATACACAAATACTGATGCTGAAATTCTGACTACCTGCACCAGGACAGGATACAACTGCACACAACTCATTTGGTCTGACAAGCTTCTCAGCTGGCCATGCTCTGTTCATCATGCTCTTTACAAATACTACTCATTCTAAACAGTTATAATTTTGTCAAATTTTCCGCTGACAATAGTTTGGCTACCATGAGGTGCTGTTTAAAAAGCTGTTTAGAGAAAGACTGAAAGAAAGTAACTGGGAGACAAAGTATTTAAAGACAGGATAGGCGGGGGCTTACAGTTGTGCAGGCTTACACAGCACAGAGCCGTTTTTAAGAATGAAGAAAACAAGTCTGCATGCATTTACAACCAGCCAATCCCTAGCCAACATGCACTTCACAACAAATACAAACATGACTGTAACTCTTTATACTTTTCTCAAATGGGTGTCTATTTGGTGGCTGAAGGAAAAAAAACCTAACTGAAGAGATTTTCACACAACACCTGATCGCAAACTTCAGGTACATTTGTGTCAAAGTCTTCATCTTCTCTTATTGCTTACCCACCCACCCACCTCCAAAAAAATTAGCAGTGTACGCCAACAGGACTGTTCGAAAACTTAGGGTAAGAGATGGGGATGAAAATGCGTCTCCATAAAAATAATTGAGGTGAAAATGGAAAGCAAAAGTGATGAAGGTAAAGTATAATACGAGGATCATTTAAAAGGTTTTAAGCCTCACCCAGAAAGAAGAATCACAGCTGAATATTTTTTGCTGTGGTAACACACTAACACTTCTTATAAAACCAGAAAATACAGATTCGTTTTAATTTGTGTGCATGTAAGGCCCATATAAACGTGAAGGGTAGTGGACAAATCTAACGAGGACATGGTACAGACACTTGCTGAGGACTCCCATTCCTATGCAACTGTGAAGAAGTGGGCTGCTGAATTCAAGTGGGGCAGGGTCAGCACAGATGACCCTCGGTAAGGTTGTTCAAAAACCTCAACCACTGATGATCAAGTTGATGGCAATCAGCGTATGGTTTTGGGTGACAAGATGTCTTACTGTCCAACAGATAGCTAAGTTCATAGGCATTAGCTGAGGTTCAATCCACACTGTTTTAACTGAGATCTTGGGGATGAGCAAGCTGTCTGCAAGATGGGTCCCAAGAATGCAGAGAACTGAGCAGAAGCTGCAAAGGGTTGACATTTCAATGACACTTCTGAAGCAGCCAACTGCCAACCTTCTTCCATGATGGGATTGCAATGCTTGAACATTGTTGAACCAAGTGCATTGATGTCAAGGGGGACTTTATAGTAAAATTGTCTTCTTTCTGCAAACCCCTTCTGGGTGAGGCTTAGAAATTTTTGAATGACCCTTGTATATCCCCTAAATCTTTCCTTTCCATAAGCTTATGTCTTTGTAAACTGCATTCACAACAATTAAAGATGGGGATAAAAACTCAATCCTCCCCATCTTACTACTAAGTGCTCAATAGAAAATGCCAACAACCTGCAATTAGAGGCACAGTGGCCCTGTCCTTGACCTCCTTACACAAGGTTTAATAATAGTTTGACCAGTAGCTCTGGTCATAACTCAACTGGCCAAGATAGACATATGCAAGAAGTTTAAGAAATAACAAGCACAGCTAAACAAAGCCATCTGAGCATCCAAATTATTACAAAAATAATAACATGAAGCAAAATAAGATCTGATTAAAATCAAAGAACACGGACATATAGAATGCTACTAACATGTTTATCTTCATTTTAAAGGCCAGCAGCACAAATTCAGACTTCACCAAATAAGAATAGAAAACAGCACAACGCAGGCAAGAAAAACTATTTACAACTAAGCTGTATAAGCAAACAATTCTGACACGAGGTTCAACTGTGGACATTTATGTCTTCACATTTCCACAAGGAACTTTTTCCCCCTTATAGCTTTTTATAATCATTTCCTGAAGACAGTATTCCACATCTGCTCCATGCTCTACTGGTTGCTCAAGAAAACTATTCTGGATTATGCAATTAATTCTTTGCAGCTCCATTAACTCTTTACTGTTCAGTTGAACATCTATAGTATTTTAAAAAATCCATTCAAAATTGATGAATGAGCAAGAAACTGAGTTTAGAGTTAAAGAGGTTACTATGTAACATATCTCTGGTCATCTGGACAGTAGCATTATGTGTCTGACATTTAATAATGCAAAAAAAGCTTGAAAGATTGACTGGGGAGATCAAACAAATCTATTGCTTTTTTACACACACACACACACACGAAATCTTGTTTCTGAACAGCACTGTCCAAAAAGACTGATTGAACTTGTAAAAATGACTGGTCTAAAACACGTTATTAGCATCTTATCTCTACACACCGGTGTTTAAATCTGTGTCGTGCTCATTCTACTAGAAACAAAGCTTGCCATCATGTAAGAAGTATACAAAGTGAAGTGTTGACAAAAATTTGATTCTAGCCCTCACTGATGGCTTTTTCAAGTGAGACAGCAATGCATACTGGCCTTCTAGTACTGTACCAACAAATGATCATGTTAAGATATGATCATTCAACACCATACAACCATCCAACAAGGCTAAGCCTCAGTCTGGCAAGGTGCTAAAAATGCACCTTTTACCATGGCCAGGTCACTTGACATACATACTTTTATCTTGCTTTCCAAGAAAAAGAGGTTTGTGAATGGCATTCTTACATTTACACAGGCACAGTAAAAGGGAGCTCGCATCATGATATATTTTTCTGGTTGAAGCATTCAAAAGATCTGAAAAGATTTTCAAGGGTCTTGAAGATTATTATTTTTGACTGATGCCAAAGTCTGACAGATATCTATGGTTACTTATATGTCAGTAGGGAGGGATGGCTACAGTTTTCAAAAAAATTTTGAATAGGCCAGGAACATGTTATGTATGATGTGCTCGAAACAAAAAATTGTCCCTCTTGTTATTCCCTGAAAGAATCTGATCAATAATTTCTCAAAAGCAGAAATAAAAGCAGATAATAATGAATGGAAGGCCATAATCTATATTTTATATTCTTTTTTATACTCACATACTAACATTTCCATAAAACATGAGGTACACTAAGGTTGCCACCATTTGTTTTCTGGTGGTAAGATACTCTGACTAGATACTGACGAAGGCATGCTTATTTGCCACCCAAAAGATACTGTCAGGGACAAAAAGGGAGCGCATGTATGGACAAGTCTGTGCACAAATGTTCATCCATATATACATGTGTGAACACGCGCACACACAGTCACGTACAAATAAACAGGTATGCATGCACACATATACAAATCTTGCCTTGAAACCATCACATTTAGGCAGATGAATACAAGTAAATAAGCAGTAAAATGCATGTCAGGCTTTTAAAGTTTGTGATAGAAAAGCCCTGGAAACAATTTTAAAGGTGGATTACATTTACAAGTTGTTCAGCTGAATGTGCAAAATAATACTCATTTTCATCGCTCGACATGTTCACAGAATACCAAATTTCCTCTCATTGTATCGCGTCTAATATTAGATCATGTCTTTGCAAGGACAAAGGAGAATTTGAAGAATACTACCAATTTAAGACGTTGCCAGCATGTGGCAGGGCACTGGCTCTCGTCACAATAGTATGAATTTCTTGATATAATGCACCACCCGCAATGTATCAGGTTCTGAGAGGTTTTCTCATGAGCAGTAGAGTGAGGCTAGATGGAGGCAACATGATGGCAAACCTGCAGTACAGTCTACTGATGACTAATCATGCAAACAAAACTCTGTTCAAATATATTGCAGTCTCATAGAGCGAATCCCTTTTTCAGAAATGTGTTTTCACAATGAGTTTTCAATTAGTCCCCAGATTACCTTGTTTTCAGTCTTACGGTCAATCCTAACAATGAAAAACTGTCACATTTGTCTTTCTGAGCTGACTGCCAGCATTCACATTTTAAAAAGGAATCGAATCTTCTTTTTAGCCTGTATTGACATTTTATGTAATGTTCTAAATCTAATGTTACCTTTAGCAGACACAAAATTTTCCTGAAAAGGACTAATAAAGATGCTTTATGTTTTGCACTGCATTGTATTTTCTGCACAAAAATACTTCCCATTTCCATTCTGTCACAAAAAAAGAAAATCTTTCACAGACTATCTTCAATAGGTCATGGAGCTATTTACTTAATGTATTAAGAAGAGGAAAACACCTGATCGTGAAACAGTTGGACTGGGCTTGTAAAGACATTAGGAAAGTCTCAATCACCTTCCATTAAAGTAAATTTTATACTGATTCATTGATCCCCTACGTCTCAACTTCTACAAGGTAAATTTTACTTCTTTGTTGCCAGAATTTCGAAGATTTTCTGACTTTCCAAAATCGATGGTAGCATACGAGGAACTGTCACCTTTCTCATCTGCTGAAGAGGGATGCCTGCTCTTATTTCTTGGCGAGCGACTGGAATCACCCCCATCACCCACACTGTCTGCAGAACCTAAATCCAGTGTAACATAATTAAGAATTCCTTGGCCATTGGGTCCAGGTGTTGGGGCTTGTTGCTGTGATGGTGACATCTGCTGTTGTACCTGATAATGTGCTGGCTGTTGGTGTGAAAGGGCATCACTGGGGAATGACATTTGCTCATAGCCGCTGAGATCTGTCAAGCTGTGACGAGAAGAGGTGCCAGGGTTGACTGGCAAGGCACCATTGTTACCTCCGCCACCTGCCTGACTGGTGCTGCTGCTATGCCGGCCTCTCCCCAAACTAGGTGTGAACGATTCAGCATCTGTTTTGCTTGACAACGTGTTGTCTGGTCGCGTCAAGCCGAACACTGCATCCAATTGAGGAGCTGAGGATCTGGAAGGTCGCAGTCCTGGACTTTTAACCTCCTTATGCTTTGTCCCTGCACCACTGCTCCCACCTCTGCAGGAACTACATGAGTCTCCTTGGCTCGGCTTGTCTGAAGCACCAGAACTTCCTGAATCAGCACTGCTGGTGTTTGCACCACTGCCTTTGTCTGACAACTCCCCCGTCCCAACCTGTCCACAGGCACTAGAGGCACTTTCTGTCAAGCTGCAGCCTCTGTCTGAGCTGCACATCTTTCTTAAATGTGGTTCCTGTGTTGAAGCTGATTCTTCACACATAAATGATGATGGCAAGTCTGCAATCGAGACTGAAGCCTGCTCCACCTTTGTGCTACTTGGAAGGACTCCTTCAGCAGCAGGAGTCTGTGATGTGGCTGCTTCTGGTTTTGAGATTAAGGCTGGCCCTGCAGGTGAGACAAGCATTTCCACTGGTGTTGTGGAAGATTCTACTTGGGTAGTCACAGTTCTATCCCATACTTGAGGCTTTACATTAGATGAGCTTTCTTCCCCAAACCTACCACCTTCAGCCTTGGCAACAGCACTAGGCTCATCCTCTAGAACCTTTCTGGAATCAGCAATATTATTTTTTCCATCTGAAAACCTTTTGGGGTCAATGTTAAGAAAGTCCATTTTTTTAGCCTGTGAATTTTTTGTGAACACATCTAAAGAAGAACTAGGTGATGAAGATTTCATGGTCACGGAAGACGCTGGGCCTGATGACTGAGAAATGTGTGAGCTAGATGAAGGAGGACAAACTCCATGTGAGGACATGTCACTGCTAAAACTGAAACCAGTGGAGGGAGATGTGAGATACGTAATATTTGCAGAGTGTGGTCTCTGTGGAAAAGAGCTGGCAACAGTAGGCTGACTAAACTTCTGAGAAGCACGAATGTACTGAGGCACAACTCCTAAATCCTGAGTGCCAGAGACATTGGTTGTAGGTGTAGCGACAACAGGGTTAGTCAAGGTGCTGGCAGCAGCATTCTCCTCTTTGCTTTTTGATCTTTTCAGCTTGTTACTGAACTTGGATTTAGTGTTAAAGAAACTTGCTGAAGTCCCTAAATTAGATGTCTCCCCCATTTGCATGTAGTTTCCACCTGAGGATCTCTTGGAAGAGAAAATTCTTCCTGGCTCAAAGCCTATGTAGTCAGGCTCCACTTTGGCAGCCACAACATTATCGCTAGGTATAGTAGGGGTATGAGCACTGCCTGAGGAATGAGACGAATCACTGTCTGACTTGACTGCCATGGGGGAGAATTCTATGTACTCATCCATTGAGTCAAGAGAACCTCTTGGGGGTGTGTCCGATTTCTTCAGCTGGACTCCCTTGCTACTACTGCTGCTTGCATCCAATGACCTGGATAAGAAAGGAACTGATTTACGGTTGCTGTTTCTGGATGAACCACTTTTTTTCTGTCGAATGTCATATCCTAAGGTTACCTTCTCTGCTCCAATTCCACTTTGGCTGACTGTGTATTCAAAGCTAGAAGTTCCACTTTGCTGTGTTTGGTCAGCTCTCTTAGAACTGTGCTTGGCAGCATCTCTATGACTATGTCTATGAAAGAATCCTTTCTTTTTTTGTTCCTTGCCTCCGGAGCCACTTCGATTCCTAGGATCCTGGGAGCCTGAATCCATCTTGGCTGAGCCACACACCACACTGCTACCACCACCACCAACAACCATGGGTGCTGGCTCACACAATATATAAGAATCCACATTTTCTAAGTCCTGAGGTGATGGATCCTGTCTTCGAGGCCCTGGATCAGGTATGTCCAAATTCATATACGTAGATCCTTGGGTACCCTGCAACTGCTGCTGTGGATCCTGCAGCAGACGGTGGACAGGGTCCTTCCCACTACTACAGGACATGGGGGTATACTCTGACTCAGGAAGCTTCTCAGCACTGCTGCTCTTGCTGTTAGAGCGAGATGTTGATTTGACACGGCTTGGTGATGATTTGCGGCTTCCAAGGGTCATGTCAACATATCCATTTCCACCCTGCTTGTTGGGCTGAGGCGAAGGTGTGTGCCGTTTTTCGAAACTCATGTCAATATACTCATTATTGCTGAGCTGGGATGTCTTTGCCCTCACCTCCAAGGAGAGCTTTCTCAGAGATTCACTTGAAGAGACTTTCAAGGAATCAAACGATCCACGCACGGAGGAATTGAGGGACACTCTCTGCAACATTTCATGCGACAAGCGATTTGAATCAGAACTAATCAGTCTATTCTGCCTGACTGGGCGAGTACCCTGCCCATGACTTGAAGACCTTGGTCGATGAGGTTGAGCCTGGGAACTCTGCGACAAGCCGAAGCTAGATGAACGAGGCCGATAGCTGTAGCTGTCGCTTGCAGTTCGTGGACGATAAAAGTCGAGCTCCATGAAAGAATCAGAATCATCTGACTTCATAGACATGCTCAGTGGACTGGCACTGGGAGTAGGAGAGTCCATATTGCTTGTACGGCTGCTGGTGGCCGTGCTCCTGCCCTGGTGGGGATGATGTGTGATGAGGTGAGGAGCACTACAGCTGCGCCCATTATCCGATACACCCTGCCGCCCAGACATATCCATGTAACCACTAAACTTTGTGACGGTCTTTACTGGTCGTGATCCAAGGGAGTATGTTCGCGTTGGAGGATGGGAAAAATCTCCTAAATCATCTGAAAGCAGCATGCACACACTGTGATCTGGATGGGGATAGCCAGCGCTGCTGCTGGGACTGACTCCAAAGGATGGTGACATAGGAAGATATCCTTCATTACCTGAAACAGTAAGACATTATAATGCATCATGAGTCTCATGTAAACAGCCTTAAAAATGTCAAAATGGACGACATGAATTGCACAAGGACAATGATATGATACAATGATAAATATTTTCTACAAGTTTTTGTTGGATCAAATAAAGAAAATTAATGTAAAAATGAAGAAGGAAAAGAAAAACAGCATAACACTCACTGCCTCTTTCCTTGACAGGTGGCAGATGCATGTGGCCCGACATTTCCATGTACCCAGCTGGTGACTCATGCCCCTGCTGGATGGGTACAGGCATAGATGAAGAAGGCCTCACATGGTTCATAGGCATGTAAGATGAGGAGTCCGAGTAACTAGAATGGCTCATATCTGGAAATGGGATTAGACACTCTTAAAATGTGCTTTCCATATTACTGTTGACATTAATAAAGGAGATGGGGGTGAAAAAAGTGAAGTAATTTTCTGAAAAAATCTCCACATTTCTAAATTTAACCTAAACTAGTAGCGGTGGAAAGGAGAATCTGAAAAGAAATAGCAATTTATTGCAAACTGTAAATATGAATGCTAAAGAGTTAAAACCAATGGGTAGGAAAAAAAATCTTTCTACAAAAGCTGCAGCTGCCTCCATTAATGCAAGGGACCTACTTAAGACTACAGTCATAATGCAGCTTTTAGTCTTTGAATGGTAGCACAATATAAATCAAAATTATATGGGGGAATGGGGATGCCTATATTTCATGTGTTAACTTAAAGACATCTTAAATAAATGAGTACAATTTGGAAAGCAAATGAAATATGCTTCGCTATTTGTACAGGGGAAATATTAAGGCCAGAGCATGATTTCAAAGCAAATAAACTGTTGAAAAATTGTTCAAAAGCAAAACAAACCTTTGTATGCACCAGCAGCCATATCCATGTAGCCACCGGTTGAAATACTGTGCGTGGGTGGAGTGTTACTTCCAGGACGCATGACCATGTATGAGCTTGGCTGCCCACCACTGTATTCATCTGCATCCATGTTCAGGAAAGAACCTGAAACGTACAGCTTTCATGAGCCATAATTCTGCACTCATCCTATTTTCTGCAGAAAACAAATTTTTACAGAGTGCTTTATGATGACATGGAATTCCATGAACCCAGATAAGATAAGACTTTATTTGTCCTAGAGGGCAATTCTGGTGCAGCTCGATTAAAATTAGGATTCATACACAATTGCATGCACAAAACTATTCATGTCTCATTCATAACCCATTCAAAAGTCGCACGGCTGAAACAACAAAAGACAGCCGCAGTCTGTTTTTCCTGCATGCAGGCACACAAAATCGGCAGCCCGACGGGAGCCGAACAATTTCTGTCGACAGAGCATGCCTGTCACCTTTAGAAGAGTCTGCCTATTATACAGAGCCTGAAGAGAACTCCGAGTTGACCCAATGACTTTGGAGCAGGTGGATACCACACGATGTAGGCTGCTCTTGTCCTTCACCGACAAACTGTTGTAGAAACAAATAAACGAGAAGGACAGTACACTCTCTATGTGCGATCTGTAGAAAAGCTGAAGAAATTGGTGGGAGACAGAGAAAGACTTCAGCTTCCAAAGAAGGAAGAGGCGTTGTTGATCCTTCTTCACAACATGTTGAGTGTTGACATCCCAGCAAAGTCGCCTATCGAAGATGGTGCCCAGGTATTTAAAAGCAGAAACAATTTCCACCTCCTCGTCATGTATGACACACACAGAACATGGTGGAGAATTCCGACGGAAATCAAAGACAATCTCTTTCGTCTTACATTAAGCTCTAAAAAGTTGTCATCGCACCAGACAATGAATTCCTCCAAAGCTACATCGTGGGTATGCACTGCCCCGCTAAGGAGAGACAGCAGTGCAGTGTCATCAGAGAATTTGACAAGATAGTGTCCCTCATGGTGACTGCGACAACTGTTGGTGTACAGAATAAACAGAAGCGGGGATAGAACACAGCCCTGAGGTGAGCCGGTGCACGTGGTGATTAAGTCGGAAAAAGTGCCATTGACAAGAACTCATTGCTGCCTGTCAACCAAGTGAATGATCCATGACACTAGCTGATGATCAAGGGAAAACTCGTCTAGGAGTCTTCTAGCTAGCATATGTGGCTGAATAGTGTTGAAGGCCGACGAGAAATCAGCAAACAACAGTCGAGCATGGGCTTGAGGATTCTCCAGGTGTTTGAGTAAAGTGTGGAGGATGAACAGTTTAGCATCATCAATACTTCGTTTGGACTGGTATGCAAATTGCAAGGGATCAAGACAATTGTTAGCGGCTTTAAGAATCAATGCCTTGATGATTGTCTCAAATACTTTCATGACCAACGATGTTAAGGCCACTGGTCTAAAGTCATTGAGATGCCGAGCTGAAATTTCTTCGGAACTGGGACAATGGTAGACAATTTCCGAGCGGCTGGGATGGAGAGGTAGACTCAGATGAGCCACTGCAGAACTTCTAGGAAATCAGTGACATTCCAAAAATGTTGTGCAATGACTTACCGCTTAACTCTGTATTGAATGCAAATCCATGGTCAAAAAGTTTCTATTTTGAACATCCCTAACATTTTAGTTATTTGCTAAAAGCCTAATTCTTGGAAGGGACGATCAGGACATGCAGATTTTGATGCATTTGGTAACACCCTACCTGGCGATGATGGGTTTGACAAGTCCCGAGAAACTGATCCATCACTATCGGATTCTTCTTCTAGGGGCGTGATATTCTGATGCCTGTGTGAAAAATGCAGACAAGACATCATAGAGATTCTGACACCAACTGAACACAACAAACAGCTTTTAATGTTGAATGAAAATGGGCATACCAGCAATTGTTTATGTGTGTAAAAATTAGTTGAGCCATTTTTTAACCAATGCTTTACCTGGACAAATGACAGTCTACTTGTTCATACCAAACATTCTTTTTTTCCTAAACCCTACAAATATTCTCAATAATACTTAGCACTAAACACATGCATCCACACATACATAACAAAGTAAATATGAAGCTCACATATCTAAGCTTCCATCCATGGCAGATGTGCTGTGTCGTGAAGCTTTGGACTCATTACTGTCTGACCGCGTTCGATGAGGGACTGGGATCCCAAAGTCCAAACTGGGGACAAGAAATAAAAGATAACTGGCTTTTCAAATTTGAAATACAGGTGTATTACATCTTTAAAGAGTATAATAAATCTTTATGCAAAAATACTGTAGGACTGGACCCAACGATTTTGGTGAAATATAAACATGTTATTTCTGCTTACAATATTTTTTAACAGTTGATTTGTAAAATGCAACACATAAAGCCATTATTATTTTTAGCCATCATTGATTTTATCTCATATACCTATGACAGATTTGTTTTAAAAAAGACCATGTCATTCCCACCTGGGGCTTGTTCCAGGAGATGTAGTGATTCGAGGGCATACAGACATTGGCCTTGGTTTTATCTTTTGGCATGACCTTTGAAAAGAAGAGCCATGTTAAAATTATTCCATAACTGTTCTGGTTTTGACATCTTGTGAATTCTTGTGTGCAAAAATCCTAAGGTTGAAAATAAGGGGCAAAAGCAGATAACAGTTACCCAGCTGATCCCAATGACCAACAGTAAAAATCATCTACACTTCAAAACACAGAATTATAAAAACTGGTTACATTGCTAAAATAAGTTAAAGCAAAGCACAACAAAAAAGCATGACGATAAGGTTTTTTAAGAGCATCATTTCAACATTTGAAATAAATAAACTTGAATTTATAAATATTTAAAGTCATGCTTAGCGGAATGACAGCAGACTGGTTAATCTCCCTACTACAACCTCTGATTTTGATGGACTTTAGTGAGTCTTGGTAAATGAGGTTTCCCCGTATCCCATTGTAGAAAGTAGAAAATATCTACTTTTAGCAAAATTTGGTTACAGTATAGACCACCAACAGTGCACTGGTCAAGTTGCCACCTCTCCAGTTAATGACCTGAAAGGATGGTCAAGGTGGGCCCCATAAATCTGACCTGTGACACTCCTAAATCAGTGATATCAAAGGGTGAACAGGGACACCCTACGTGGAGTGAGTTGAATGCTGGTCAGATTAAGTATCCATTCTCAGACATGAGAACCCAAACCTTTACAACTGGCCAGCCTGCCAACCTTTACAACTAGGGAGCCTGCCTTTACACCCATTTTACAAATAAGAAAATCTCAAATGTTACCCAATAGTGAAACTCTCGCTGGCAGTTCTTTGTCGAAACTCTGAGCGTGGTAAAGTGGAAGAGGAGAAATGTGTGCTGTCCATGTTCTTCATGTAACTGAGAATAAAAAGAAATCACACTTTCTTCTGCAAAGTAGTGTAAGCATCTAAATAATTTTTTGTCCATAAAAACATGCTGTAATTGCAATGTCACTTCTACGGCAAAGCAAAGAGCGCATAAAGAAGACATCAAAACACAAAATAAGGTATGGAACAGACCAAGAAAAGAAAAAAAAATCAGCTATAACAGTTATTGTGTATACAGACATAAGTAACACTGTAAGCAACTTTAAAAAACTTTCCCTGATCACTGAATATAAAAAAAAAATCAAACAAACAAAAAAAACAGAAATCTTCCTGCCATGGCTGCTTTCGCATGAATGAAATTTTTTTATGCACCCTTGGGGAAGGTAGGACTTGGTCATAAATAATACATCAGATACATGTATATGAAATACATGAAGTGAATATGTTCTGTAGCCAAGAGGGTTACAAAAGCTCATTTTAGTGTCCAGAGAACAAACATTTAGCTCTGAAAATAATGGTGTATACCAATGCTAAGCATCATGCTTTTAAAGACATCGCCAATGTCCACTTAGTTCTAACACTGCTTAAAAAAGGACAGCACAACCATTTATGCTGACTCATGTGGATCTCTCAAACACAAGAAATCACTCTGGCAGAATGTGATTTATCTCCTAGAAAGAAGCAAAAGTTGGCTTACCATAAACAGCTACCAGATTACAGTAAAAGTCGTATTACTAATTTCCTACTACACAATAAATTTTTTTAAAGTTAGTATCACTTTTCACCTACCTAAGGATGGTTTCATGTAGATTCTGGGCAATGACATTATCGTCTGCTTGCATCCACAACTCTCCCTCTCCTGTGGGAGCAATTTTGCCCACTTCCATGCGGAAAAGGTTGTCACTATGGGCCAGTGACCGCACAGTTTCCAGCTACAGCACACAAACAGTAACAGTAATGAATGGTTGAGAGCATCTTTTTCTTAAGAAAATATCTGTGAAGAACTAGAGACTAAACCTTGATTTGACTTGAAGGTCTTGTGGGGTACAGTTTTTCCCTAATGACCAGGTAAAGCTCAGTGCAACATATTTCCCAAGATCCTGGATGAGTTACCCCCCTTCTGTTCTCAAGATACATGTCTACAAGCATCACCATGGACAGAAAGAGGTCGACAATACATGCAATAGCCTTGTATATGGATACAAATGTTTTGTTTTCATAACGCATGTGGTCTTTTCATCAAACAAAATTAAGTAAAGTCCTAAGAGTCTTCTGCAGAAAATCAGAGTGGTATGCTGAAGTTTATTAAGCAGTTACAGAAGTCACAATAAAGAAATGGATTACAGCAAAGGATAGACTCATTTTCCACATTCAGCTAAATGCTATTCCATGTTAGAGATTAAAAAAAAAATAAATGAAGTAACCGATGACTTGAAAAAAAGAAAGAAAGAAAAACTGTTTATGACGATTTATGCATAGGACTGGTTCTGTGCAGCAAGATCTAAATACACATATCTGTCAGCAGACAAAAATACAATGATATTATAATAATAAATAAATAAAAACCTCCTTTCAAACTTTTTTTTTCTTTGTAGTGTCTGTTAAATTTTTTATGAAGACATGCAGATGCATGAATTTGTGATAAAGTTGCCATAACTGTCCTTTTTTTTTTTTTTTTTTGGAAAGAGTCTGTGCTGTTCCTGACTTGGCATTCCTGTATGCATCAAGACAACAAGACAGTTGTCATTTATGAGTTATCTTTGCTGCTCTTCTTACTTCATAAATTCCTGGATGACTATCACTAACAAATTATTCATGCAAAACAGATTTTAGGCTTCATCTTGCTGGACATGTAGTAATCATTCAAAAGGAAACATTTAATGCGCTTGTACGATATTGATAATCCTTTTAATTGCAGATTAAAATACCACTCATTCTCATCAGAGAAGGCACAATGATTTCAAAATTATAGCTATTGTATTACAAGTCAATAATGCCTCTATAACATGACTATTAGCCAGATTTCTGTAACTTTTACATGCTTTAGCCTCTGGAAAAAAATACAAAGTAAAAGATAAATATACTCATTGCCCATGTACACTTGAGTAAATCTTAAATGTAAAAAATGCAAACGACAAAGAAAGGAAAAAAAAAAACCTATGAAATCACTGGGGTACACATTCGCAGTATACTTTGACACTGTTAAATGCATAACATTCACCTCAGGCAATTGTTTTAAATCTAAACCCTCACAAATGAAAACAAACAATGGAGACCTTGACCGCTGATATTTAAGTAGATTGCATGTATCACAGTGTTCATACTTTTCTTCATTTCCTGCTATTCCAATTGTGTCCATATAACAATGGACAGACTATCCTTGTCAAACTGAGCTATTTTTATTATATTTGCTGACATCCAGTGTAAAATTAAAACAGTGGTGACAAAAACCTTTCTACAATAATGATAGTTCTTAATCATTTTTTTTAAAAACACTTCCATTTTTTTTTTTTTTTTTTTTCACTGGTAAGCATGGTGCTTGAGTCTGGCACAAGCTTTGTACCAACAACAGCAAACATTCATCTAGTTTCACTCTAAAATGTAAATAGATCTAGTTAAGTACAAACATTAGACAAGAAGTGAGTGCTGGGCAGGGAGAAACTACCTAAGAAAATGCAAGTATATTTACTTGGAAGATAAACTGAGGTTGTTCACTATTCAGCTTGATGAAGCAGATGTTGTGGCTTGTGAGACACAAACGACAGGGTCCACGCAAGGCTTTAGTCTGTCCAAGGCCTTTGGGCTGGACAGTGATCTGCCATACATGCTCTGTAATATAAGAACATCAGTGTTGCTTTCTGCTATCTCTCATAAAAATGTTACACATTACTGACATAACTGGCTTAGAAGTACAAAAATCACCCTGCCAGTCCATTCAATAAAAAAGGGGGTAGAGCTAAAGTAAATTTTAGTGTCTAAATCATCCAGATACTGCTAGCTCACATACTAAAAGGAAATGACATTTTGCAGTCCTACTATGGAGAGTAAAATGCATGCCTTCAGCTTTTATCATCAGCCACTTCTTTTTATTCTTCTGCTTAAATGGTAGCACTAGCAAACTTGCTACACTTTCCCGTTGGACTGTTAGGGAACCAACTTCTTTTCTTTTGGCGACACACCATTTTTAAAACTTACCACTCTTCATGAAAATGCCCTATTTAGGTTAATTTAAGTTTAATTTCTAAGCATAAACTGGCAGAGGATAAAATTACAGTTATCTCTTCCTTCACATCCTTGTACTCTGAATGAAGCTATACATAAGCAAATTTGAGAAATTACATATGATTGTACATATCTCTAAGTGTCTCTTCTTTACTACTTTTTAGACTCAAGCTCTTTCTCCCCGCACCACCATTTAGCTACTATAAACTGTCAAGCAATGAGAATAAAAATGTAAACATTTCCCTTACACCTGACCTAGTTCTCCAGTTTTCTCTGAAAACTGATAAAAATACACAGTTTCCCCTGTTTTACTGTCTCCATCCCTATAGACAAATAACTGGAGCATCTTTCTCTCCTGCTGTGCTGCCTCTGCATACTAGTATGCCATTGAGTGCCAAAGATGAGACAGCTGATACTAAAGAAACAACTTTCTCTATAATTAATCCCTCTACGATGCTTCATTTATCAGCACAACTTATACAGTGACAGGTAACAAAAACCTTCTTTAAACAAATAAATCAAAAAGTCTAAGAACTGTTCCATAAAACCATCTGACTTCTGCTGGCCTTTGAAACCACAAGAAATAGCAGCTGCTAATGGCATGCAGCCTGAGAGGATGGACAAGGACTGATCAATAGCTGGCACAGAACCAACATGTTGTTCTTTCACTCTGCCAGTCCACCCTGACCTAGATTATGACAATAACAACCAGCTTATTTCAAATAAAAATCTAGTGGGCTTGCTTTTTCAGACAAACATGTCTCTTCTCTGGCTTCTCCCACACGCCCTTCCTACTATCTTAAACCATGAGAATTTTTATGCACTGCAACACATGGATATTCACAACCACTTTCTGAAATTATAGTTCAATTAATCCAAACACATGATAAACAGCATTTCTTTTCTTGTAAGTTGCAGTACCTATACCCTAATGAATGAGGTCCTTTATTTAAAGGCCATATAGTTTAACTCACATTTTTAAATTTTTATTAAAAAGTAAAACAAAAACGTCTGAAACCAAGGTGTTTACAAGGAAATCCTATCTCACTTATCAACCTCTGAACACTTCTTGGGGCTGATGCACTTATTCTGCCTGTTTGTTCAAGATAACAATCACTGAAAAATACTTGCAAGTACTTTATCTATTTTCCTGTCATAACAGTGATCCCATCTATGGACTTTGTACCAGGCTGCAGTTTAAAACTATACTAAGCACGTACCAAATTAACGAAAAATCTTATATTTAAGAGTCTCTTTGCAACCAAAAGTTTAAATATATATATGGCCAGTTTTAAGAGTTTCAACACTTTGCAGCATGTAATTTTAACAGATTTAAAAAGAAAGCAGATCAAAAGAAGATAGTGAAGAAAATCTCAAGTACACAGTGTACGAGGGAAAATGAAAACATTACACAAAAGGTCTTTATCATGATAAAGAATATATTATGCTTCAATGCTATGGAAAGCAATGAAACAATCATTACTGTGATATTCAATCAGTACTCCTGATTTAGCGTCTCCAAAATGGAAACAGTAAGCACATGCTAGAATAGCTGGCTTAACCCTCTTAGCAAGACTGTGAAGATGACAGTGGGTGAAGTCAGTTTTTTTATTATTGCTGTTCTCAGGTAAAAATTAGACCAAAAAACCTATGAGATTTGGAAAGAAGAAAGCTTGAACTTCGCAAGAAAAGTAATGAAATTTGCCTTCCCCATTCTTCCCTGGCAAAGCCATGATCGTGGCTCATTGTGCTCTAAGGGTTAAGCAGGCTGTTCAATTTTAAGATTTACATTATAACCAGATAAGATTTAAAGGCACAGAGCACTTTCATGTTTATGGACATCAGACAATCACCTACTCAATCCCTTCCTCATGAGCAGAAGCAACTCAGAACCAAGAGAGACCTATAAAACCACTACACCAAGTGTACAAATGCCCTTCCCTATTCCACAATAATTGCAATGACCGAACCTTGCCACACTTCAATGTTGGTTCAACATGTGAACTTTTATCCAACTGTCCTGATCATTGTCTTGCAAAAGTGACAAAAGTTTAAACCCTAAAAAGATGATTCATGATTACAGTATGCCTGTTTAGTGCTACGGCAAATTTTACTTGACTATTTCTTTGAAAGTTTTTAATAACTTAATATTCCTTGGATAAGTGAACACTTGATGTAGAAACTAGAAAGAAAATCCCTTCCAATTCATTTGAGCTTAGCTGCACTTAAGCAAATGAAGTATTATTTTACCTGTGTAGAAAGGTAACCAGATTTACTTACCATAGTGCTCACGGCCTCGATCACCATCTCGTACATATTCATTTTGATAGTCCAGCATCAATGACAGCCAGGTTTCCTGCTCTTTTTCATCTTCACATATCACAGAAAAACAGTCTTCCTTTGTGTAAAGGGCTATGGCATACTTGTGCCGACTGTCTGACTTTCGGTTGATGTTGAAGCAAGTGTGTAGATGGATGGATCGTTTTGGACGGTGGTTAGCATTAAACTTCTTTTCAGACTCATAGTACTCAAGTCGAGCTGGGCCACTGCTACTGGTAGACCGAAGAACAAAAAACTTTTTCTTCATTGTCTGAAAAGAAAAAAAACCAACAGAACAATTCACTTCCACAGTCAAATGGTGGTTCAGTAAACCAGTAGACAAGATGAGCCATTATTTGATAAACATGTACAAAACTCTTGTAAAAGAAGCAAACAGCTATGATATGAAACTATAACATTATCACATTCCGTACTGTACGTTCAGGTTTAAGATGAAACCCACAAGCAGATAACCTTAACAACTCTTTCATTTCCCCTTAGTGTCTTCTGCACTTTACAACCAGCACTTCAGTAAATGGACAACAATCAGTTCCAGCAAATAGGCCACCTCCTCTCACTAGCAGCCATCAAGAAATCCTCAAGCTTTCAAAAGCAAATAATAATATATATGGGTAGAAGAAACTGACACCCAGAGAAAGGTACATCTGATTCTCACTGTTCTGACAGGTGCTTTAGCCACTGTGCCACCAGCTACCCCATTAAACTGTTAAATTTATTATTCTTTAATTCTTTTGTCATTAGCGACTATACTGTTGTTCAGTGACTGTTTATGTTTCCACTCTTTATACAGCAATAACAATTATGGTGAAGATTGCTTGCATTGTTCCCTAATGGCTCACAACTCTTTGCAAAAAAAAAAAAAGCAACAAATAACATACTAACATTATAATGGTCCATAGAGCACAACATTCTACACGTAAAAAACAAGCACATGAGCACCACAGGCTTTCGGTTAAAAGTATAATGGAACAAGTGCAACTTTAACTGCTGACAATCATGATGCATGCCTCAGCTTGAAGTGTGTTCCAGACAGTTGAAGCAGTGAAGGTAAACATGCTCATTAAAAGACCTTAAGCCTAAGGCTGTGGAGCTCAGACACAATGAGCTCAATTACACAGTCCAAAAAATTTAAAGAAAAAAATGGTATACAACATCAGTTTACATACTATGTGTATACTTTTCTTTCACCAACTAAGATCTTGATAGTAACTTAAATCAACAGTCATTGACTGCATCCTATGTGAAAGAACGTGTTTAAAAATTGCTTGTTATTGACAAGAAATATTAAAATATTAAAATATTAAAATAGTTCAACCAAAGAATTTTTTAATATATTCTGCAAAAAAAAAAAAAAAGAGGAAAAATGCTGTCCTTTGACAAAATATTCTCCCCTCCTGCACATCTCTGAAAAAAATACTGTGAGATATTGTCTAGAAATCGAGTTTGTGTGAATTGGGAGTGTGGAGTTGGGGGTAGGGGGACAAGGGAGAAAAATTAAAAATACTTGGACTGCCACAGACTTGATGCATCTACTTTTTGACATTCTACGAGAAAATGTGAAAAATATGGCTTAAACAATATTTGCCAATTAAATCACTCTTGGAGCAATGAACTTGTAAATGTAATGTCAATCAGCACGGAAATCCTAAACCTTATTATCTTCACCCTATACAAAACCCATTTCTTACAACAGATCATCTGTCAGTTAAAAACTTCCCATACACTTATCACCCATCATTTCATGTAATTGTGTCACATCATATCACTGTCTGTTCCTTCTTTTCAATGCAATCCACTGGATGGGCTCCATTCTGTAAGGCAGGCTCTTTCAAGTCAAAGTAGCAGTCAGAATGTGCATCAATGAATATATTCAACTCTCCTCCAGCTCCTACCATTATCCAGCCCCAAATTATAACCCTAGCTAGGTCATAACATGGCCACTCATATGCAAAATATGTGGGAAAGCAAATTATAGTATGGGGATCTGCAGACTTTATTTATGGTATTAGCCTGGCTTTATGTTTGGTTATTTTGAACCAATCAACATTCTTCTTGCACTCATTTTATTCCTGTTCCAACACCTACCCAACTCACAATCTTGATTGTTCACACCACCACACACTGATCAGAACACTGAATGTATCAGCTCTGTGTCAGCCAAGCAATGATGCTATGGCAAGCATGAAGTGCAAGAAATAATATGATGAACTGAGAACTGGGCTTAATTTTAAACGATGCACCAAACTACAATATCCCTATCACCTCCTTGCAATGCACTACAACCACTTTATCTTCAACAAAGCAGATGACTTTGTATTAGCCACACACAAAAAATGCTGATGTAATAAAACACACAGAACACAAAAAATCTTGTGACTATACAATACAAACATCACCACACTGATTTCCATAGCCCCAACCAGGGTTGCTAAAGTTTAAGCCAAATATGCCTTCTGATGCTGCTCCCCCTACCCAAAATGAAATCTTAAAAAAGAAATCACATAACTGAGAGGAAGGTGTGCTTGAAAACAATGAGCACAGAAGACTTCTAGTCCAGTGGTTCTTAACCTTGTTTGAGGTACCGAACCCACAAGTTTCATAGGCACATTCGCCGATCCTTTCTTTAGTGTCATCACGAATTGCGGGTGTGTCTTGCCCTCCGTGGTGGAGGCTCCACCGAACCCCTGAGACCGACTCACTGAACCCCTAGGGTTCGATCGAACCCCAGTTAAGAACCACTGTTCTAGACTAAATAGCGCCTAGCATTGAATGTGTTTAGTTGTTAAAAAAACCCTCAGTAAAAAACCAGAACTGCATAGCCTATGTTAATGCACATTAGTGTGGGTATCATATTGTTGTGATCCATTAGATATTTACACTGTCAATCCTAGGAACATGCACTCCAACTGATAGGACTTGACCATCAGACTGTGAAGTGGATTTAGCTCTAATGTCTTATGCTTGAACTATTTCTGGCTCCCTTTATTTTATTCTTTTTTCTTGTAAATATTATTGATCAAAGTTATTTTTTGCAAAACATTTAAATAAGGACACACTACCCATGATATTCATGAGAAGATTTACTATAACTTTCAAGAGGGTTGAAGAACACACATCAAATCTGCAGCAAACGAACCACACAGAGTTGCAGATACTAGCTCTTGAAAATAGTTATCATGCAGCATAGGCAGCAGAAAGATATTTTTCATATTCCCATTTACAAAATTCTTGGAAAATGTAAGAAAATCAAGGCTCTCAATGAACAATTTATACTCAAACCATTTCCTGAATCAGCAGGGTCAACAGCAGCCAAAATATTTACAGTATCTTTTTATTAATTAGTTTTCCCTTCTGACACTAATCCAATTAGACTGTTTCTGCAGCAGATTACATTTCCCAGGTTTAAAGAAATATATATATCTGACAAGTATGATGATAGTTAGCTAGGACATCTTCTCACCCTTCCTGATTTAGGGGGTATTTATAATGCGTATGTGTGGATTTATATATTTGATCTTGGTATGCAATATGACTTGAAGGATGCATGATTTTAATAATCAGGATCTTTAGGAGGTAGGATGGGTATAAAGAAGCTATATCTGCCTCTAAACTAACACCGTTTGTCTCGTAGCTTGTTTGTTTGTTTTTTGTAATTCCGCTCATAACGGTCTGGTTTGTAGGCTGCCAACACCAGGATGAACAGCTAATCATCAGCAGGGTCAACAGCAGCCTAGCTATTAACAGTATCCTTTTATTAATTAGTCTTGCCTTCTGACACTGAACCAGGCTCTTTCGCTTCTTAAGCCCATTTATTCACGCAACGCTAACATTCTCGACTCCACCACCACACAAGCTGTGAATGACACCGGAAACACTGAATGAAACTAAGATAAGCCTGACAGCTCCAGTCTCTTTTGCCTGCAAAATCCACAGGCTTTACGCGCGCTGCACAGCTGTGCCCCTCGTCACGATGACGTATGTCGGGGGGGAAACGGGGGCGGGGCGCACGTGCTATCTCGATGATTACAACTGACCTGTACGCAGTCCCCCCTTGCCTCTAGACAGACATTCTCCCTTAATATCACCCCCTCTCCATGATAAGTCTTTTAAAAAAGAAACGCGTGGCCTTCCTCCGTGTATTGCAAAGTCTTATTTTCCGTGACTGCGGCGTGTGTGTGTGTGGGTTTGCTGGTTTTTTTTCTTTTTTCTTAGCAGATCCACACCAGATGCTCGCGAGACTGGACAGAAAATATTATTTTATCTTATTTATGCCTAGCAACTCTGGCTATTTATAGTGGCGTTCCTCCCCACGTCCACGACAACCTTGTCGCTATACATAGCCCCTCACGCCTTGTGGGCAGGACGGCGGGGGTGTGCCGTGCACAGTCTCACAGATGACACCAGCTTACTCGCTGTTTATCAGCCATTTGAACAACAATCTGTTGTGTGTGTGGGTTTTTTTTTTTTTCTCCCCCAAAGCCGGTGACAGAGAACATCAACGCCGCCAACCTTCCAGGCACCGCCAACACCAGAAGAGACCGGCTATCGCTGATACAAAGTACATCGCATACGGCACTAGCGACACCTAGTGGAACGAGACCTCTGATAACAAAAGATGGAATCCTTGATTGTACAACATATAAACAATCCACCGGCATGCTGAGTAATATCTGTTTGGCGCCTTGAACTCGAATCTTTAATCTACTGAAGTTCACATAGGTTGTGTCTTCCCAGACACCTGTTTTCTGTTGATGAATGGGGAATAAGTGCTGGCTCTTGAGAGAAAAATCTGGACCTGTGTAAACAGGGAACAAATACCCCAAACATATTTCTACTCTCTATCCAGGTTCCCATCCCAGCTACGGGTTTTAACAGGTATTATCAGCGACGTTGTAAATGAAAAGTGCACGTGCACCTTCTCTTCGCCGCACGCATCACGTGTCCAATGGAAGTATGCCTTGGCTTCAGTCAGCGGCAATTACTGTCGCATTAAACAATAAAATGAAGGTAGTCACTAACCGCGACTTATCCATGCATTTCTTTAACTAATCGTTCCCCAAAGAAACCAAAGGGATTCTCATTAGAAAATCATTCTGATGTTTCTTTTCTTCTTTTGGTCAAAGGTGAACACTTCTACAAAATCCCGCAAAAAGGATGTTTGAGAGGGGAATTCAAAAGGTGAACTCGGTGTAGTTGGGTAGCTTAGTCATCATAGAAACAATGAGTATGCAGTAGTACCTATTTCAAATTATTATAGATACCGTGGTGACTTCAATTGTAATACAACAACACTGATCCCACGTTAAATTTAAGTGTTGATCATGACCAATTGTTTCAAAATCCCGTGTTTTAATTGTGTATATTTATTTCTACTCTACGTACAGGTGTTTGCTTTGTTTATAATACTATGACGAAGGCTGATGATGACTGCGATCGATCACCCACAAAAAAACTATAATAAACACATGACTTATAAATTATACACAATAGAAACGTGGATCGATTGTCTGCTTTTTTGTCAACAAGTATGTTCGCTGTTTTCTATTTTTCTCTGTTTCGCCCGGTTCTTCTGACACTAGCGAAATAAATATTCGGAAATGATAGATCAGCGTCCGGATCACGGACCAACTGCGAATCTCTCCTTGCTACCTCCTACCCCATCCCCTCGCAGGAGGAGGGCAAAAGGTTGCGGTCAAAAGGTCACCTACGCCTACTGGACGTGGCACAAACAAGCCGAACCCACTCCTCACCTATCCATAGAAATCCCCACCTCCCACCCCCATTCTCGCTCCAAACAAGCAATAAACTCCCCCCGCTCTCTCTCTCCCCCCGGCTGGCCACAAAGGTTAGCGACACCAGCCCTTTAGCGCCGCCAAACCACGACCGCCATCCAGGGGTCAAGGTTCCTGGCAGGGATTCCGGTAAACAGCCACCTTCAAAACAACCTTTGCATTGGCCGCCCAAGGGTTAAGGAATGCTAATCAACGTGCGCTACCTACAGCTAGCTGGTCCGCTAGTCCAAGCCTTTACCTCCAGAGTTGGGAGTGGGCATCACTGTCTATCACTACAGTCGTTTCCCCACAGCTGGGGAGAGCGTGGGTGCGCCACTGCTGCTACATGCTTTCTCTAAAGTATGGAAGTGGCTCAGGTTTCCGGCGCCTGATGAACCACAAGCTTTATGTCTACAGAAGTGCCTGGCGACAGCATTAATCAGCAGACCTAGCACAGATGCGGGTAGCAATGTCGCAGTCACCCTCACAGCAGAGAAACAATGCATGCTGCCTACACCCGCTTTCGCAATAAAGTGCGGCTTCACATACCCTCGCCACACCAACGGCACAGCTGTGACTTATCCTGTGGATGACCTTTGTTCCCAGCGCAAAGAATTCGGTCGGACGGTGAAAGGCGAGTAGCATCTTCAGAAGTAAGGAGCTCTGGAGACTATGATTCCACGACAAAAACAGAAGCAATACCACAGATTATGTACTGGGGATGCAGGACACGAATGAACGAACGAGTGTTTACAAACAATGACGTCCATTCGGACGAGGTCATGAACTCTTGTAGTAGTGGCGATGACTTATTAGCGTGTCTCTGTTGTTAATCTCAGTAAATAATGCGTAAGACTCAGCAGTTCCTACGAGGTGATAGGAAGTTCACGGGTAAAAGGTAAACAAATCGCTCAGGAATTACACAACCTTTCCTCGTCATTCTGAGCAGTTTCACCCATACCATATTCTGCTTCACAAAATTTAAAGGCAATTTATAAAACTGCAACATTTGTCCATCTAAGGAAACGACTGACAAGAAGAGGAAAGCAAGGTCCCATTATATTAATTTCGCCTAGCTAAGATTCAACTTGTCCACAACATAGTCTGCGCCGACATGTGAAGGTGTTTAGTTGGGGCGGTGAAGTAAGTGTTTATGATGAGGAACGCGATGTGAAAATAAGCACAAAGGCTTCTCTTCTCTAGCTGTGGTAACCTGGCGTGGGTGGGCAGGGGTTGAATTCTCCTTAAGAAAAATGGAGTTCTTACCATACCTACATGTTTATCACACCGACTCAAGAAATAAATGTTAAATCCTACAATTTTAGTCATTAAGAGAAAGTTGGCACAAAACTCAATTAATTTTTTTTTAATTAGCTGTCATAAACCAACCAGTGAGTGTATGTGAATAATAGATACTATTTATGAAGACAGGAATGTGTGTGAACATGGATATATTTTTAATATCTCAATACCCCTCCCTTTAAGGGTGACAGAACAAAGAATCTTGAAGGCTACCTGAAGGAATATAAACAATTTTGTTGAATGCGAAGCGTTTTGGTCATTTTTGCAAAATGTATTATTAGGAACAGTATAACTTCACAATGTTTTTGCAATAGTCATCTTCCTTGTATTTCTACAGCAGAGTCAAAATTGATGTTTCGATATTTTCTTCTAACTAAATTCCTCAGAAATGTGACCAATATTCTGATAATAAAAATTAAAGCATGCATGGTGACAACTCCACATCAAAAACTAATTTTGTAAAGGTATGATGATTAATACAAAGAAAATTATACACCTTGCTTGGATGATTTGGAACTGTCAGTGTGTCCTGGCATCTGCGTTTCACTTACTTTAGCTTTTTACTCTGTAATTGTCTGAACGAGGATAGCTGGGTTTTTTTAATTTGTTTCTAGTTTATACTCTTGTTTTTGAACAATACAGATGCTTAAAATAAGTTTAAAGGTGATTACTGACTCATTAAAATAAATTAAAATGTTTATAATTTAACAATTAATAACAATTGTAAAAAATTGTTGCTTTAAAAAAAAATGTATGAGCCTTTTCCAATTATGTACTTTTACAACTTCTGTAAGATTAGAATACCATGGGAGTAAAAGCAGAATTTTTGAGACTAAGCATGAATGGATCATGTAAAACAGAGCAGAAATTTAGGCTTCTCCCATCCTTGCACCCACAAAAAACTATATTTCACATCTGGACGTTGAAGAAACATTTTGTCTATCATATGTAGTAGAAATCTTATATTTTTGTATTACACGGTATGGGGATAGACTAACTAAAATCAGTAGCTCTTCATTTATTAACAAAGAAGAGTTGTCCTATGGTGGGTCCCAATCCACTGTGGCATTCCAAGAAGTGAGAAAGAAGAAAACCTGAATAAACTGAGTCAGAACAAAGGCTTACATCCCAGCTGGTATCTCTCTGACAAAATCTGTCAGTGAATTTCTCAGCTATCATATTTCCAGTTTTCAATGATCATGAAACACTTCACAAATTCTAGTCACTTTAGTATATGCAAATTATGGGAAACATCAGGTACAGATGTTCTCACATCAGATACAGAGCATTCTGGAACTTCAACTAAGAGTAATCCACTGAACTGAATTCCAGTCATTAAATATTTGATGCTACAATGCTTCCCAGCACTGATAAAAATATGAATGCTCTCAAAGGGTTCTTCTGTAACAACCACCTGCATCTTTTTTTCTTTAAATAGACAACTAAATATTAACACAGAGGACAACAAATTGTCTTGACAAAACAACTATCATTTTGGGTGGTGAGACTTTGGTTAAAGCTTTTAATTATTTTATAAGTATGCTTGCATATTCATATTCTACGATGATAGACTAGACACTGTACCTTCCTCATGTCTCACTAGTTTATTACCATGAGCAAGTTTCCTTAAGCACCCTATATTATCCTAATTTCAGAGTGTTCCTCATAAATGATGCCATTCTGTGGTAAGGCTATACAAGACATAAAGAGGTCACACTAGGTTTATGCATTCATTTGAGAATTTATTTTGGCTGGGCTAGAAGGCCAATGAAATTTTGGAGCCAGTGTTATTCATAACTAAATATAACAATAACATTGTTGTGCCACTTTGTTTTCTTGCTAAATATTCAACTGTTTTTAAAGTGACATGGTTGTTCAGTTTGTAGGGGTTCTTTCTTGCTCATTCACACATGCACACACACAAATACATATACACAAACAAGATCTGTTAAATACTCCAAGGAAAAAAAAGAGTATGGGTGAATGCTTCTCTAACTATTGTACTTATTGTTTTCATGAACTTTTTTAAGCAAAATGATTCCTTATCTTTAGTCTTTAGCATGTTGTTCACAAGCAATTTAAATATATTCAATATCCTGTTGCTCCTATGACCCTTTTCATCTTTCCCATAAGTGAATATTTTATCAGAGGCAGCTGTTACATTACAGTGATTACTAAACATGAAAACAAGCATGTTACTTTTTTTTTTATTTAGCTCCTTCTTAGATACTGGTACCTTATTCAAAGTGGTAGTTGTTATTGAACTGTGAGACTTGCTAAAACTGGCCTGCACAACATGACATCACTTTGTGAAAATGCACATGCTAGAATTGCACCTTTCAATTAGTCATGAATTACAGTTATACCAACCAACTACCAAAACAGAACCTTTCTTTCATAAGAAGATTAATAAAAACTTAATAGACAAGAGTACTATGTTATTCAACTACTGAAAAGATCTCAAAATGTATTAGTCAGCAAATGACAGAAACACTTATTACGCTAACAGATGTTTGTTTTAAAACGGCATTTCAATGGGATTTTTTCAGTTCTCTAAAGTCATGGAATAAAAAAAAATTCTCTTGATCCAGGACAGGCACCTGGATGTTTCAGACCTTTTTAAAATATCTAACTGTATACAAAAGAAATCTATAGCTTTCATAGAGTCAAAATTCATGCAAGCAGTAAAAGCCTGTCAAGATAAGTACTAGATAAGACTGAAAAAAAATGTTCAAGTGATCAGCCACTATTTTAGGTGTAGCCAACCTATTATAGTCTATTTAAATGAAATGCAAAATCCAGGAGTGATCACACATGACGGAGGTCTGATCAAAGGGCACAGTCGTGCTGCCTCAGAGCTAAGTACACTGGTCATGCGCAACAAGAGGTCAAGAGCATGTCATCATTTTCCTTTCTACTGAAAAGGTCCCAATGTTTTTGACGTCATCTATAGTCCACGATTTCAATTAGGCATGAAAATAAAATTATATTTGAAATAAATCAAACCAAAACAGGTAACAATAATTCTAGTCTACAATATAAATGTAACATTAAAATAAAAAAAACAGTACCATAAACTTTGCGGAAATGGGTGTAAATGTCAAGTAAAAATAAAAACAGTGTGTATATATGATTTTACATGGCAACGACCTGTACAACTTTCAGTTAAGGACAGATGCCAAAGTCCTCCAAAGGAACAAGACTAAAATTATTGAGCCTGCAGACCTGCCTGCAAGAAGCAAAGAGGTCGAGACAATTGTACACAATCTGAAGGAGGAAGAACACCTGGCATTAACAATGTACTAGCTGAGCTGCTTGAGTATGACAGGAAGTAACAACAATGGCTCTTGATGTTCTGTGCCAAAGAATCTGAAAATGCAGAGAATAGACCTAATCCCCAGCCATATCGTTTACAAAAAATAAAAAAATGAAAAAGCAAACAGCGACAAAACGACAGAACCATAAGCCTAATCAGCCACACAAGCAAATTCATGCTGAAAGTACTCTAGAATCATCTCAATACCAGAAGAATAGGCTAGCTTCAGATCAGGTAGAAGCACAGCAGAACAGATCTTTAAGTGTCACGTCCTGAAAGAAGTGTCTACAACACCAGTGAGATCTCCTCCACAACTTCACTGACTTTAAAAAGGCAAATGATATAGTCTGGCACAAGGAGCTATGGCATGTGATGCAAAAATATAATATCAAAGAGGGTAATCAAAGGACTACACAAAAGATTTTCGTAAATGAAATACAGCTTGAAGAGGTGAGCTTAGAAGTCATCTTTTCCAAAGATTGCAGACATCTGCATCAAAATCGCAAAGGCAACAGCACCAATCAATGGCAGGCTGGACAAGATCTGGCAAATAAACCCATCAAGTCTTCTACCAGGTACAAACTGTACAGGTCCCTCATAGTTCCCATCCTGATGTATTGATGCAAAATGTGGATGCTAATTGCTGACATGAGCATTTCAGACCAGGTGCCAGTGGATGCTAAAGGGAGCGCAAAACTAATGAGCACAGTTGCTACCTTCACATGATAGTATGAACCCCTTTTTGCACAAGTGAAGCCATGGTATGGTTCAGCCATGTGACTTGACATGATAATCTGTCTAAAACCACCCTTTAAGTTACTTTGGAGAGAGAACAGACAGGAGGTGGCAATGCCAAGGTGTACAGAGGATGAACTGGATGACAAACTTGAAGGAATGGACTGTCCATTTCACACAGGACCTGCTCACCACCCAACAGGCCTAAGTGATGAGATTTGTCAGCCACTACATCTATCCAGCTGTTCCCTGACAATTAGTACTAACTGACCAGCTGGTATTGGTCAAGGAATGCATGTCTGTAGACATGATCTCCACTTTTTTTTTTTAACCAAGCATCTTTTACGTTTGATTGCTTGCTAAAACAGTCTAAGCTGGACCTTTGTGCTACCTACCCCAAAATTAAACTTTATCAACCAAATCCCTCAACTTTTGCAGCTCCCATCACCAGTTCTACACATCATTAAACTACCTGCAGTGACATCTCTACAAAACCTAACATCCATTATTTCCTTTATCAGAAGATATTGTTTTATAAACCAGTATGGTTCTAAAATTCCTTAACAGGAAAATAAGGAGAAAATCTTAAATAAATGTGATGATGGTATTGTGGCACTGGTGAAGCTAACAATATGTCTATAGTCAACAATTTTAATTATTTCTACTGCTGAAAATGTAATTTTAGATAATGCTAAGGGCGCTGGTATAAACAACCCATTAAAACCTGTTTTGTTATTGTGTTATTGGCCTAAATCTCATTCACAAGATTCAGTGGAATGCGCGAGTTCACTTGTGGTATGATGTGATGTGGCCACATGACCAAGGTGCACAGAGCAGATTTGGTAAATGCCTATCTGGATAACTGAGCTTATCATTGCCTGCATAGTTCATTGTTGGAAAAAATGTGTCTACTCTGTGCAGATGAAACAGTATCCATCAAAAGAAAGAAACGAGCTCTCAATACAGTATTATCAGTCTTGAGTGTTTTGCGATTGCATAAACAACAGGCAGGTTATTCAGGAATTAAGAGTACCTGTAACATAAAAAAAAAACCTCTGCTGGGCGAATAAGAGCACACACACGCACATACAAACGCTTGCATAATGAATTGGATCTCCCGTTGTGACCGTGACCCTTATGAAACAGACGAATAATGATGGGTTGAAGCAGCGTTGGGGGAGGTGGGGAGCATGTAAAGAAACAAACACGGTCAACATCAAGTGAAAGCTGAACTAGGTCAAGTAAGTGACCGAGACAAAAGGAAAGAAAAAAAAAGTCAGGCAGTTACCTTGAGCTTCTTCAAGTAGCCCTTCATCCGAATATCGGACCCTGGCCTCTCGAACAGATGCACCCCACCACGTTCGAAATCCATGATGTGCAACAACCAAGTAAAACTAAACTTCGTGTCAAATTTTCAAACTCGGCTGACAGTAGCCGCTGACGTATATAAATACTTCTCGTATCTGAGGTCTCCAGCAAAAACAAACCAAACAGTGCATCCTTTTTTCGCTACCGCGTACAGACAACCGAAGACCCGGTCAATCACCCCTGTCGCTGCTGTTCCTCCGAAAAGCGATTTTGCGTGTTTTTCGCGTGTCGATGCAAACTACGAATGTAGCAGCCGAAGCTAACTCTACCTCCGCCGACTACATGTACATACTTCCCAATATTCCATGACTCTACCAGATACAACTTCCGCTGTAATCAGCAGACATGTGAACAACTCTATAGCGAATCTGCCGCTGTCATCTGATGCACTACATTCAGCACGAAAGCTATGTATTGAGAGCTAGACTGTGACAGTCAAGGACGTTTTTACTGCCGTCGCCATACTTTGGGTCACGTGGTCTGGCATTTTCTTGTAAACAAGCTACACGCATGCGTCTGCCCAGTCAGAGGTCAAGTAGGTGCACGAGGCGCGCTACAGCGCAAGGGGTGAGCGGGTGGCATTACATAATGCAGGTGCTCGGGTCATCGCTCATCAAATTCGCTCTCAGCAGTCTGAAAAATGCATTTAGGTGTCGTAAGTATTTCTAGCCATCGGCGGAACCCATTAAAAGTTGCGAATTGTTTCCGGAACAGAAAGTCGAAAAAATATTCCCATCGCGCGCGCATATTAAATGCAGGAATGTCGAGCAGATTGACGCAGGTACTATACTGGAGCTGAGTTGAATGAGAGTGTCGTCTTTCCCTGACTGTACTGGTCTAGGAATTATCTACTGACAGCTTTGGATACTTTTAACAATGAAGGCATGAACACTTGTTCAACGCGCGCTTGCGAGGTCGTAATAATATTAAAGGACACAAAGCACGCGCGAGCTATAAATACACACCACAGCGAGTGTATTTATTTTTAAGTTTAAATGTAAATTCCGGATAAAAAGAAAAAAATACTGTGCTTATGACTATGACTGCAAATTTAAGTGACTTTAGTTGCATGGGCTCCACTTTCCTGTATATAATGCTATGCTAATTATATGGCAACTACTCTCGGTTATAAATAACCTTTAATTCTTTTTTAATGCTTATTTACAATTAAAATGTTATTTTTCTTAGTAACAACTGACTCTGAAAGGTATATATACTATATCACTTTAGTGATTGCTAAAATGTAGTGAAATGTAGTGATCTCTAAAATGTAGTGCCCATGGAATAGTAATTAAGGAGCTGTTTACGTTTTCACCTCCCACCACTCAAGCAGTTGTTGTTTGTTTGTTTTTTTTGTTTTTTTTTTTGCGTGGGTTGTTAATGCGTGCGTTCTCTCTCGCTCGCACCTGCGTATAACCACCCCTTGTAGTATTGACCAAAGGCAATAACATTGTTTCACCCCTTCGCTCTCACAAGGTAAACTAAATTGCCGTTCAACTGCGTAAAAGGACGTTTGATATATGGAAAAAAAAAAACTCGTTCGAACTTTCTAATTTTATCACACAATTTCCAGGCAATTATCTTCCAGCTTACTTCGTAATGTGTGAAACTTTTTTTTTTTTCCTTGTGCATGTATCTCGCATTAATTCCATTAATCGGGGTAAAACAAGAAAAGGAGTAAAACGTATTGAACTGTTTCACGTGACGTCGATCGGCAGTTGCCGGTTTAACGCTTGAAAACACCTATCATTATTTCCATTAAAATTAAAGTTTAGTGGAGAAAATAATTTTACCGACGCTGCCGAAGTACTGTATGTCAGACTGGTTCAAAGGATATGTTTCTACTGGGATTTCTTATTTTCTTACCGGCTTTCTGAGCATTCAGTCACTACTATCGTATTTGTGTGTATGAAAAGCGCCAGAATGTATTTGAGAGGATTCAACCCTGGGAAATTTAATTTTTCCATAAATCACAATACATTACCTAGAAAATGGTAACTAATTAGACTTTGATATTCACATGCAAAACATTGTGTTGTGATGTCAAAGCACAATCAAATGTCTAATACAACCACGCACTTTTACCAAAAGATAGATTTTTAAAATTGCTTATGAGAAAACTAAAGTGAAAAGCACATCAAGCTTGTATTTTTCAACTTCAGTCCAGGGTGTTTCTTCCACACACACCCTCTGCCACCTGTGTTATGTGCATGCTCATATAGTTACTTATCCAGTCGGCAAGCACACTGCGTCCTGGTCAGAGTTTAAAATCAGAGTACAATGCATAAAATTAATGAATTTAACATATTTTATGGCCATAAATAAGTACTTTTTCTTGGAAGAGAGTGTTTAACATGCAACTTTATTAATATTATTATGTTTTTAAAATTTTCGCAGCTCACTGAGAACTTCAGTTTAGTTTATAGCCATTTAATTACATCTCAACTTGCTGTTTACACTTAGTTTTAGGTTTTAGTTAGTTTAGTCCTTGTTCTCCTCGAGGAGCATAGGGCCGCAATTTTTACACTTATACATACCCTATTAGTTGTATTTTTTCAATCAGGATAAGTGAAATTATGCATTTGCATAATGGAAACTCCTTCATGTTCTATGATTAATTTTTTGAATTACCTATTAATTGCAATTTTACAAATGAAAAAAACTCCCACATTCCATTTAATATTCTCATTAATGGTACCACATAATTAATGTACTATATCTCAAAATGGAACCTGCATATGCATGCTCAGAAAACTAAAACTAATAAAGTTAAATATATGATGCAGAAGTAGAACAGGCCTAACAATAGAAATATGTATCTGCTGAAAATATGTTTCATTTGTCAAACACTGCACGCAAAATTGATTTCAATTAACAGGACGAAATTCTAGCGTATATATCATTTCATTAACATAAACATCCCAAAACTTCCATGCATTTGCTGTTGAACCTCGCTAAAATTCACATTATGTTGTAGCTGAAGGAGTCTTTGTTAGGAAATCGACCAGTCTGCTTTCATTCCACAATTAAACCATGATTTCAAACACCTATAAATTCAAGCTTATTTATTTAAATGATAAAAATAAAACTCTTAAAGCTATGTCATAGACTTTTTTATCATTTTCGCTCAGGCATGCTAATTTAAGTAACTTAATTTACTCCGGCGCTGTTCGTTTAATTAAAGATTTATGGGGATAATGACTCTCCGGGGTAAGAATAATTGATAAATACACGTGTAGTTTGGTAATCAAAGACATACTCTCTTAAAATGCATAATTTTTTTTTTTCGTGGTAAGTATGTACCAGTTATATAAACATGACTCTCAACACACACACAGAAAGTAAGAAAGAGACAATTACATACCAATACACGTAACAAATTAATAATGTTCATTAATACTTTAATAGCTTTACCTCGTTGTTTTCGGTTAAGTATGCATTTTAATGACAATGACGACAACGGACAACGATGACAGTGGTGGTGGCAGTAGTGCTGAAGACATCACCACGCGAGTAATATTTTTTTTATACATATTAGTCGTCCCCGTCTGTACGCCGTCCCTTGTTTACCGTTCCGTCGAGACTGGTGTGTCTGTGCGCATGCGCGCAGTCGCCCGATGGCAAAACACGGCAGGCGATGACGTATACACTGGGAAGTACGGCGGCTACATCGATGTACCCTGACCTTTTCTTGCGACGTAAACAACCGTACAAGCCTCACACCATAGAAACATGAGTAGTTCTTGGATCCACGCCATTAACAAAAAAAAAAAAAAAAATCCGTAGCTCTAAAAACGAGGATGCAATGAAATCAGTGACTGCAATTAAATGCATGTGCATACCTACCCCCGCCACACACACACACAAACAGTAATTACATTCAGGAGAACTGTTGTTGTGATGTTTATCTTCAAGGTCCTTTGTCGGCGTGACGTAAGCACACCGCAGTTTCTCTCCTAAACGCGGATATTTTGGGTCCGCTAAATTCAGCGAACAAAAACAGATATTTAAGGTAGTTCCCTTGAGCGACTGGGCTTGTGCGTGCCGACAGAACTACTCCAGCTTAGCTGACAGGGTTGCTAACAATCAGCTTTAGCTCTGGGCGATTTGTTTCCTTACTTAGACTTGTTTGTATCCTTGTATATGTTTTTGCCTTTGAGTGGTACGATCGGGGGACTTTGTGATCGTGTTTAGGGTTGATGGTTTGGTTGCCTCGGTTACCGATTTTTTTGCTTTGTCTTCAGCAATCCTGTGATTAATAATAGTTTCTGAGGTCACACTCGTTCTGTACCCTTCCCTCCATCCTCGCTCGCACTGCATGATAGAGAAGGTTAGATGGACTTGCTAACACCTGTATCACACAAAGGACGCAGCCTTTGCTTAAAGTACATGTTACCTACCATTAGTACCCTGTGACACCTGGATAGTTTGCTCCACAAAGTCTTTCATCTGTGATTTTATTGTTAACTATCGATCTTCCAGCATTTAAAGCAGGCTGACACGTGCGGCTATACAAAAGTACATCCATCTGTCTTGTGTACGCACCAAACCTCGGAGATTCTGGTGCAGTGGCTAAAACCATGGCATCACATGCCGAAAATAAAGGTTTGAGTTTCGTCGAAGGTTTAAATACCATTAATTGTATTTTTGTCTTCTTCTTGTGGGTATATATATATATGGTGGAACGAGCGATAGGAAATTAGGTAGTTGAAGAGAGGTATCGGATAAGAGCTCATTAAACATAAAGATCGAGTAGAACTGAGCAGATTGAACAGAAGGGACTGGAGCTACAGAGTTATGATTGACAGCTGTATTATTTTACTTTAAAAAACGATCAATTTTCGGCAATTTCTTGTCTTCAAAACAACTAGTTGCAGCTGTTACACAAGTATTTCAAAGCCATTTGTTGGTAATTATATTGTACCTACTTATAATGCTGCTAAAGGAAGGGGGAGTAGTGGTTTTTTTTTCCTTTTTTTTGTAGGAATATTACTGATCAAGTGGCCGAATCCTATTTGGTTACCCGGCAGTCCTGCGCTCACTTCGATAACTTGGACGAGACCTTTTTCGATGATAATTTTTTGCATCACATCCCATAGTTTCTCGTGCCTTTTTAAAGTCTCTGAAGCTGTCATCTCGTGCCATTCCCTCCTCTATGTTCCGGGATTGATCCTCAATTGAGTTCTCCCTAACTACCTTCATCTCTCTTCTGATGGCACAATTCACTTTTCGTATTTGGAAGCTGCTTCGAGTTTGTTTTTCCGTTGTCTCTTCAGTCCTTTCGTCACAAAGATCTAGGATATCGTTCATGTTGTTTCTTTTTCCTTCTGCGTCCTAGCACTCCCTGGACTGTTAACAGTAGGGGGCATCTTACATGCTAAGATGCTAAAATGGATTAATTCACGGTGACGTGAATGAAAAAAATCTTTTTTCAGAGAATGGAATAAATAGTACAATATATATATTTTTTTTTATAAATGTTAGAAATAGATTGATTCTCAACAGTTGCGTATAGAACTTAATTATTGTTAGGGCAGACTACCGTTTGGGAAAAAAAAAAAAACTTGTCGTGCTGTCAACAAATTAGAGAGAAAATTAAATGGAAAAAAAAAAGAGTGAAGGTAAATGACTTTCTGGATGTTTCGATAACTGAAGAAGGTAGAATTACCTTTCAGGAAGCTATTACTCTTATTGATGTCTGCGCTGAGAGCACAGAGAGGTTGGAAGGTCTACTGTTTCAAGCAGGACACTGCATGTGTCACTGTTTACTGCCAAACGCGAACAGTAAACAAGTGTTTAGACGCAGAAAGCTGGCAAATTAAATGAACTGTACGCCGGGTAATGGATCGGGTACACTCGCACCCGGCAAAAGATGACAAACAAGCCTACCCGAGGTAGCGGCAGGTGTATTAAAATGTAGGTGCTAAAAATAAAACATTCATCAGCGGTCAGTTCGTTGTGTACTTTTGAAAATTAGGAAAGATTGCAACAAATGTTGGGCAACAATGCGTGGTGGCAGAAGAAAGAAGTTTGAAATCCCACAGACAGATTTAGAAAAGCGGACAAATTATTTTATGACGTGGGCAGCAATACTTATCAGTTAGGGAGAAAAAGGGGGAAACTGTTTATGGGAATGATTTGTATTCCCATATTTCCGAGGAAGAAGCTCAGCAAGCAATACTTAGACTTGAACAGGACAAAGCAGTTGAACAGGATGTGACTTCAGGTGAATTCTTGAAGTCATCTGAACATATTGTTTTAACAAAATTTTTCAACCATGTATTTGAGAATGACATGGCGCAAATCTGTTATTGTACTGTAGTGGGCCGGTAGTCCAGTGTTGTTGTTAGTTTTGGCGGGATCTGCTAGGGCATGGTGAGAGATGCCAAATAGCGGTGATTGGCTAGGGTAAAACGGCGTGTTGTTCCGACCGTATCAGAGCATCGCAAAGTTTACCCCTTCCCAGAGGTATATAAGGGCAGAGCTGAGACGAAGAGATCAGAACAGAGTCGGCGGAGACAGCGCGCACAGCTACACGACGAAGAAGAGACAGCTCCGACCTCTAGCGCCTCGGGCGATTGACCAGCCGTGACCATTGTACGAGAATAAAGGGTCGCACACCTCCTGACTGTTCCTGGCTTTTTGGTTCGAGTGTGAACTGTTGTTGTCACCATACAACCCCACCTTACCACTCGGTTACATTTGGCGCTGCGAGCAGGATCAGAGTCAGCAGGTGTACACGATGGCTGCAGATGGAGACAGTACAGCAGAGGCTGTACGAACGTGTCATTTAGTCCGTCTTCAGAAGTTTGCCGGAGGGCCAAGTGTCGACGAGTTTGAAAGAGAGGTGGAGATAGGTCTTGCCCTATGCCCGATGCCTGACAATGCGGCGTGTGTTTATATTCTCAACGCACTGGAGGGACCTGCTAGACGGCGAGTTCTGATGTTCCCTCATGACATGATAGACACGCCGGAAAAGATATTGGATGTGTTGAGAGAAGCATACGGCGAACGGAGAGATGTTATAGACATTATCGCCAGTTTTTATAACCGCCGACAGCAGAGTGAGGAGTTGGTCATCGAATATGCTGCGACCCTGCGAAATTTACAGGCGAAAGCAAACCGCCTGATGAGCGACGCCATATCCAGTACACACCTGGCGACACGCTTTGTGAAAGGACTTAAACACAGCCAGGTCCGACGTGAAACATCCAGACAGCTGGCCGACCATGGATCTTCTTTTGTCGATCTCCTTAAGACGGCCCGACGTGTAGAGACAGAGGAGATGTGTAATGACAGGGAGGATGAGATACATCGTTTGACTGCACGAATAACACAGTTGGAGATGGAGGCGGCCACCCGACTTCAAACGACACAGCAAAGTGATTTCCCCTCCGAGGCTGATCGTCATCACAAACATAAATATTTGCGACGACAGCAGACAAGACAGCGGGGCGGCCAGCGGTCAGAACCTCCCCATGACAGTGATGGTGGAGGGGGCAGAAGGCGAGGTTTCTGCAGGTGGTTCAACGTGGCAAAGGGATGGGGGTTCATCACACCTGACAATGGCGGTCAAGACGTCTTTGTCCACCATTCAGTTATTCACAAGGCAGGCTTTCGCAGCCTAGGCAAAGGTGAATTGGTGGAATTTGAACCCAGGCTGTCATGCAAGGGCATTGAAGCCACGTTCGTCTGTGGTATCGGAGGAGTGAAATGCCGAGGCAGTGATCGCCGGCCGATTTCAAGAGAAAAGTTTCAAGACAAGCCGGTGCAACTACAACAGCGACAACCACAACGACGGCAGAGCCAAGCAGAACTGCAACAGGACAGATTCCATCGGCGGAGCGGCCGGAGTACCTGTAATATCACCAGCCGGCCAGTTGATGACAGTGCTGTCTACACAGTCAGGCCCCTTGTTGACGGCCCTGCACGTGCCCGCAGAAACGACATCAAAGCAGCGAAGCCGTCTCCGCAGTTAGAGGACAGTCAACTGCCGGAGACACAGAATTGTCAAGACTACGACAGTGACCATGAAACTCTGTTTTGGTATACTACTGTTCCACCCCGTCAAGCCAGAACTACAGTGATACCAGAAGTGACAATGCCTGTGGTGCCAGAAGTGACAATGCCTGTGGTTCCAGAAGTGACAATGCCTGTGGTTCCAGAAATGAAAGTGTGTGTGATGCCAGATATGACAGTGCCTGTGGTGCCCGATATGACAGTAACTGTGATTCCAGAAGTGACAATGCCTGTGGTTCCAGAAGTGACAGTGCCTGCAGAGCACAGCAAATTGCAGCGGCCTGCTGTGAGACAGGCATAAACTCAGATGCATAGAAAAGTGGTGTGTGACACTATTCCATGACAATATAAATACCATGGACATGTTTTTGTAGTTGCGGTGATCGTTGACACCCTAGATGACACTTTGGTTGTTTATTATGATGACTAGTTGTTTATTTTGCTATTTTTGTTCATTTCATTTTGCTACGGCTGCGTCTAAGAAATATCATGACATACGAGACAGATGGACGGAATGCCTGCCCTTATATACACCTCGTGCCCATGCAGCAGTTATTTTGGGAAAAGAATAATCAGTCGGTCAGATTCAGCTGTTAGGCGTAGTACAGATATTTTGTTTACAAGGCAAATCTTTACTCCACTAGGTAAATAGTACCAGCGGCTGATATGACTAGGCGTTGCTTGCGGCAGCAACAGATCTTCTTTAGAGTTTTAAATATTTGAAGCCCCCCCGAGGCCAGCATAATTAGGTGAGCTTGTATACCAGCCCTAGTCTTGCTAGCTAAAGCTCATCAGCGAGGACGCTGTTGGAGAAAGAGTCGGCGGGGATGTAGTGGGCCGGTAGTCCAGTGTTGTTGTTAGTTTTGGCGGGATCTGCTAGGGCATGGTGAGAGATGCCAAATAGCGGTGATTGGCTAGGGTAAAACGGCGTGTTGTTCCGACCGTATCAGAGCATCGCAAAGTTTACCCCTTCCCAGAGGTATATAAGGGCAGAGCTGAGACGAAGAGATCAGAACAGAGTCGGCGGAGACAGCGCGCACAGCTACACGACGAAGAAGAGACAGCTCCGACCTCTAGCGCCTCGGGCGATTGACCAGCCGTGACCATTGTACGAGAATAAAGGGTCGCACACCTCCTGACTGTTCCTGGCTTTTTGGTTCGAGTGTGAACTGTTGTTGTCACCATACAACCCCACCTTACCACTCGGTTACAGTACCATTACTGAAGAAAAGAGACCCAAAGAATGAGAATTTCAGAAGTAGTTAAAGTTACCAACAGGGAAAAAACACGGTTTGTAGTTCCCCATCAAGGGTTCTTTTTTTTTTTTTTTTTTTTTGTTTGAAGACGATATTTGTCTACTCCGGCTACAGAATCAACTGAACGATGCAGAACAAGCTTCTGATGCCTTCGAACGGTTGTCAATCTGAACAAGACAAAAATCATTTAGGTAAAGTCGAAAGATAAAAGCAAAGAAGTTGAAATAGTAAAAATGTACACATATTTATGACTTCAATATTGTCTTTTGATTTATCGCGGTAAAGTGGCGAAATTTATGAGAAGGATGTGGCGCTTAGAAATATGAAATATTCAGTCTATTATAAGTTATTAGATGCTCATATAAAACCATTGATACTGTATGTGTCCGAAATGTGAGGTTTGATACATTATTAATCTATAGAATCTATTCACTTATTTGCATGCAAACGCTTTGTAAGTATGGGTTCTAAGACAGCGACTGCCATAGTCAGAAACTGTATACCGACAGGAGTATGTATGCGGAAATTTATTGGTTCCAGCTGCCAGAGATGATGTTTTCCAGGTTGCCAAAGCAGGTGTGTGAAATGAGCAAAAATCGTTCCGTAAGCCTAGTAGGATTAAGAAAATACCATTTTGTTGTGCTTTACTGTCCACAACAACTAACATATTCTATAAAAAATGTATGAGTGGTGCTTCGGAGCAATATAAAGCTACTTTCTTTTTTTAAGAATTTATATTCAGGAATGGCGGCCTGCTTTGCCAGTCAGAAAACAGTCTGTAGCACAGCACTGGAATAGTACAGTATCACATTTCTAAACTAAGTGCAGAAAATTTTCATTTCCAAATATATTGCAACCACTAAAAATAGAAGAGCAAATGTATGCTTCATTCACCCTCGATTAATATCACTGTATATAAAATTGATTAAAAAAAAAAAAAACAACTAACTCTCCGTCCACCCTACCCTACAGTTATTTAGATACACATGTATGTGGAAACCATTCACATTCACCTGTTAAACCTATGTCTATCAGTGGGATCTGAAATACAAAGCAACAATAAAACCTCTCCTTACAATGTTTCAAAACTAAACAATTTCAAAAGTGCACAAAGCTAACTTCTGCTAAAACAAAAATTTTGCTCTGATTCGCCTTTTGCGTGCAAAGCCGTGTTTCTACGGAATATTTACTGTCTGGTTCATCATGTTTACTTTATATTTCATGGTCATTATATTGCTTGAGATTGTCTTTAGATTTAAATGTACAAAACAGCAATAATATAATAATATTGTCACGGACCGGGTCAATGAACTCATTCCCAAGTGCAGCTGCTATGAGTGCGAGGAGTGAAGGGGGAAGGAAGGAAGGGTGTCGGGCAGCGACTGGCCTTGAGCAGAAAGCATCACAGAAACATGAGAATAATGAAGATGGGAAGAATCGTCTGTGGTGAGTGAGAGAAGGCATGCTTTGTGAAAATTGAAGTATGAGATCATCGTCTGCATCTGTTCATGTGTGGGTTCTTTCTTGAAATTGTTTCTTTCCCGTTAAAGACCAATTTTTTTTTTTTTTTTTTTAATCTGTGGCTGTAAATGTTATTAAAAACTGGACTGGTATTACTTGAGGTATTATTGAAGACTGCCCCTACGGTTTGGCTGAGAAGATAAAGGTGTTTCAGCAGGTTTACATCAGAGAAAACCCCTGCTTCCGCTTGATGATGCTCACCCCCTCTCGCCACCATTTCGAGAGGAAAAGGTGAGGAGCATTTTCCGTCAACAAAACCGCAGGAAGACTTCTGGTCTGGACTATGTTTCGACGTTCATCCTGACAACTGACACCTGTGTTCACTGCCATGTTTAGCAGCTCGTTGTAGATGTCCGTGCCTCGGTGATTTAAATCATCTGTGATCGTCCCAGTTACAAAGAAAACCACTGTTACACACGAATGACTTCAGTCCTGTGGTCATAACATCTGTTATTACAAAGGTTTTCGAGCGGTCAGTTTTCCGCTGCTTTCCCGTATATGGACTTTTCAAAAGTTTTCAACATCCTTATCCTACACAATCTGAATGAGAAGCTGGTCTTTTTATGAGTGAATCGGTCTATCTGTCTTTGGATACTTGACTTTTCTATTCAACCGTTCACAGGTTGCCAAGATCGCTATGAAGGTGTCTGTCTCCAGAAAACTGAATATTGATGTCCCTCGGGGATGTATTCTCTCCCGTCTTTTCAATTTCTTTACGAACAAGTGTATTTCGGCAGATCTGTTGACACAATTATTAAAGCCCCCATTTCTGGAATCGATGAAACAGGGGTAAGGTCTAGAGAGTAGATGACAGGTGTAGATGACAGGTGTGTTGATAACAACTTCGTTCTAAATGTGCAACTCCCTTTCTCCTCACTTACCTTCCACCACCACCATCCCCCCAAAAAAAACCAAACCAAACCAAAACAAAACAAAACAAAAAAAAACAGAGGAGCTGGTAATTGATTTTAGGCAAGAAAAAGTTCTACTTCTGTCGATTGTCCTCGATGGCTAGTCTGTCAAACAGGTCACATTCAAATTACTTTAAACGACAGTCTCAAATGACCTGAATACATCATCACGAAAAAATGTCAGCAGCGACTGCACTTTATAAGAATTTTGCAGAAATTTAGAATGCAGAAGGAGCTTGTCGCACGATTCCATCATTTTGTGATTAAAAGCATCCTTTGTTTCTCCCTCATCGTCTGGTATGATAGCAAAACCGCTCGGGGAAGGACCATTACAAACACACTGTGAAGTCAGTCTCCAGGACTTCTGGCCGTGCTTTCCCTTGCTTCTCCTCAAACAGAAGTCTCACAAGACCATCCAGGACCCTTCGCACCCACCCAAACAATTCTTTAAACACATGCTCCCAGGAAAACATTACAGGGCACTTGCGATAAGGACACGTAGGTTCCGCTCCAGATTCTTGGCTGAAGAAGTCCTGTCCATTAATCGCAGACTGTGACACAGCAACGACTGTTCTACCCTAACAGCATTTAAAGTAATTTAAACATTTTATAAAGGTTTACAAAGGTTTTTACCATTTGGGTAGTCCGTCTGTGTGTGTGTGTGTGCGCAAGCGTGTGCAAAACCATATTTTATGGTGTAAAAAGATGCACGCTTTTATCACACCAAGACAAAATCCTTTTTCCACTTGGGAAATAAATTATTTTTTTAAAAGAAGTTTATTCTCTTCAGTAGTTGTCGTTTCATTGCTGTCGGGATGAGTGCAAACTTTATGTGAGCCACAAAGACATAAACAAGAGCTGGCGACACGGTGTGATGTTTGGAGACTATAGTCAATTAACCTTGTACAGTTATACCCTATCAAGTACGGGTGCAAAGGCGGTCCCCTCTCAACGGTCGGAGTTTTAACTTTGAAAGCAGGTCGAGTGGGCAGAAAGTTAAGCCGGGTATTTGTCAAGTCATGAGCAAGTAACGGATGTCAGCAAGTCTGGGCAGTTTACAAGTCAACAATACTATATCAGAGCGATGACAGTTACAATTCTTCAGTTCTAACCGCCATGTGTGCGATCACACACCCGTCAGTGTTTTTCGCGACAGTTGAATAATACTTGGAGTGCAGACGTGATATAACGACGTCTGGTGAGTCTGCTTAGTCCTCGAGACTCTGACAGCGAGCTCACCATTTGCCGGTTGTACCGAATGTGACATTTACATATTGTGACAAACAAATATTATCGAGCGAATGTTATTCTTCTAGCTCTCTCTCTCTCTTGCTGTGTGTGTGTGTGAGAGAGAGAGTGTGAGAGAGAGATAAAGTGAGGGAGATACTGTGGCTCTGGTTACTTCTTGACAAGTTATTGTTGAGAGATATGAAAGCAAACCCACCATGGAGTTGAACATATCATTGTGAACCACAACCGATACCATGACACAGCAAAGTCCAAGGGTATGCGAGCCGTAATTTTAAGGGGGAAACCCCACCCACACACACAGAAACACTTTAAGATAAGTCAGTCTTGATGTAGTTGTTGTAATGCGAAAAAAAAAAGTACTGGGAGTGGTAAATTGACTTGAAGAGTTTTCACACACTCATTTTCACGCTCGCGCGCGGATACAGGCGATCGTTTCAGGAGGGAGAAAAAAAAAAAACAAAACAAAAAACATGCAGCTTGTAAAGTAGGTCGTCACGGAGGCGACTACGAGCAGGGAGCTCTAGAAAACAGACAAGCCAGATCTGTGTCACCCCGATGACGTGCACACCCGTGAACAGCACGGGGGAGGTTAGGGTTCACCAGCCGAGCGCTATACACGCGTCCGCTAAGGAGGGCGATTCCGCAATCGCAGACTAAAGTTGTTGACCGCAATGTGCACGTGTGGCGTTGATATGCATCCAAGCGTGTGAAATGACAGCCATGTGTGAGCACCACTGTGTACTCTGCCAAGAGGAAAGAAAAATGAAACCAAAAGAGAAACTCCGTACGTGGCGCCGACGAATGGTTGGCTGCATTGTCGATCGCGAAAAGCTCTTCGACATCAATTAAAGGTTGTCATGGTTGTTATCGTCTCTATCATATCATTACCAGCAGATTGAAAGCTCTGTGTGCTCAAGTAACAGTGGTTATGGGATTAAGAGATTTTACAGGCCCTTTCCCCTCAAAGGTATCATGGAGTCATCTGTAACCACAAATCAATGATGAGGTATTATTGTAACGCTAGATGAAGAGCAATGTTGTTGTCCTGAAAGCAGCTGCTTTCCTTTGTATTCACACGTTTGGTTTTTTTCTAAACAAGGAATGGATGGGTGGCTATAGCTGTCTTTTTCCTCTTAACTGTTTTGGATAGATTATTCTAGTTCCCTTTCTCCTTAATGACATTGTCAAGATCTTATATCCTGGTTATTCTATTAAAATTATAAAACATATATCCTTAATTTTATATTTATCTAACCTAGTATTTTTTTAAAATCTTTCGTTTTATCTATTAGTTTTACCTGATTAGTTCGAAGTGGAACTAAATTCCTGCCAGAATTGTTCATTCTGTGATGACCGTATTGCTATGTATAAACTTTTCGGCCTTTGGCCTCCAATCTGCACAGCTGACACTTAAAAAAAAAACTCTTTCTTTGATTATGATTCTGTGACTTTTGCTAACCTTCAATGACACTATTCTGTTGCTGTCATATGCTGTTCTCATAAGTGATGTCCTCATTAAAACAACTCGCTCAATAGCTTTTTTTTTTTTTTATAAGTCGGTACTACTGTTGCTTGGCTGTGTCACCAGCAGCTAAAGTGTCATCTACCATGCACCGGCTTTCATAAACATTCTAAGTTATTAATAGAACGTAATTCAAGGTATGTAGTCGGTGGTCACTTGAATGCACAATCTGCAATATAATACTGAAGATGTGGTGGCTTGATTATTCAGATTGATTTTGAAGCGTTATATTACATCAGCGACATGGATTATAGTGTGGTGATACATCGCCACATCGGTTGTTGCAGAACTTGACACCTGCAAACAGAGTCCGGAGTTGGTAGAAGCGGAGGAGGCACTGCATGGTGCTGAAGTCAAAGGTGAAATTCACGGAGAATCAGAAACAAGGACGCTAATTAAGTTGATTAAATAGATTATTTCTATACTGTAAGTTACAGTTGAGAAATAAAAGCTTTAAATTACTTGTATTTACCACCAGCTTCCTTAAAGGAATGATCACATACCCTGTGATGGTATAATTTTATTATTTAATTTTTAATATATTTTGGATTGTGTGCCTCGATGGCCACCCATTCAGCCTCTCGCGGTAGATGTAATCCGTGGTTGCATCATAAACATTTATCCAGTTTTGAGGAGACCAGCTTTTCTAATGCTTATTAATTAAATCTGTCTCAGTTTGCATGCACTCCAAATCAGTCGCACTTCTCATGCGCACTTCTGTTTTACGCTTGGAAGAAAGCAGCATAGAACTCCAGAAATATCTACAAACCAACCTCAAAATTAAAGATTAAAGGTCATAAATAAGGTACAAGAGCAAACATAAATTGAAGTGATTTTTCCTCCAAAGAAGAGGAATCGCACGAAGAATAAACTAAAAGGTAAATATTTTCAAAGAAAAAAATTAATTTCGGTAAAAATTAAAAGGCTGACAAAAATTATCCAATTAAATTGCGCTGAAAAATTCTGTGCTGATACTTTCGCAAAATAATTAAACGGAAGTCATGATACAAACAGTAAGAACCAATCACAACACACGACACACTTCCCCGCAAAGTCAAGTAATAGCAAAACTGAAGAAGACTTTTTTCCTGATTGATTCTGATTGTTTATCCTCCAGTTTAAATGGTTGAGAACAGCATCAGCACATAACTTTTCAACTCGTTTTTTTCATTGGCTTCTTTGTTTTTTCTGTAAAACGAAAGTTCGCATGCGGTGCAACCACGGAGTTACATTATTATAAAGCTCCGTGATGCGACCACGAGTATGTATTACCTATACACGTCCGTTGTGCGACCGAGTGCATGTGAACTGAGAACTATTTAGTATCCATGGCAAAGCTGACTAGAAACATGTTAAAAGACCATTAATCTCCAGAACTGAACCTCATAATCCAAGCAGTCTGCCACAGTGATCATCTTCCTTGTGATTGCTTGATCGTCCGCAAAGTCGGCATGGCTTGCTGCACTCCCGTTGATGAATTTCCTGAACCTCCATCCCGTGTGTGTCTGTGTGTGGACTGTTCAGTTCTCACCTGTGTGTCTCATTGTACTGTTCTCTATTCCAATAGTTATAATCCGATGGTGGTGTGAAGATGACAGTACTGCGTCATTTCAAACCAATGTGGGCCAGTGGCTAATAAACATACACACCTGTCGGAAGCCCCGCTACACACACCTTTGCTCTCACTTCTCCGTCTTACTGCTGGCTGTCGTGATCAAGAAGCTGAGTGTGGGATTAACACAAACTGCGGGGGATTATCGCATCTCTGGTAATGAGGAAACTCGATCAGGTCGTCTGTAGGTCACCCATCTTCAGCCAATAGCTTCATGTTTACTAATCCAGTCTCTCGCTCTTTCTATGTCTCAACAGCTTTGATTGTGACATCCAGTGTCTCAGCAATACTTTTAACAATACTCCTCTTTACGAAATCCATCCTTGTCCTTCAGAAGAAGGGTTAAAGGACCTTCGTTAACAGTTATATTTTCGTTGGTCCCGTTCACAAAATTGAGCTATTCCTCACGGGTGCTTTGTGAAGATTGAACACACCTGGAATTGGATGTTACTACATTTCCATGGCACCACTTTCGTGCTGAAGTCTTGCCGCAAAAATTGGAGGACACATTTGTCTTAACAAGAAAGTAGGTATAAATTGTTTGTCTTGTTATATCTTGGTACACGTAAAAGGTGCGATATACTCATAATCTCTCTCATGCACGGGCTTATATAGTTCTGAGGTACGGGGTCTGAGTGAAGATAGTACTGTTATTGAGTCTTTTTGTTTGCTATGAAACTTTTTTTGGAATGTGTCAGCATATAGAGCCCAACGGAACTATTCACTGGGAATGTAGTTGATACCCGTTGTTAGTCAATGCTTATGTGAGATGTATTTCATATTGGTTGAAAATTGTTAATTTGCCCCTACAATAGACTGCCGAGAAAAGTTCTAAATATATTGTTATATATGACAAGATATGATAAGATAGGAATGGAAAGGTCACATGGGTTAATCATGTCATGTTAGTAGTTTACTATTATGGTTTTGGTTTGTCTGAGTATGTCAAGGGGTAGGCAATGTTAAGCAATTTTAAGATAATTTAAGCTACGACTCATAGACTGCTTTGAGCAAAAGTGACAGCAGAAAAATAAGTAGTGATCGATATTCATTCTACAACTCATTTACGCCATTTTTAGTGTTAAGTAATTACTTAATTGAGGTAAAACATTTTAATCTTAGAGATTCCTTAATCAGATTTCCCCTATGTGTTTCAACTCTAAACTGCCATAATCAGCGTTACGGGGTTTGTCTCTGTCTCACTAAAATGCTGCCATTGTAACTACAAAATACAAAGATCTACGCCAGTTGTACATTCCTGAAAAATGTTGTAAGAATCCTTCACAGTTTCGTTCATCCATCTTATTTGCCAGTAACTCTAGAACATTAACCCGAAATATTGATTTTTTTCCGTTATAAAGCACTTTAAATTAAAGAGAGTTCATACTTATTAAAATGTTTGTGCTTTCTCTGTTAATAACACAATTTACTTTGGCACTCTCAATGCACGTTATAATTTTAATTAATTTGTGGCATTAGGTTCTGTACCATTGTATTTTGAACCAATAATTGATTTCCCCCTCCCTTCCCCCAATATCGGTTAACGGCCTACCAAAATAAAGCAATTGTCAAATGTCATTGTCATTGTCTCATGCAAGAGCAAGAAGAGTAAAGGTCTCGTTAGGTGCCAGTTGTTTCCTAATGACTGAGTGAAGCTCAGTGCAAGATACCATTGATCTGGGTCAATATCCCCTTCTGTTCTTGAGATACTGGTCTACAAATATCACAGAGAAATAGGTCAGAATCCTGACGTCACGTTTGTACACAGATACATCTAATTAACGTATTATTCATTCATTAACTGGTATCGGTCTTTGAGGGGAGCAATATTGAAGACAGAGGTCGCAGCTGGCAATTAATCACACCTATCTTGGGCGATAGTGAGCAGGTCCTGCACAGGACGACCAGTCCTCTCCTTCACGGCCCGGTGGCGCAACGGTTAGCGCTGTTAGCGCCTGTCACCAATACAGTGAAGGTTGGCTGCCCTGAGTTCATTTCTCGTCTCGGGCACGCTGTTCTTTCTCTGCACGTGGCATCTGTTTACAGGGCTGGCTGCTTGCCGTAATATAGCCTCAGTTGCTGACACGGCGTAAAACACCAAATCCCCCCCCCCCTTCACGTTCGTAAGCCAGCTCTTACTCTAGCCACCACGGCGTCGACCTCCGTCCGACGTACTTCAAAGAACAGTCTTGGACAAAGTGTCGTGTCGGGTCACATAGCCTACACCAGACCAACTTACATCGCTTGACTGTTGCCTGAGGTTATGGCTGCTGCAGACACTGTCCAGCCTATAGCTATTACCGCTGTTGCTGTCGCGATACCGATGCGGATATCTGTCGTGGAGCTGCTGTCTTTGGAAACGATGTCTTCGTGCGTGGAAGTCGGAGCATGCACCTAGACATTGGAGATTATAGCCTGCTGATGACAGCTCCGACTACATGTATACATGAACTAATATCCCTGGACTGCTGGCAGACGATTTTTTTTCCAGTTAACAGCTAAAACGAGGCATTAGACGACATAGCTTCCGGTTTATTCACAGTCTTTGTTACGGCTCGCTGAGACTAACAGCGGATCACTTCGCAAGAGGCTAAGTGTTGGTCTTGGCAGACAGACAACAATCCACCCATGCACGTCTTTGATGTATACGAGAACGCCCACGACATGCTGGTGTCTGGCGTTCTACCCGTCGTACCACAGCTAATGGCCCTCCTCAGTTGCTGTCTCCCCAAATCCTAGCTACCTGGGGCCGTAGTCTCATCGCGTCGCTAAGCCACTTAGAGGCCATCAAAGGTCCGACCACCCTCTAAGTGGTTTAGAGGCCGAAATATGTCGCGTCTTTTGGCTGCGCTGGCGGGTGATTCGGCCTGTAAGTGTAGAGACGGCCGCTGGCGCCTGTAACTCGCGAAGGGCTCGTTAAACATGGCCGCCGTGGTGTTTTTGCTGTATGACACGGACCGAAATCTTCACAGAAACAGGATATTTCGGGATCAAAGTAATCCCATCGATTCATGGAATGACATAACGATATACGAACGCTTAAAATTTCGAAGAGTTGACATCCTGGAAATCGTCGACGACATTCAGGAGGCTTTAACATTTTCGAATCGAGGGCGCAGTGTCACACCGACATTGCAAGTATGTCTTGCCCTTCGTTTCTATGCGACAGGTACCTTTCAAAATGTGTGTGCTGACCAACGTGCTGTACTATTTTTTTATTTTAAATGCTTTGTTTGCCTGGAAAGGGCCTGGGAAAATTAGGTGGAAGGGGGAGGTGTGAAAGATCCCAGTTAATGGGGCTGTCAGTGTGGACAGTCTGAGGCGTGCCGCACAATGCTGGGATGGCCGGCCGGTCTTTTTTTTTTTTTTTAAGCAATTGGTGTCGATAGGTTGTTTTATTCGAAGAACAAAGGAAAGAAAGCTATGGTGATTTCAATGTTGTTGTGTGACTGAGTGTTTTTACTTGATGGGAGCGGGGAGAAGAAGATTCTCTTCGGTATTGTCAGTGAGTCCGGAGCGGACGTCGCTTTTTTTTTTTTTTTTGTATCAAGTCTTGAACCAACTTACAAGACTGCGATGTTCTACGCCACAAAAGGCGGCAATTTTGCAATTCGCTGCCATATTGCGCTCTTCTTTCTATTATTTCATTTGTCAACGAACTCATTAAGCACACCTTTTCCAACCTTACCTGACAAAAAAAAAACAAAACAAAACAAAAACAAACAAACAACAACAACAAAAGCACAGTCAAGATATATAAAAAGAGAAGATAACGAACACTACTTCAGTCTTCTAACAAGATCCAGATTTTCTTGTTTGTCATGCAGTTCGCCTTTCTCGGCTTCTTATATGGCGATATGTTGTCTGCTTCATGTTTTTCTTCCATTGTTCTCGATTCTCGGTAAACGTTGGTTCGCGCATGCGCACACGTGGAGTTCCCTAGGTATTCCCTCAAGGTCAGGGTGTCGACGGCCCGATTGCTGAAGTGCGGTTACACGGGCGACATTTTTCGCACGCATGGCGCTCGCCTAGCGGCCGGCCAGCTCTCGGGCCGTTGGAGTTTAGCGATCAGGAAAATGTCGACGCGATGAGACTATGGCCCCTGACCTCTGACCTTTTCCAGTACCGCAATGTTCAACCGGTATATCGTTCTAGCTCATGTGTGAGTAATTCTTTCACTTTGCTGGACTGGTGTAAAGTCCGGAAGTTCGATGCACCAATGGATAACCAAGTTCTCAGCTTATCTTGCTGGTTCTACATAACACATTTTTGTTATCACCCTGAAGCCGGCATGTAGGGTACATGATCGTTTGTTGATCCGGGCCTGTATAGGGGGTTAAGTCCCTATAGTCTTTATCTTTCCCAAGATTACCCAGAGGACGGTCGGACTATTTTCCACCGGCTATGGTGATGGTAGAGTGGGGAATGATCGACAACATTCCGCGAGGGGGGATCCACTCCAAACACGAGAGTGGCAAACACGAAAATCTCGTTTGCCACGTGGCGCAAAAAAAAAAAAAAGCGGAAACAAAAGCAACAAGACTATATATACCTGATCGTAGCTTTGCACACTAATAATTTTTTTTTCATTTAAAGGCTAAAAATAACATATCGTACCAGCGAGACAAAAACGTACGTATAGACGTATCCAGGTACATATCCAGGTGTGTGCTGCTGACCAGCCTGACCTCCTGAGCATGGTGATGTTTGATGGTGTACTGTATAGTTCCAAAATGGAAGGGGTGGATTGTAATTCCCCAGATTTAGGGAAATAATGTACCTGTACTGTAAATATGCATTAATACATCCCAGTATAGTCCTTTAATGCCACTCATTATAAGTGTTGATCGATATGGTTTCAGTCGACATAGTATATCAATTTCTTAACTGACCGAAATGCCATATATATTGCATTTCAGCTGATCGATTTCAAATATTTTATGACATTAATTAAGTGTTTATATTTCGCGAGCACTGTACAGTTAGGATTAATCAGCCCCACTCGATCCTCGCTTGGATAAACATGGAAAACTATACTTGATCTTCATTTTTATGCTTGCTTACACCGCTAACAGTTTTCAAATACTCGATCTTCTTATATATATATACACAGCGTGTATACCTACGAATGCGAACATCTTCATAACTAATAATTTAAATAGCTCAACCGCGTCGATACGTTCGAATTGAATGAGTTCAAATATATGTTAGTTTTCGTTCGGGCTCATCATGGCGACAGAATTTGCCACAGCGAACACGTATCTTGAAATAAGGTATATATAGGTCGAACTGTTAAAAACTGTTGTGAACATGCACTAACAAAAACTCGTTCAGGACTATACCTCTGGCTATAGATATACAGGTAACAGAACAGGTAAGGTAGGGGAGTGGAAGAAAGTGAGTCAAGTGTAATCTTTCTAGCTGTAGATCCCCGACGCGACAAAGTCCCAAACAACAACAACAACAACAAAAAAAAAAAAAAACCCCAACCCAACAACAACAACAACAACAACAAAAAAACCAACAACAAACAAACAAACAAAAAAAAACACACAAAAAAACCGCCAAACTATATACGATGCGTGAGGATCACGTGATCCATAAAATCGTCTGCTTGACCTGGGGTACCTGGAGGGGGCCAGAAAACTTAGTTATTCTTGAAATCAAATGATTAATTAAGGAAGAAATTAGTTTAATATGAAACTTTCTGGTGTACAGTTTTTTGTATAAATAGAATAAGTTCTCGACCCTTGTGGGAAAAGAGAAATATGCGACGTTAGTCTGTGAACATGAGATAGACTTTGATGTTTACACTTACAGGTCTGAGGTGCGTGACGACGAGCCTGGCGGTAACATATAGATACCTATAGGCCGCATGCAGACATGACGGTTGGCAGAGAGTACGATGGGATTTTGTGGCTACAAGGCATTGCTAGTCTGCTGGGGCTTCCAGTGAGCCAGGTGAGGTCAGTAGATGAACTGAAGTTTGTTTGCAAGTCGACTTAACTTCAGACAAGTCGACTTAAGTTCAGACAACGAGCGCTGTCTCAGCATGTTTGTTTCCCTGTCGCAGGTGTACTCAGGCCTCATTGCTTACCGACTGTACTGTTGTACACCCAGGGGATTGTTCACAATCACTGGAGTATGTTATTTCACAAGATGCAGAGGGAAAGCTGTCAGTCATGAGACTGGAATCTTAGTGCATGGACGTTTGTTATATATCTCGGCGTGGCAAATCATGTTATGCTTTGGCGGGTGGGAGTAGGGGCGGGAATCTCAAGGCCTCAGACTACTGGATGAAATATTTCGTCTGTAGCTTCATTGTTTTAACCCCAGACCGTTTATAATCATTTCGAAAAACTTTCGTTTAGAGCGTGACTTTTTCATTGTTTAAGTGTATATCTCATATTTTCTCTCTCTCTCTCATTTTAAGGACTTGTTTTGGAGAGGGGTAGGTGATTATGTACAGATTAAAGACATATTTAATGCATTAGTAGATTAATTGTAATTAAAAAGATTGAAGGTTATAGTTGTGTTGTTATTCTTCATGATGCAGTAGCATGACAGTTAAATGCGACAGACATGCCCTAGAGGTTGTAGCTGTCATCTGGCTCTAGACATTGTCAATTCTCTTTTACACAAACATAGATGTGCACCTGCATGCCTGTTCATTCCTAAAAATAATAAATCATAGCTGAAAAATTCTCAAACGCTGCACCTGCTGTGTTGCTGTTTAAGATAAATATTTTAAATTTCCATTGTTACTGTTTTAACTGAAATAGCTGGATGTTTGTCCTGCTAGGCAAACTTTGTGGCTTCCCAGCTTTTGTGCATACTGCTGGCATCAGTGTCCAGAAAGTGGCTTTCAAATCCAGCTGCATCCATCAATCACCGTCATGCTTTTCAGGTGTTGTTTGGTATTCCCATCATCTGTTGTGTTGTCGGAAGGTGAGCATGTGACTGTGAGGGACATTTAAAATGAATACAATAGGTACAGATTTGGTAGTAGTTCATTGTGTTTAGGGCAAAGCAATACACAGCCTCGCCTTCTCCTTCTGCTACCTTTACCTTCCCTGATAAATCAGTTAACTGTTTCTGATGGACAGCTTACTAGTTGGAAAGGTGCAGTTTTTATCCACAGACCTGAGGACTCCTTGAATAAGCCACCTTCTGGATGGACACAGGGTCCCAAACTGGAGGCACACCTTTGAAAGGACGTCTAAATTGAATGTACAAATAAAAACCTCATACCATGAGCATAGCAAATATCAGCAATTTACAATTGCACAAACATCTTTTCAAACATTTCAACTGTTTGCACCTTAGAACTAACATCGGAAATGTATGGCTAAACCAAGCTGTGTCTAATAAAAAGAGAAAGAGATCACAAGGTCAGGAGCAATCAGCCAGAGGCCAAAGTAAAAGAGATAACCCTGCACATGAAATAAAGTAAATTAGATTAATAAGGAAGTGGACCAGATGCAAAGTATATCTCTTCCCATCTTGTTGACTTGCATTTGAAGGAATGTCACACTGCAGGGTCTCATTATGTATTCTTCATATTCCAGTGATGGTTTTTTACTGGTGGCTGAAACTTTATTCTGCTATGTCATCATCCTTGTTTGCCCAGCACAGATGATTCACATGTGAGTTGATTAAGCCTTGACCTCAAATCTGGGGATATAATTTACATCTAGATTCTTCTGTGTTCACTACTTCTACAATAACCTTTGCCCTTAGTTCTGTCTTATCTCTTTGTAAAAGCTTTTAAAAGGACAGTAAAAAAAAGAGAAAGCTGACGCCCTATTATGATTAGTGGATTACTTTATTGTGGAAGTGTTTCTTCTGTCTTGTTTAGGTAGATTTAAAAACTCTAAACACAAACATGCTACAGAGGGACTTAAGAAAAGAGGAAAGGACAGAGGTTAGCCAGAACAACCCAGTGTCTATAAATGTGCAAAACAGGCTTAGACTAATATGACAATATTTATGGGTCAAGTCTGAATGGGCAAATGTAGGCCTAGACTAACATGACCTTATGTGGGGAAAGTTTGACTGGGCAAACACAAGTTTAGACTAACATGACAACATATGAGTTGATAGTACTTTCATTGTGTGGTAATGTTTGTCACAATCAACTTAAAGGGCAGTCCAGAGTTCTTCAGTTTTCAAATTTTATGCATTAATTATTTCATATTTTTTCAGTATTTTAACAAAAATATTAATGAAAAGTATATTATTTTTCAGAGGCCTATTTGTGTATGGCATGGGCTGTCTGATTCTAGGACACGTCTACATGATAATTTTCCCATTCAGAATCAGGTGCTACGATTTTACCTTGTGAGTACTGTGCAGTTTCTTTCTGTGATACAATTTTCACAGCACCAGCAGCATCAACATCAGCAAAAACAACAGCAGCAGCAATGATATATGAACAATATTCCTTTTGCCCAGGTCTTCTACCATCATTTAAGGCAGCAGTTTGTAGAGCAGATATTTCTGGGGGCAGTATAGTGGGGTGGGGTTTGAGAACTCGTTACATTGTTTCTGCTTTCTGCTTCAGTGTACCTCACAAAGCTGGCCTTAGGTATTCATGATGATGAAGCTTAGCATCATCATTAAAGCTCTATTGCTGGTATTTATTTTTATTTTCATGAAAATACTTTTGAGGAACCATCAGAGAAAAAGTAAAGAGATTCAGCAAATAGTCAACTGTGTCCCTTCCACTGAATGCTTTTTTTTTGCAGTTCATTGCTTATTATTACCCAAAAAATAACTTCTCTGGGCTTCAACCTGGTAGATGGACATCGTCACAACAACAACAATATTAAACTTTCTGACCAAAGATTGCAACTGGCTGTAAGGTATGTCACTGTTTCAAAGAAAGAAAAAAATTGGTCTGGTTTATTTTTCATTGACTGTCTTTATTCATGTATGAAAAAATAACAATGTTTATACAGAATGAGAATGAGAAGACAGAATGTTTGAGGGTTTCAGCATTTTACAGATCAGGATGAAGAGAAAGGAGGAGAGAATGAGTGAAGGATGGATGAATGTAATTTATCAGCTGTGCAAAAGAACTAATTCATTACTTTGGTCTAAAGGAAAAAGCCAGGGCTCTTGGAGCTGAGCAGCTATCTTCTTGGATTCCAGGGTGTTATTGCTGGGCCGTTTTGTTTCTACAAAGAGTACATCGATTTTTTTGAAGGTAGACACTACAGGCAGAAGTCAGCTTCTGAAAATGTAAGGAAAAAAAAAATCCTGAAAAATGTGGGATTTAAAAAAAAAAATGAGATCATTGCAATCAATTCCTTACATGCATACAGGACAACAAAAGTTAATAACTAACTATTTGTATTTGTTATTCCTGCAGGTATCATTTGCTAGAAATAGTTTTAAAGATAGCTTAATTAGCAGTGATATTTGTTTGATGGTATATGTGAATTTTGAAAACTTGGTTTGAAATTTTTTGAATGCTTGCATCTAGTGTCTTAGGTCAAGTTGAGTTAATATAAACACCAGTTTCACAGTTTATGCTCCTGCCATAACAGTTGAATAACCTAAGATAACTCTAGATGTAAAACATGTAAATATGCTTGCATGCATATGTCTTTTTGTGTTTCCCAACTGTTCCCTTATGTAATGATTGTAAAGTGACAAGCAGTTTAGAAATCTTTTTTGGTAGCAATGTGTGTATACAAGCTAAAAGAATAAATTAAATTTTAAGAAGTTGTGAACTAAACAAAAACTTCAACAACATGTATATAGTTTATTAACCTTCAGTCTCTTTTCTGCTTGTTGTTCAGTATCCATCCTATAAGTATTTTTTTGTTTTTCAATGCCAGGATGATCCAGACTACCAGTGTAGGCATCATATACCGTCTCCATCTGTGAGTTTTGTTTTATAAATATCCATACATGTGTGTATGTGTATTGGTGAGATCGAGACTAGGGATGTGTGTGTGCGTGCACATGCACTAGCTATCTTTTTCTGCTTGGATGTCTTGATTGTCTTTCAGCTCTTTTTGTTTGTGTCCCTTTCTTTCTATTGTGATTTTATGAATATATAACACATCATAGGATTTAAAGTTGACAGTAGGAGTAGTGCTAAAGGATTGTGAATACATTCAGAACAAGCAGAGGTATGCAGTGTTTGTCTGGATCTCCTGTAAACTCTTTTAAGGTCAATTTTACTGTCAGCTTTGGATACACTACTTCATTTGAGTCTATTTTATTGTTATTTATTTATATCTATGTCATTGTTATTCATTTATTCATTGCCATCAGTCTAGCAAAGTAGGGAAACACTTGTACTTTTATGCTTGCAGTACTCTTGATGCTCCTTCCCTAACTTGTTTAGGGCGACAGCTCATTTTCACTTTGTTCTGATCACTTATTCATCTGTCTTATTCCCTTGATTTTCTCATTTCTCTCTCTCTGTCCCACAGGGTACTCTCCAATCTGACATTGATATCAGTTTGGGAGCAAATGCATCCCACAACCTCAGTACTTATAATCTATTTATTGAATCTAGAAACATCTACTTGACACCATTCAAACATGTGCATCATCCCACAGAACACTCTAGACATTGAAAGTAATATGTCCCATAAATGCTAGAATTCTCTCAAAGTGTAATTACTTTTAGCACTTCGTGCACTTGCAGATCAGCTCTAAATGTGTAGTCATTTGGAGCAAAGGGAGATAAACATTGTGGTGCTGCTGGTCACTGCATCACACCCTCTCACTTTCTCTCTCATATTGAGTTATTTCCAAAATGATGTCAGTATCAACATTTTTCTTTGCATTGATGGTTCTCACCAGACAGAGTGATTCATAATCAAACTATATCCTGATACTGAAATGCACAGCACTCACACACTCTGCTTTAGTATGGTAAATGAAATAGTATTTTGATTCATGTTTCTTGTTGCTGTCAAGACTAATACAAAGCACAGTCTTTATATTTCTAGAAAGCTGTTCTGCAGAAAGTGTTGGCATCCTTTTTCTGGACTGTGGTCTATGTGGTGCTTCAGACACTTTTTCCACTGGAATCTCACTTAGGTAAGTCCATATATATTTGAACATTTTACAAGACAAGGTTGTAGAAACTTGGAAACAATTTGAAATGTTTATGTACTTATTTGATAATGGCATTGTCTTGTTTTAGGACAAGATCAATTCTTAGTTGCACCAAGTTTTCAGAAGTGTATATGGCAGTAGTGGAATTTTACCTTCTTACAATCATTTTAAAGATATGAAAATATGGTGAGAGTTGCTTTTGAGTATACAAGCATGTGAGACAGGTTTGAACTGTTGAAATGCATGAGTTCAGCTTAAATAATAATAGGATTTATATAGCATGTTTCCTCACACGGAGACAAGCTCAATGTGCTTTACAAAATACAATAGGCAGTAGGTATGACAAAGAAGGGCATCACAATGAGACATACACACACATTCACAGTGAACATCGTCTGAACAGGAAGGAGTGAAGAGAGGGATTGTGGAGAAAGTAACGATCAGAGTAAAAACCAATTACAGTAGGTATTTCTGGTATTTCAGAAAGAGATAAAATTTAAGTCCAGACCAGAAAGCATGCAGCATCCTCAATGTATATAGAGAGAAAAGCAGGGCATTGCAAATACTGGGGCCAGAGAAGGAGAACTTGTCCAGTCTGATATATGGAACAATGAACTGACCTTCATGCAGGCTGGTAGGGTAGGTGGTCTGGTGATGCAACAGTTGGCCATGTCACCAATACATTGAAGGTTGGCTGTCCTGGGTTCAGCTCTTGTCTCGGGTATGCTGTTCTTTCTCTGCATGTGGCGTCTCTTTATAGGACTGGCTGCCTTGCCTTGATATAGCCTTAGTTGCTTCTTCGGTGGAAAACAAAAATTCTCCTCCCCACACTCATCCAGACTGGTTGGGCAACATGAGCTCTAACAGATTGGGGTGAACCATGATATAGCCTTAGTCGCTGGCATGGCATAAAACACAATCAAACAGATTTGGGTGAGGCAATAAACGTGATAGTAAAGTATGGGGATTTTGAATTCAATGTGAGCTCAAAGTGGCAGACGGTGCAGATCACAGAGAAATGGTGTGCCATGATCAGCCTTCCACTTGTGGAATACAATGCAAGCAGCATTGTTCTGAGCTCATGTCAAGCAGACAGTCAGGTAGATCAACAAGCAGAGAGTTACATGAGTCGAGCCTGGACAGTACAAATGCCAACATAAGCTGCGTTATGGATGTAACAGAGAGATGTCTAAGACAGCTGATCAATTCAAGAAAAACAGACTTGCAGACAGAGTTAACATGATTCTCAAAAGACAGTTGTGTGTGAAAAATGATTCTGATTCGAGGTTCTTGACAGATGAGAAAATTTCTGACCATCTAAAACAATTTCAATAAAATAAAGCAGGAATAGATGTTGAGGTTTGCAAAACCGTACTACCTCATATAGCTATCACACCATGCCACTGATCTCTCACCTTTTTCAGATCCAGCTTTTGTTGCTCGACACAATATCTTCTACCGCATGCTCCATGCTTATCTAAGCCTGCTAGGTGAACGAGCAAAGTACTATGTTGGTTGGACACTGGCTGAAGCAGTCAACAATGCTGCTGGTTTCGGCTTTGCGGGCTTTGACCAAAATGGAAAACCACGCTGGGACCTTCTGACAAATCTCCACATCAAGCATGTCGAGGTGCGTCATGCTTCTCGACTTGTTTTTCAACTGAAGATATTGAACTCATTTGAAGGTCATGTCTAAATCACTATGACATGTTCTAGGTGATGAATGATCGTGAAGTGACTCGGTGTTTCTGGGTAACATTGGTCTAATTGTTGGCTCTGTTAGCAGGGGTGGCTCAGGGCAGAGAAAGAGTCAGTGGCCCTTTCACCTGCCGAAGTCAATAAAACGAAGTGGTGGCCCATGATATTCTCATTATAGCAGAACGTTATCATACTACACATAGCTTACTCCGCTCCGACTCTAGCAACAAAAACAGAGTACTAATTAACAAGAAACACTTTTGGCCTTGTTGCCCTTAGGTGTGTCATTATTTTCTCTTTCTGTTTTATTTTCAATATACATTGGCATGTCTGCCCCTGGTATTTGGCGGCCCTGTGCAAGTGTACAGCTTAAACATTCCTAAGGTTGCCCCTTCTCCTAGGCTATGATTTTATGTTAATGGAAAACTATAATATGATGTGAGTAAATGCTTATGTGATGCCATAGTTGAGTGTACAAACCATGCATATATCAGTACAAGGCCTCTTTGTGAAGTAAAATGACTGATTCAGTTTACAAGATTGGAGTTGATTATATCATCATCACCATCATCAAAATCATTACAAGGAATCAATGACAGCAGCTTGGCACTCTCCAGATGGTTTGGTCCATAACCAGACTGGGTCTAATTTGTTGCCAAGGCATTTTCAATCTATCATCAGCAAAGCCAAAACAAGGTCATATCCAGTGAGCATGACCTTGTTTTACTAAGCCTAAAACTGAGGCTGTTGATTATTGAAGGAGAATAGATGAAAGGGTGTAGTAATTATAATACATGTAATCAAATTATGCATCACAATCAACATCATTAACTCATTATGGAATATGAAAGAGAAATGTTTTCCATGTCTTAGATGCAGGCATCAGTTTCTCATTCTAACACACACACACAAAATTGAGATTTGCCGTTTTCTAATATATATATAGTCCTCAGAATTATTGTCAAAAATGTCCCTAACAATCTTTGTGACTTTATAGATGGCAACAAGTTTCAAGACCTATATTGACAACTGGAATCTTCGCACTGTGGTCTGGTTACGGTTTGTCTGCTATGACCGAGCTCCTTGGAATCCCACACTGCTAACATTCACCCTCAGTGCTGTGTGGCATGGGCTGTGGCCAGGATATTATTTCATGTTCCTGTCCTCTGCTGTCTTCACAGTTGCGGCACGAAAGGTTAGTGTTTTTACTTTTGCTCTGAACAGAGGGAATAGGTTGAACTACTGTTCACTAACCCTTCGGCTACTTATCATAAAGTCATAATAATAATGGTACAATTATATTGATTGTTAATCAGCCCTGACACAAGGAAACATGCTGTTGAAAGTTCTGCGTAAAAATAATGCACCTAGGTCTCAAATGAGGTTGGTAATACTGACATAAGGCATATAATGTAATATTTAATGCATATTTATTTTTACACGTTTTCTTAAATTTACCTTGCACATTTCTATCATTATTCAGGTGCGCCGCAATATCCGGCCATACTTCCAAAAAAGCAAGCTCAAGCAAATAGTGTATGATGTGATAACATTGCTAGCAACCCAAGCCACCATTACCTACATTGTCTTTTCCTTTGTCTTCTTACATTTGGATCCCATCATCTTTTTCTACAGGTAAGTCATCATATCACTTTTATGCTAAACATTAAACAAGTGAAACTCTCACTGTAAGGCAAATGATAAAATAACTCATTAACTCATGTAAAGGAGTAAAATCAGTAAAATCATGTCACATCTCTTCTCCATACACCTCACTGGCTACCTGTTCAAGCCTGAGCTACAATTAAGCTGACTATGAGGATATGTCTTAGCTTTATCTGTGGCTCCTCCCCTGCTGTGACACGAGGTCTAATGCCATAACGGTTAGCACCTGTCAGCTATTTTGTCTCAAGTATTACTAAAATGTTTAGGCGAAAGTAATTGCAATCGAAGTTAGAAGACCAAACGTCTACAGCAAGAAGCATTAGATTACTCAGAACATTTTATTTCTCCCCTTAGTTGTATGGAATTTGGAACCCTTACTGAACAGAGGAAAACACAATTTACACAAATTTACAAACAAATATTTCTTCAAAAAAAAAGAAATTTCTAAGAGCATGTTAGTTGCATTTTTTGTTTGTTTGTGCAAGAGACCAAGTTAAGATATCCTAATGAATTAATGCATTCAGTTGCATTAATTAGGTGGTGGGGCTGAAAACGCCATATAATGATCAATGGGAGGTAAAGAAAGATGATCTTTAAATAGTCTGACAACAGTATTCTTTCTTCTTAAACACAGGCTTCCACTAAGTTTATGTGCTTCAGTAATTTCACCTCGGCAGGGAGTGCAGCAATGTCATATCCCTACTTCAACTTGCCGTTTGGCTGTTTCATTTTGAAATAAAAACTGTAATTTTATGGACCTATTTACATTTAAGCACTCCTGCAGTAATTCTGTCAAGTCAAATAACACCAACAAATAATGTGTAACTTGACAAGAAAAGTACTTACAAGCTTAAAACCAAGTCCTTTTTCTTGCCTACTGATGTCCAGAAGATTGGATAGCCATAGCAGTACCTTTATATTAATAATAATAGAATTTTTAAAGCACATTTTTTTGTGGATGCAAGCTCAATGCACTGTTCATAAAGAAACCACAAACAGACAGGCAAGAAACATACAGATATACAAGAAATATAAAGACAATGAGATATAACCATGTCTGCTGATCACTCTTTGTTTTTTATTTTCTAGTCAATGGTACTGGGCGATCCACATCTTTGCTGTTCTGATCATATTGGTACTCCCAAAGGGCACTTCCTCACATATAAAGATCTCTCCTGCTCCAGAGCATGGTACTGATTCTGACCCAATGCTGGATAGCAACAAGGTCAAAACATCGTAGTTTTCTTTCCCAATATTCAGGTCGACTGACAGTGACTGAAGGGCATTGAAGGATATGTGAAATAATTAAAAATTTTCTTCCATTAGAAAACAAAGGTAGTATAGTGGTAGTGCTATACCTATGGTTAAGATTTTGGGATGTGTTAACCATGTGTACTGGTGAGCTAGATGTTTGCTGTGATTTTGTACCATTAGCTAAAAAATTTATTTATTTGAGGAATTTTCGAGTTGGAAACCTAAGACACTATATGAAATGAGGTCTTTCTTGGCTGTCCTGTTAGGTTACCAGAACAGACTTGAATAGTTTCTTGGTTCCAAGTAATGACAGAGGGATGTGTGTGTGTGTGCATATGTGTGTGGGTGTGTGAGTGTACATGTGTATAGGGCAGTACATTAATGTGGCATGTTAAAATTTGGCAGCTTTATAAGAGATGTCTTATCTCACGATTTGCTCAATATTTCATTTTACAGGTTTTAAATAGATGGGATTGGGGGGTGGGGGGGGCGGAATAGGCTGGGAAAGGTTCTTTAAAGCATGTGCCTTCCTTTAAACATGATGAATGATATGTGCTTGTCAATAACTTTTCACAATTGAAATCATAGGTTTGAAGGGTTGGTATCATTGTAATCATTATTGTGTGTGTTGCATGCATGCACATGTACAGCTTTCTTCACAATGACATGCACAAACCAGAGAGGGTGGGATCTGCAGTTTATTAAGTGATGACTGTTCACTTTTTTCTTGTAAAATTTCAGGAATGAACTCAATACTATGCCCTTTTAATTGCAAACCATGACAGTTTGCTGCCCTGTGCTATGAAGCTAGTTTGGATAAAAAATAGAAGCTTGGGGCCTTTTTTTTGTTTCAGCTGTATATATTTTTTTTAATGTATGGGTTGGATGATAGAGTATTGTGGTTGCAGAAGCCCATTAATTCTTTGAGTGTCCATTGAAACGTTTTTCTTTCTCTGTCATCTTAGTAATCTTTGTGTCCTTTTCTTGGTGAAGACAGTAATAGGTTTATTCTTTTCTCACACCATTTTTTAAATTTTATTGATTCTTTTAAGTGTTTTAAGGAAGAATTTCAGCTTTAATTGCAGAACCATAAAGTGTGCATGTTTATGGTACATTATTTTATGCTAATAACTTTTTTTTCTACTTTTGTTACAATCTTGTTTATATAAATGATGTATAAATAAATATGAAAAGAATGTGAAGGGAGCATATAAGAGTGGAATCTGTATCTTTACTAAAACAGATATGGTGATTATTGGCCATGGGCTGTCATTTTTATGCAATTTTCATTTTGCTTTATACTGATATGCCAATCTCAGGTGACACTTACATATCTGAAAAGACAATTCTGCTGCAGTTGTATGCCAAATAATCCTTGTAAAGTGCTTATTAATCCACTTGAAAAGGAAAAATACTGTATTTGTCAGCAGGTATAGTATTTAATGTTGGAGAAAAGTATTCTATTTTTCCAGCTTTCATTAGCAGGAATATGGGCAAGAGCTGCTACATATCAAAGAATACTTTGCATTGTCTATGATGCTTGAACAGCAATGCTGAATGTTTTCTTATATTTTTAGTCCTTGCAGCTGAAGATACTCATACTGATAGGCATTATTTTAGAATGTAAAACTAGATGCATCACAGTTCTTTCTTTGTTTTTCTGTCCATGTTTAAAGGCAAGCAGAACTATTGCTGATTGAAGCATCTTTATAAAGTTTTATTTACAAGTTCAGTGCAATTTTTATTGTAGATTTGTCTGCTACATCATTCCTGCAACAGTGGTGTGATTGTGCTTACATGTTGTGCCTTTACAAGTGTCAGGGTAATGAATATGTTGTTGAATGTATTTTGGCCTCTGTGCTTATCTAATTTATTTTGAGTTTTATTACTTAGATGGCCAGTTAAGTTGCTGGCATCTCCAGCTGGATTTTAACTTTCATTTTAGGATGGTTCTTAACTAGCCATTTGTTGCCATTTATTTAAATATACTGTATAACAAATTTTGCAAAATTTATTTTTTTAGGGCTTTTATTTCATCTTAATCATAAGTCCGAGTTTTACTTTTCTCCCTCTGATTTGTTCTTAGTTTTTTACCGTTGAACTTTTAAAAATGAGCATTAAATCTTACATAATTACCCTTTTAACATATATTTACATAGTCTTTAAAGCTATAGGACTTTTTTGCTTTTTTGCACACCTATATCCAGCTTAATGAGCTTAATAATGAATATGTTATTTATTATTTTTTGTAATGGTTAAAATAATATAATAATAAAAACAAAGACTCAATCTATTAGTGAGCAAGGCAGAGTGGGGGGGGGGGAATTGGTGTGCTATATCACAGCAAGGCAGCCGGCCCTGTAAAGATGCAACTTGCAGAGAAAGAACGTGCCCGAGAGGAGAGCTGAACCCAGGACAGCCAACCTTCACTGTATTGGTGACAGGCGTTAACTGTTACGCCACTGGACTACCCTAGTGAGCAAAGCAGGAAGTTCCAACAATAAATAAGCAATGCAGAAACGTTTCAAGTCATTTAACGACAGAGTATGAAGAAAAGAATCCAAAGTTTACCACAGCCAGAAAAGATAAGGCCATGAAGCATTCATTCCATTGCGGCTAGACTGGCTAAATTCAGAGAAATTAGGTGTGCTAAAACCAGGATATGAACCCAAGATCTACCAGCCTTGTCTTGAAACTGTCTAGCTGCACTTTGCAGAACCAATGTTATTAAATACTCTATGGAAGTAAAAGAAGACTTAATGCCAGCTACTGTTAATTCAACATGATGATCTCTCACGCTTATAAAACAATCTTTTTATTTTTTTTCTTGAGCATGATCACAGAACAAATGGAATCGAAAACACTAATTTTCAATACACATACATTGCATAAAAAATGTTTTAGATTATTGTACGGTTTAAGGCCAAAGTAGATTTAATTTTATATACAGAATGAAGATCGTAGCAAGTTAGAGCACATGCAAAATCTCTAAAAATGTTTAGGAATATTCGATCAAATTATTACCAAGGTCTTAAGAATAGTTCTTAAAAATGAAACCTTGCCATTCACTGACAAAAGGTGCTGATGTAAAAATTGCACATACTTTGCATAGGAAAATCTTCACTCATATCAACATTCCACAGGGTACAAAAATAGACTTTTAAAACAATTGCATATTTACATTTAACTGCAACAACCCATGGAGTGTATGAAGCCCTTATAGTCATTTTCATTACTGCTGCTAAATATTGCAATGAAACTTGCAGATCCATTTCTTTTTTCATGCATGGCAATACATGCATGCATTAACATATTTCTTATCACAGAAGTACATTCCTTCTAGTGGCCCTATGCTCCTCAAAGGAGCAACAAAGAATAAACTAACATTCCTTCTATAACCGGAAGGAAAATGTGTACAGATGCTATTCACAAAATACTAAAATGCAGGTCAGCAGAGATACATTTCATAAGTTTTTGCTGAAATGTATTTATACTATGGAAAAAGTATTGAATTGTAAACATTATCATGATTCAGCTAGAATAACTTAAAAAATTCACACGCACCCAAATATACCATATTCCTTCATTGTCACATGCCCCCAGCCCTCATGAATAGTCCTACCTTCCAACTCATATAACATTTAAAAGACTGCTGACAACATTTCTTTTTGTGCTGTTTAATACAAATTTTCCTTTGGGCCATCTTACTTTCATCATCATATATTAACATTAAAACACTTGATGCGAGGTAGAGTATACTGACACTCCCTCTCCATCCCAGATAATTATTATAATTTTCTGGTTGCTCAAAATGGAATACTATTCAAGTGCTAACACTTATTAATTAGAAAACGTGGTATGTCTGTAGTACAACATGCAATAGTTTATGACCAATGTAGTATAACCAAAAATATTAATAAAATGTCATTTTTTATTTTAATGCAACTCTTCCTTTCCATCAGTTGCAATTGCAGCTTATATTTCAACTCCAGAAACATTCTGACAAATACAGCAAAAATGAGAAGAAAACTAACATGATAGATCTGATGAGATCTAAAGAAAAGTATTCAAAACTATATTTACAAATATATTATGTCTATAACATTTGGAAAAAAAAGGGAAGGAGATGCTGGTGCTGTGAAATATGTCCAGTAAAGTAAGATGAAATCTATAAGGTGAAAGACGAAAGGCTGCCATACAGGAAAGTAAGATGAAATCTACAAGGTGAAGGATGGAAGGCTGCCATTTGGGTCTTGCTTGTTTAGTCTTTCAAATCCTGGCACTGTGAGCAGCTATCCATTTCCTCCACATACTCCTCTACTTGCATGGTGGTCTGGCTTATGTTGAACTTTTGTTGAATCAAAAATGAGGCAGCCTGTACAACTTGCAGAGGATCCACCCCTTTTTCTGAAATGCATAAAAAAAAATTAAAAAATTAACATATGCAGGATTCTTATTTTCTCTGAGAGCATTGCAGCTTATCTTATGGTCTTACAGACCTCCTTCTCCCCTCAAAAAAGAGCAACAAAAAAGGGAAAAATGTAGAAACACAGCAGTGATATGTACAACAACAACGAAAAAAAAAGGTTAAGGAATAGTCTTCTCTCCCCCATCATACCTATACATAAAAGGAAACGTCTTAGATTCTTGAATTTTTTAAACTTCTTAAATTCTTAAATAGGCTATGTATTGATATTTTACTCCTTACTTTTGTCACAGAGCATGAAACAGTGACAGAGCATGAAACATTCAGAATGACAAATATTGATAACAAGCAAGACCAATTCTTTCCACTGATCTGAGAGATTGATGCACCTAACAATTTACTGACTGATACTTACGGACAACAAGATGGACAGAAAGAGCTGTCTTGCTCATTGTGAGAGACCAAAGTCTTAAATCATGCAGGTCTTGGACACCCTCCAAATTTAAGAATGTGGCTCTTACTTCTTCAAAACTTAAATTTCTTGGGGTTCCTGCAAGGAAATACGAAAATTATTACACATTTCATAGCAAAGTCTGAAGAATTTTGCATTTTGTAAAAGCATTTCTCTACTAAGCAAAGTCCCCAGTGAACTTTAAAAAAACAGACGACCATTCAGAGAAGAATCTTGATGATTTAGAATCCAAAGTGCAATCGCTAGTTTTTCTAAAGTGACTGCATTTTCTAAAAAGAAATGAAGTTCAAGCAAACCCATTTTCATACTTACCTTCCATGAGTACTACGAGGATATCGCGCATGATGCTAAGGGTGGTGATGAGGACAAAGACTGAGAATAGGAATGTGCAGATGGGGTCTGCAATTTTCCATTCAGGCTGAAAAAAAGACCAACTTTAGTAGTTGCAACACAGAGTCAACATATACCATACTGTTTCCAGCTTATACCTGAAAAACCACACATATAAACTATGTTTTTAATTTAAACAGATGCTCTAAATGTTAAAAGAAAAGCATTAAACTAAATGTCCATAGCATGCAACACCAGTCATGGTGTGCTTCTGACAATTGTCGCTGAAGACTGAGTGTGACTGTAGGTGTGTAAGGCATATCTATGTTTTGTTTAGTTTATTACCTATGGCTCCCAACAAATGAACGTTTCTAATCCTGCTGTGGACAGAAGCAGACAAAGACATGTTGTATTGTATACTATTGTTCACATAGTTTTCAGCTGTCAAATGTCTCACCTTAAAATAGATAATAAAGGCAGCCACTAGGACTCCCACACTCTGACATAGATCTCCGATAACATGGATGAAGGCAGCCTGGACATTGATGTTTGAAGCTTTCTTTTTTGATTTTTGGATTGTTGATGCTTGGTCTTGGACACCATCTGTACTCCTCATGCTGCCGTACTGGCTTACACTGGTGCCACCATTTTCTGATGGCAACAGAGGTGAATTGGGCTTAGAGACGATGCTGTCGGAACTGCCGTGACTGTGACCATGACCATGACTGTGACTGTGCCCGTGACCATGGTCGTGCTGGTGCAATGAGACTGCCAGACTGAAACACAACCATGAAGTTTAACAAAAACCAGAAAACACCTTAAACCCTGACTTAAAAATCAAACAAAAAGCAGTTTCCTTTTGTTATATTTGAAGGCTTTATACGTCCTTAGAACTCTTATAAACAGCTTTTTATTTAAGTTTTTATGTTGTTTCCAAAGTTTATGGCTGTTCTCTCTAAAAATAAATACAAAAATGCATTTCCAAAAACTATTATCAGATGTAGCATAGTTTACAGCTGAGTAAACTCACACAATGTTGAAAAACACTCCAGTTCCTGAGGTAATGAGCATAATTGTAGCATTGATCTCATAGTCACCACTTTCTATACGCTGAACACCAGAGTACACCAGCACTCCAGTTATCACCCACAGCATTAAGATAGAAACCAGTGCACCAAGAATTTCTGCAGATAAATGTTCCATACAAAATGAATGTAACTGTTAGAAAGTTAATGTCATACACTGAAATGAACATCAAAACTAGAAATGCTTCCAGGAAGCAAAAGAAATCTTGTGCTGAAGTGCACTTTCATCAGTAAATAAAAGAACTATAGAAAAGTGGTTCTTTCAAAACAAATTGCAGGATTCTACAGCAAAGACAGAGATGATGGCTTAAGACCTGCACAGTCTACCCTATGCACAAGCTTAGGCTGCCCCCACTCCAACATCCCCATGAAGACTTTACCTGCTCTGTACCAGCCAAAACTGAGTCGCTTAGTGGAGGGTCGACTCACTAGATACAGTGCCATCAGACTAATCATGAAGCTGGCAAAATCAGTCAGAAGGTGTGCTGCATCAGACATCACAGCCAGACTGTGTGCAAGGAACCCACCTGATGAAAAATCAGATAACTGATAGATGAAACTTAACTAGGAAATGTGCAAATGAACATCCTCAAAACAGGTTTTCATATGGTATATTTGACATTGCATATATTTTAAGTGTGTTACTGCACAACAATAACATCTACATCTCTCTTCCCTTCCATATCCACACCATCTACCCACCATCGAATCCTTTAAATGTGCACTGGAAACCCATGTTCCATGAGCATTACTCCTTACACCAATCAAGACAGTTGTCAATAGCTGTGATTATAGCCTATTGACTGGTCCACAAGTTTGTCTTCCTCTGCAGATTAATGACACTCTCCATCTCTTACTGTTTGTTCACTGATTCCTCTTTGTGTCTTCTATTCCTTATCTTCATAGCTGTTTCTCCTTCCGTCCTTTGTAAGCATGATTATGCACTATATAAATTACACTATTACTATAATCACATAAAGATGGCGGTTTAAAGACGGGCATGACAGTAAGTGGTGAAAGACAGATAATAATAATAATGCATACTTGTAATGTGCAGTATCCAACCAAGATAGATCATACTCTCTGCTAGTAATGATATATAAATATTAGATAATAGACAGTGGACCATGAGATATGTACAGAATACAAGAGAAGAACATAAAGCAATTCATAAAGGTATGAAGGGATATAGGTACTATAAACAGAGTAAGATGACGTCATTACATGATGGTTAATATGATAGACAATATTGCAAAAGGAGTTCAGAATAGTAATTCAGAGATAGTACTTAGTGAACACATGTTTTCAGAAAGCGTTTGAATGTAGCCTTGGAGTTCGAGTGGAGAATGTGATGTGGAAGAGAGTTCCACTGCTGAGAAGCACGGAGAAGGTCTGTTATCGGTATTTGACTATCTTTGTGGGATGGATGAACAGAATGCCAAGTCTGATAAGGAGCAAAGGTTTTGAGCAGGAGCAGGAGTGTGGCCAGACAAGACTTCAGTAAAGTAATGGGGGAAGGATATCAACTGAAGTAATGATGGCTTCTGCTACAACAAATGACAATGAAAATAAAACGGTAGATTCACGGCTGAATGAGTTAACTTACTGTAAACACAATGTGGAATTAATACAAATGATTTATAAGGCATGAAGTGCTTTTTCATGATGATCAAAATCCTAGCAAATAATTTTACTCTGAGATGTTTTGGCCTTCAAAGTAATGTAGAACAGATTATACTTACCAACAACCTCTGCAATCATGAAGGTTAGACAGAGCAAACTTGCTATAATCAGCCTTCGCCTTGCTTTCTTGTCCAGGCGTGATTCTTCTGGCCATGTGTGACAGTGACTTCTTCCAATGAATGCTTGTAATTAAAGAATTGTAATATTCTCATTAATACTGCCAATATATCGACTTTTCAATGCAATCCTCTAGAAACTGAGGAATTCATCATTCAGCAAGGAAAAGAAAAACAAACAAAAAAAACACAAAGTTTATTTCTCAACATTGCAGATGCATCCATAATGTTTGCTTAACTTTTATTTGAAGTAGAACATCAAACTGTAATTTTCAGGAATTAGCCTGCCTGTCTACCACAAAGATTTCCCTTAATTCTGATTGAGATATTTGTTCTCAAAAAATGGATAATGAAGGTCTATTTAGTCAAACAATTCATTGTACAGAACATTTATGGTTTAGAAAGCACACATACACATGTAAAAATCATCTGGATTCTTGCTTACCTTGGCCATTCTCTGCCATGCCACCATGCCCATCTGTTTGTATGCCATCATGCACAGGTCTGTTCATTGAAGAAAAAAATCAAATTATAGACACAAAAATCAGTACAGGTATGTCACAAACCTCATGTTTCATTTTTACCTGGGAAAGGGATAAGAAATGGAGGAGGGGGGAAGGTGGACATGTGCTTTGGGATTGCGATTAGGTATCCACATTCTGCTGTGTGGAGAAAATTAAAAGTAAATCATCCAAGTGTCCACAAACACACATGGAAAAATCATTTACAAAATATGGATTTAGTAAAACAAATTTTAGCAAAATATGTCTTGTCACATGGTCCCAAAAGATGAATGAGCAGTAAACAATATTTATTGTATTAAACAGTGGCACGAACAAGATTAAAATCAAGAGTTTCAGATACTACAATGACAGACAGCTATAATGACTGTCTTCCTGGAGGAGGCTATCATCAATAAGTCAGGCTGATATCATTAGCCACCACAAGCCAGTCTTGCTGAAGCATCACATTTTTCTGCTTTCACTTAATTGGTAGCATTAGTATTCACTCCTGTATAGCAGTCTGCAAAAGTGTTCGCCCAACTGACAATGGGAATGCCTGAGCAGACACTTGTGCTTTTGCCACATCTAAGAAAAGCCAAAGAAAAACTTCCACCTGAGGGCAATCAGGCTATGCACTATGCCATGGTCACCAGCTGATTCTGCCATTGTTTACAGTCAATTTGTAGTTTACTTTAAATAGAAAAAAAGTTAAAATAGGTGAAAAGGCGAACTGCACAGAACTGCACATTCTGCTGACTATAGATCCCCTCCCCCGCCCACGAGCACACAGATGTATAATGTCATGCTGTGCAGCTCAACGTACCCGCCACGCTACCCAGCTCTTTGCAATTCTTTAATATGAACAACTTACAACTTTTAAAGCTTAGTTCAACAAAAACTCATTTTATTTAAACATATTTACTGCTCGCCTCAAGTGAAGTATAAAAAGTCCGAACTTTCATCAAGCGATTTCAAGGCCAAATGCAGGAGTAAAGGCCGCGATGACTTTTTTGCACGCTTGAAAAACCAAGTGGAATTCAAAAATTCCAAGGGCTGCGCAAGAATATATACTATATTTTCCCCAAACCTGGGCGAATACGTACACTCCTTGCGCTCTCGAGGCAAACATATTGGCCTTCACCATATAAAGGGGTCAACAACCGCAATGCGTCATGATTGTACATGGATGTATATATATGTTTATGTTGCGGAGACCTAGGGTCAATGAGACAGCAGGTAGAACTGATTATAAAGGTCTTAATCGCAAAATGTGCATATTGGTCATTGTCACGATAAACGATGAGCCATTCATGCATTTCTTTTCGGTGAATAAATATTATCACAAATATCATTTCAGACATCGCCATTACATTCATTTCAAACATAAAACTCTTCTCGTGATACGTCGAAGTAAAACAGAAACATCGCAACCAGATGTTTCGTGAGAAAGTGGCCATGCCCATCCCACGGTGAAGACAATTAAAGCGAAGCCGACGACAAAAACCGCAGTGCGCAGACATAATTAAAATCACAGAAGATACTGTTGTTTAGACATAATTAATTGTTTAGGCTTAGATTATATCTGAAGGTTTTTACACATGCAGTTCGAGTATAAGCTAAACCGTTTTCATTCATTTTCGCTTGTTTTTCGCTATAATTAAGTTTATTAACGTACTATACACACTGTGCAATTATTTCAAATTATTTCATTATTTTGTTTCCGCCTAAAATGCCGAGACACAGAATAATCATCTGCAACTACAAATACTTTATTTTAAAAGGCAGCACAATATTACAGTATTTTTATGGGATTTGTAAACCATGTCCCTGTAATCTGGTTCATAATTAATACCCATTACCGACGGATGAGGATATACCTTGCGCATTTGTCTCGATTGCCTGCAGTGTGCAGCCCTCGACTTCCGGTGTAACCTTTTACACTGTCTGCCGTTAAGCCGGACTGACCACGAACTTGTATTATTGGACTGCTGGCAGACGATTTTTTTTTTTTTTCAAGTTATAACTATTAAAACGAGGCACGAGACCACAAAGCTTCTGGTTTAATCACATTTCAGATTAACTACTAAAACGAGGCATGAGACTACAAAGCTTCCGGTTTAGTCACATTCTTTGTTTAGGTTCGCCAAGGCTAAAAGCGGAGAACTTCGCAAGAGGCTAATCGTTGGTCTTGGCAGACAGACAGCAGTCCACCTATACACGTCCGTGGACTGACGATAAGGATCGAGGTGCTTTTCTCTTCACGATAACTAGCAACAGTGCTGTTTGGTCAGCTGGGGCTAGAAGCACAGCGTTACATCACTTGGCGCGGAACGATACCTTGCATAAAACAACAGGCGAGGAATTTCTCAACCATTATTGAGCACGGCTGCGTTGACCCTGTACGTGAGAAATGCACGGTGGTCCTAGCTATAGTTCATTATGTAGTGCTGGTGGTCGTGGGGTGGGGAATTCATGTGCATCTTCTGGGAACGAAGCATGTGCGTAAGATAATTAATTCGGTTTGCTTGCTTCCTTATGTAGTGAGCGATCTGATCATGGGAAGGAATGGGATGGAGTCGGTCGCTGTTCCTGCACACCATTGCATCGCCATGTGAAAAACACAATGAAAAAAAAAAATGTAAACACGGGGTTCAGCTCAGCAGAAAGAGCCGAAAATAAAGAGATCAAAACTGAATAAACCAAAGGTTACCACATATATCCGCCAAACAATCTAAAGTAGAGGGAAAAAAACAAATCCAGGCTACATCTCATGAAATTTATAGGTGTTTACGAGTTTGTTTGCCTTTTTAATAAAAACAGCAGCTGCTGATGTTCTGGGGAGAAACTCTCTTTTGAAATGATAACGTGGCAATGGTATATAGCGATCCTGTGTGACACTGTCAGGGAGAATCAGACGACCATCACTGATAATGTCAACGCCACACGTGCCAACGCCTCGACTGCATTTAAGGTGGCGCTGCTGTTGCTTCTCGAATCAACCGTTTCGCACACACTGACCTCCCCCCTCACAGCGCACTCAAGTCTTTGAGAGTGACATTTTTCTATAAAATCGAGAGTAACTTCAACTTTAAGCCACGAAATCCGTTCACTCTTCATCCCTCCTCCATCACTCCATACTCTCCTCCTCCCCCAGTTTTACAGTCTTAAGGATGCATCCTTGCTTGCGTTCTCTCTTACACACACACAGAGCTTGCCTTTACACAGAGAGAGAGAAGAGTGGAAGATGATACTTAGATACTGAAGTGACATAAAAGATAAGATAAGACAAGAAGATTAGGACTAGCCAACAACTATATTATAACTTTATTTGATGCCTAAGTAGGGTACATTACTGACTGGTCTTCTTTCGGGGAGTGCACTGGTTGCTGGAAGGGAGTGAGTTCAGACTAAACATGTAGAAATTAGAACCGCTGTCGCAGAATGCCCAACAGCCTATACATCTGTCAGTCTGGAATTTTTTTTTCCACAACATTTAAAACAAAAAAAAAAACAAAAATCGATCGATCGAAACCAGCAAGGCCATTCAGCCAAACAACAAACATATAATAATAAAATAAAGCCCCACAAAATGTAAGACAATGGAATAAAAACTGAGCTAGTTTTTTTTTTTTTTTTCAAACCACAGGACTATGAAGACATGACACATGACCGGCGATGACCATTATACTTCCCCTACCTTTCAAACGTGACTATGTTGTTAGTGTTGTCGAAGACGAAAGTGACTTTCTCTCCCGCTCGCCTCCTGCCTTGCTGATCACCACCGCTGGCGGCTTCATTGTGGATGCCACGACGAGCCTTGTCTGGCATCTCCTCCAGGGCATCCCCGACGCCGAGGGACCGGGGAGTAGCCGACCCTAAGTCGACAGCCGTGAAGACACCAGCGTCAGAGCTCTTGGGGCTGAGACAGCCCGACGGTTCCTCATCTGTCAGATGCCGCTGGCTACTGGACGACATGATTGAAGGAAGGAAGGAACGAACAAAGGTGGTCGGTGCTGGAAGTGTCACAGTTCTGCTAGCTTGACAGCCACGCTACCTGCGATTTGTCTAGCGAAGCGGCAACAGGTGTAGCGCGCCGCACGGCCCGAAAGCAAAAGGTCGTGTGCAAAATGTCCATCTCGGATGATTTGCCAATGAAAACTGTATCCAGACGACACGCTAGTGCAGGAACTCCTTACGTGAAGCGTGCAAAACCCGTGGAGGTGTCCGTCGAGCTCGCTGTGTGAACTTGTGCTCGCCAATGACCTTCTGGCCCAGCACGCGTGTCGATGTTCTTGATGCGGCGGTTACTTAGCCATCAGATAAGCCTTATGTTGCAATCGAGATAAGAGTACTGGAGTACAGGTCTGAGAATAAATGCTCTGATAGCATGCGAAGCAGCGAGCCTTACCTTCTGAGCCTAATTTTAAATTGAAATAAATAAAAATACCCGTATCACCCGGTTTATTAAAAGCAGTTTCATCAAAAGCACATATCCATGCCCCACTCTCTTCTGTTCGATCTGCTCAAGTCTACTGTTCAATGGGATTATACCCGATACTTGTGTTCAAACAGCATGCCACCCGAATAAAACATTTGTACCCAGATTTAAAAGATGGGATGAGGGGGGTCGGGAGAGAGAGAGAGATAAAGACCAGCGATAAAAAGACATCCTTGTCTCATTGTATTTGCCTCAGAAGAACACAAATACTATGCATAGCGTCTATTGCTCAGCCGGTGCTGTACATAACAAGTGTGTGTGTGGCTTATTTGTACACATACCTGAGTGTATATGAGAGAGAAAGAGCGTGAATGAGAGAGAAGTCACAAAGTCGCACAACCAGTTATGATGTTGGTTAGCAGGTCATTAACCATCAAAAATGTGTGCCCCACTTGAGGAAGAACAGTCGTCATAGCTGCCACGACACTAGAGTGCCCCACGATCCTTACATATGCTCAATATTTGGTCAAGGTGACGGCATTCTACGACCATGACAGACCATTAAATATTAGAAATGGAATATACGTCTACCCCTTTAAAACACGTTATAATCTAAAGTTATTTAAACTATATACAGTATTATAAGCACTTGTCAGGCGCGGAGACCACGGGGAAGAAGGTATCAGACACACGCAGGGAAACCATGAAGACAGAAACAATTGGTTCTTCGGAAGGGGTTCGAAGGATGATGGTTGAAATCATTCTGAATAATGTGAAGATGCTGGCTCCGGATATATAAGCAAAATTTAAGTCTTTCTGATGTCGAAGCGCGTACCGAACGTGGGGTTGAGAGTCGCCAAACAGTTCCAGCCGACTTATCACAGTCTATAAAATGCGGGGGTATTATACGTACGCTGATCGCTCTCCAGTCATTGTAAACAATTGTAAAAATAAATTAAATCATATACCAAATGGCGTGAGATGTTTTACGCCGAGACAGCAACTAAGGTTCTATCACGGCAACGGCAGCCAGCCCTGTAAACAAATACCGCATGCAGAGAAAGAACAGCGTGCCCGAGACGAGAACTGAACCCACGACAGCTAACCTTCACTATATTGGTGATATTGCGCCACCTGGCCGCCCTCCCAAACGGTTTGAGCAAGTCACTGTATTGGTGACTGACGCTAACCATTGCGCCACCCGGCCGCCCTCCCAAACGGTGTGCGCAAGTGACATAAACAGCAGACAAAAAGGAGAACCGGTACTGCACTGCAGTCCTTATAAATATCCATGTACTGAGTATCAGCTGATGAGTGACTGAGCATGTACAGTATCAACAAATATGAAACAGACATGTAATCAATCAACTTTTTAACTAATGCATATTCATCTGATCATTTTGTGATTTTCCCTAACCCTAAAAAACATTTTAATAGCTTCTATTTCATGCAGAAAAACAGCGATACAGCATTATTTAATGAGCAACATACCTAACCTGAGAAATGCAGCTTACAATGTAGTCATCTATTACTTATCTAAAGTCATAAGTATAATGCTTAGGTCCAGCACTAAGATTTTCTCAGTATCATACAAAACAAACAGCTTATCTTAAAGTCAAAGTCTCAGTGGGGGCAAAGTTGCCTAAACCAGAATTACTCATTTGTCAAGTTCAAGGGTCAAGGCTCATGGCCCTGATGAAGAAGCAGCCATTGATTAAAAACTGGGTAAGCCATGACTGATTGTGAATATGAAAATAGCTTTCATAAGTATCTTTCTTTAAAACTGGATGAGATTCTAGCTTTAGATTAAAAAAGTAAAAATTCATTTATGTAACATTTAAACTGAAGCAAAATCTAACATACTTTTTCAGCTAGTCAGTCAGTTGCCCTAGCTCACTCATGGGGACATAGCTATTAGTCATACCCCTTCCAAAAAAAAAAAAAATAGGAAACAGAAAACTGTGCCAGAACTACAGAATCATAAAAATTATCAGCCCCACAACAAAATCATGCTGATAGTAATACAGAACTGCATCAGTACAATCACTGAGGTATTGTTAGCAAAAGAACAGGTTAACTTCAGACTAGGTAGGAGCATAGTTGAGCATTTTTAATTAACTGTCGCATTCTGATGGAGATCTCCCGCACCAGTGGGACCTTTATCACAACTTTATAGGTTTTAAAAAGGCCTTTGACAGAGTCTGGCATGAGGGGTTATGGCAAGAGATGCAAATTTAGCTAGACAATTTTCTCAATGTCCTCCCACTACAATTTCAATCAAAACTTGATCTTTTTGTGCTAGAAATACTGGCCTAGAGCATGAAAAGATTAAATGACTCAAATGTCTATACACATAATAATGGAGAGTTATCTCAATGCTCTATATACTCTTCGTAGTGCCTTATGAGATATTTTGGTTGATTAGTTTGTGCTGACTGGATCACCCTATTTTGCTGAACATGCAGTTGGCAAAGTAGGCAGTTCTCAGTTTCTGGATATTACAGTGCTTTAAGTGTCAGCAATTATGGTTAATTCTACTATTAAATTCCCCATCACTACATCTTCTGCTTTAAAAGAAAACTGTTACCAATAAACAATAATTTCATCTAGCAGAATTCATTTGAGTGTTGAACATAAAAAAACCTGAGATCAATGCGCCTCCAAATGCATATAACACATTAGCCATAAAAAGGATTATCATGCTACCTGGATCTGGATAAATAAGACTAATCAGTGAGTGAGCATGGTAGCAAGCAAGAGAGGAAGAGAGTGGGCCAATGACCATAACAATATGATGTTTATGACAATTCGCATCTAAACGTAGCGTGCACCCCTCATGTTGGTGGGAAGTACCTCAGCGAGAGAGAGAGAGAGCACCAACCTTACATCTTCCTCTGCCACAACGTTGTATGTTTGAGATTTATCCGCAGCACCATTTCTTTCGGAAGTCTTGAAGTGGTCGACGGTAATGGTGAGAACGACTGGAGTGGCTCCTCTGCTGTTGCTCGAAGAAATAATCGATACATCGGGATTCAGGAGCAAATCTTCTTCTGATGCATTAATCGAGAAATTATTATCCATTCCTGCATCTAATGCAGTTACAGCTTAATGAAGCTTTGTCAGTCTGTGAGCTCATGTCCCGAGGAAGCAGGCAAACTAGGGTTCGAACAACGTATGGAGGCGTAACACACAAAGCTCGCGCTAGGGGAGGTAACGCATAACACGTTAAAGATCGTCTGCCAAGAAGTCGCTTGTGTAAAAAAGCAAAACAACAACAACGACATTATTCTACAACGTTCACGTTTTCATAAAGTAAACATGTTGAGACTATTCAAATGGAAAGGACTGGCAAAGTACAGTATTCTGCTTGTTTTTGAACTTTTCATCAAACATGTATTCTTTTGGGAGATATATTGGACACGCCGACAGTTCGAAATCGACCATGATGGAATTCGATGTCGAGATCGTTGGGGTGTAACCTGTTTTTGTTTTCTTTCCTGCTTAAGGAAAAATTTTCTATTTTTTCTGAAAACATACTTTTAGTTGCTCTAAAATTGTAAACAAATTTATTAATTTCTATTTTCACACGGTGCACAGAAATTAATAAAAATATAGAGTAACGCTATGGCAAAAGTCAAGTGAAAACACAAGTCAAACTTAATATGACGGAGATCGTCATTATCGTCCTTTTATGGTAGATGGAACATTGTATATGTAGGATGGAGGACGCATACAGACGCACACAGGGCAGGTACAGGTTGGCGATGTGGGGTAATCACTGGCCGGGTGACAACCCTGTGACCGAAGGAGAGAGGGGTGGGTCGACTAGCGACAGGATGAAGGTGCGCGGGTGTGTTTGGCGGGAAGTGGAGCGTGAAGGTCGGGTGAAGAGGCCAGTGGTGAGGAGACAGCGCGCAGAGGTGGGAGCACATTCCACCGAGAGCGCTAGTGTGTTGTGTAGAGTTTCCCCATAGCCAGAGCCATCGACTGGCGTTGGAGTAAAAGGATCCAGAAGCAACGAAAGGGTTGTGTTTTGTTGTTGTGGAAAGATTGGGGGAAGAGCACTGCACTTACCCTGTTACACTGTTACGCTCAAACTTTTTGAATTAAAAATTTGTTTGCTTACAGCCTTACACCAAACGCCTCTTTAAAAAATGCTGTTAATTATTGACAACTTTATGGAGACCACAATAGTATACGTATGCAGTCTTGCCTTTGATAGCCTCAGTTGATTTGTAGGCAAAAATCTGTGTAAATGTTACTTTGAATACTTCGGGAATCAAAAAAGGGATGCTCTGAAAAGTTCGTTATCTTTGATGTTTGGTATACAGCCATCTTTCATGTTTCAGTTTTAATTTTGTTTAATTTTCCAGCGAGTGCCCCATCTCAAACATAGCCTGCTTCATTGGGATTGCATATCATTGATAGAGTACTGTAATATCCTCCGGCAGTATGTTCACACTTTTCCATCTCTTCCTCGCTAATTTCTAACTCAACATTGAATGTATGTATAGCCCAATACTGACATTCACACTGGAAATTAAGGAGGTCCAAATTAACGTGCCTTGACGACACATTGTATATCTGCTTCAGTCCCGCAGAGTTGGTAAAACCACGGACTTATATAAAGGTTGAACTAATGTTAAAATGAGTAAACTAACAGCAGTAATAAGTATACCCTTCTATAGTGTTTTCAACTTGTAAGAAACACTAGTTTCGTTTCATTACAGCGCGTAATTATTATTGACACGATTTTCAAGTTTATTTAGACGGTGGATGATTATGAGAAACGCTGTAAAATTGTTGACTATCGAAAATCTATAATAGATGAGTATGTTATTGCACACATTACTCATGGCTGTACACTTGAGAGCTTTTTTTTCCCCCAACACAAACACACATAATGATACTGATTTTATGTTTTCTTTTCCAAAGTTTGCTCTCAGTAATACATTTTTCTCGAGTACATTCACATTTGGGTCACTTCTGTCATTCCCTGTCTGCCATTGTACCAAATCCCATTAGGTATATTAAGTGATTTTTCCTTTTTATACACTGGAATTAAGCAGCTTAATTATGTTGTAGTCAAATAGATCTTTAAAACACAAGAACATTATTACCAAGCTCATCAAAATCGGACGAATAGAACAGAAGTTATGACTTTCCAAGAAATTTAATTTTGAATCATTTTGTGCGCTATTACAATGGCTCTAGTTGTCTTACCAGAACTGGTCACGTGCTCATTCTCGGAAGTTTAGTACATCCTGCACTTTCATCGACGTACAAGCAATCGTGGTTTTCATTACAGGAAATCCGTAATTCTCAGCACTCGGCTGTACTTCTGTCGTCAGCTATCTAAATCCTGTAGCTGCCATGGAAAATCCGCAGCAGTAAGCAGGTCTAATATTTCAACTTCTTAATTTTTAAATGCCGCCGATGTCTTTATATTGTAACAGTTTTCCTTGTGAGTCACTGGGATACACTTCCTTTTCTCTTGTCATCAGAAAGTTAACAATCATTCATGCTGTTTAGCAAGTGACTCAATAATCTTAGCGTTGTAAGCTTTGTAAGCAAATTCACTTTGTACATGTTTTCAGATGCATTCATTATTGTGAATAAAAAAGGAAGAAAGAGGAAATAATAATAATAATAATAATAATAATAATAATAATAATAAGTATACATGTACTTGTATAGCACGGTATCACGACCAATATAGGTCGCACTTCTCTGACTAGTAATGATAACTGAACATTAGATAACAGACAGTGGTGAGATATGTCTAGGCACACTCAACAACATAAAGATAAAGTACATGAGTAGGACTCACAGATTTAGAAAACAACAGACAATTAACTTAAAAGAGATCTACAAAAAGAAAAAAAAAGATGATGTCAAACGATGATGCCACCCTTCGCCGACTTGTTAATGTTTTTGCTGCCGGACGTGGCGGTCACATCAACTGTCATTTCAGGCACCACAAACAGACCTTATCAATAATGTATACAGATTGTAAGGTGCGAGGAGTGCTAGTGGTTATGAAGTAGCTGAGTCTGAACCGAGAAAAATCAACTTGGGCTCTCATGTACAAGCGTGTGGTGTTGGAGTCTGCTGTCTGCCGTTCTGCTCCTCTAACTTCTAAGTTCCTGGCACTGGACGCACCTTTCCATTTCCTGTGCATACTCCTCTGCTTGAATAGTGGTCTGGCTTATGTTAAACTTGTCTTGGATCAGGAAGGTAGCCGTTTTCACAATCTGCAGAGGACTCACCCCATCTCCTGCAACATAACCAGAAAAATTCTTATAAACAGACTTCTTTTTTGCTTGACAGAAGCGCTGCACTTGACTTATTGTGACACTTTGATATCATACAAAATACAAGGGAAGGGGAAAAGTGGCTTCATTTCTTTTCGCTTTGTTTCTTCTTTCTTTCAGATAGGATTCGGGAAGCTTCAAATTCAGAATACTCCTAATCCAAGCTAGAAAACTATGATGAGCAAAACAACATCTGGTAGCACACGTTTTGCTTAAGCAGGATGGTATACTTACTTATGACAAGATGGACAGACATAGCTGCCCTGTTTAAGGTGAGAGACCACACCCTTAAATCATGTAAATCTTGGACACCTTCTAGGTTTAGTAAGGCATGCCTCACTTCTTCGAACCTTATGCTCCGTGGGGTTCCTGAAAGAAAGAAAACCGAAAGGAAAGAAAATATCTACTGTCTGAAGAGGGGAAAAAATCTTCACCTCCATATTTCATCAAGATAATAAAAATTTTAAATAAAGATATTCTTAAATGAATAAACAACGAACTTTCTGGTTAATGTTGAAGAAAACGTTGCGAAAATACTGAGTTGGGGTCAAAAGATATGGATATGGATATAAATATTCATATATTGATATAAATGGCTAAATATAAGTGCTAGCAGATGTGTACAGTTAAATGCCTGTTCTCACCCTCCATGAGTATCAATGTGATGTCGCGCAAAATGTTCAAAGTAGTAACGAGGACAAAAATGGAAAACAGGAACGTACAGATGGGGTCTGCTATCTTCCATTCAGGCTGAAAAATGCAGTTCCAGCACATGCAATACATCAGTATATTTTTCTTTATAACTCGAGAATTTACAGTAACAAAACCAACACTTTACTTCGTTTAGTAAGCTTCGGTTTCAGTCAATTTTATATTTAAATAAACTATTTCAAACCAGAACGATGCTTTACTTTAAACGCAGCCAAGCTATTATCAATGACTACGAAGAAATCATATAGCTGATGGCGCGATTTTAATGTCTTTTAAAATATTTTGTGTCTTTTCAGTTGGGTATATATTGCTTTGTCTGATGTCTCGGGGAATAACTTTGTTTACATCTATTACGAAAAAAACCTGAACATATCAAGTCAACAAAAGATTCATCATGAAAAACAATTGCACTCACTATTTTGAAATAATTTTTGCATGGCTCCAGACCAAGAAACCAACATATATTTTTGATATTTAAAATCCTCAAAAAGCAATTTATTACACTATACTTCACCTTAAAATAGATAATGATAGCAGCCACTAGGACTCCCACACTTTGGCACAGATCGCCCAAGACATGGATGAAAGCAGCTCTGACATTTATGTTCGAAGTTTTTTTGGGACTTTGGCTCGATGGTACCTGGGTATGGTTATTTTCTGTTCTTGTCATGCTGCCATAGTGGTCACCAATGGCGTAGCCATTATCTGGTGATAATAGAGAGGTGGTGGACATGGACCTCTCACGTTGTGAACTGCTGTGACTGTGACTGTGGCCATGTCCATGATCGTGCTGATGTAAAGATATAGCCATACTGAAACGACAATGTCAAAGTGTCCAAACTACGACAAGAATATTTTTGTCTATAAATTAACTATGTTTCTATTCTTCATTGTTTGGATTTTTTTTATGAGAAAGTGTTATACCTGATCATCTTTCAGCGAGCCTGAAAAGAGGTGCGTTTTTGTAAATCTGAAGAAATTGCAGTCAATTTATATTTGGACTAGGCTTTTTTTTTTTTTCAAGTATCGTAAATTTCGGACTATAAGCCGCGACTTTTTCCATCAGCTGTAAACCCTGCAGTTTTTTCAGATTCTGATTAATTTTCGATGAGCTCCATGTTAAAGTGTGAACTGTTCATGTTCTTACAGTGTTAATTGCTTAACTGCTCACAATTTAAAATCAAAGCCACAAATAATTGAAGCATTTAAATTAGCTGCTGAAGCACACATTCATCATGGGAGACGAAATGCCTACGATGCAGCTTTTAAGTTGTAATATACTTGTGGGTTTTAAACCAGTGCGGCTTATTTGTGAAAAAAAGTAGAGATTTAAAAAAAATTTAGCTGGTGAGGCTTATATACAGGTGCGCTCAATAGACTGAAATTAAGCAACTTTTTACTGAGTGTGAGGAGAGATCCGAGAGAGGTAAGAACAGCCTGATATATAGAGACAAGAATCATTAGAATGTTCTAAATGTTATACTCCTTCTCACAATGTTTGGATAAAATATTCTAGTAGCCAGCAAAAATTGAATTACAATCAGCAACAGTCATGCATGAGTGACTACAACACAGTCCAACTCACATGATATTGTAAACAACACCAGTAACAGACGTAATCAGCATGATCGTGGCATCAATTTTGTAGTTTTCATTTTGTATGCGCTGAACACCGGAATACACCAGCACAGCAGCTATTGTCCATAACATTATAATGGACAACAGTGCACCAAGAACTTCTGGAAATAAATAAAAATAGTCAAGATTAATACTTAATATTTTTTTCTCTCTATCTTGGGGCTTTAGCCTTCTCGTTCTTTACATAAAGGGGGGTACTGCATTCGTACCTCCAGACCGTAAAAATACCCATACATTTCAAACTGTAGAGGGCCCAAAGGACGCATTTTTGTACGAAAAAGAAAATATCAAACGCTCACTCAGACCAGGCATACAAACTAACTAGTCACCTGCTCTGTACCAGCCGAAATTGAATCGCGCTGTAGACGGTCGACTCGAAAGATGCAAAGCCATTAGACCAATCATGAAGCTGGCGAAATCGGTCAGCAGGTGAGCAGCATCGGACATCACAGCCAGACTGTGCGCAAAGTAGCCACCTGGTGAAGATGTAGACCAATACAGAATCTCTCGATGAGGTGTAATATATCAATTGAAACATGTGCTCACAGACGCAACAACCATAAAAACACAATACACATAGAAAACACGAATACTATGCTTATTTCTATTCTTTCACGAAATATGCCCGTCATCTTTGGACTCAAGAGAAACCTGCTGCACCAAACTTACCAACGAGCTCCCCGACCATGAAGATGAGACAAAGGAAGCTAGCGATGAGCAGCCGCTTTCTTGCTTTCTTGTCCAGACGCGATTCATCTGGCCATTTGTGACAATGACTCCTTTCTTTAAGCCCTTGGACTACAAAAATTCCAAAGTATGTGAACACCATAGCTAGTAAATAATAATTAGTTACTGTTGTTTTTTAAGAACCCTTTCAAAGATGACTCTGTGAACATCTCAATTAAGCGAGTAAAACAGCTTTATAAGAGAGGAAAAAAATAATAAGGAAGCTATGTTATCACAGTATTGTAATAAACTTGTGAAATTAGAAGAAAACAACGAAAGAAGGTTATTTTAAACAGTCGAAAGTAACATGTTTAATCATGATGCTTAGCAAGTATTGTATATCGACGAAAAAGGGTCAAAGGTTCATTTAGTCACCTTGCTTTCCCCGACTCTCTTCTGTTCCGCAGTCTTGCCAAACTTCAGTTGTTTCGTCAAGTTCATGCCTAATCATTTTAGAAGAATACAATTAAAAAGATTGTTAGTCCAGTTTTTCATGAGTGTGAACAGGTATGTATAATAAAATGCGACTTCAATGACAGAGGCGATAAATTTGAGTATATTTCTGAGTTTGTCAAATCAAAAACGACGTAAATTGTTATTCAAATTCTACAGGAAAACCCGAAAGCATGGTACTGTATGTTTGGTACAGAAAATAGAGATCCTGAAGAACCTTCTGAAATGTATAGCAATTATCCGCGACAACCTCAAAAAGAAAAAAACGCAAAACCAAAAGCTGTTTTCTGTATATTTAACACAGTTCCTCGAGTATGTTTTTCCTTTCTTTCCTACGCCGGTAACTTGCCCATCTCACCATTCCACCACCCATCCCCTTGACAGGTTATCATTAGGAATTATGTGAAAACGGAGTAAAGCAAAAAAGTCTGTAGCTCCGCTCCCGAAGTTAGCCAGGTGGGGGACGAGATCCTATGTCCAAAGTGGGATACATGAAGTTTGCTCGCGGATACAACGTGAGGATCCGACATTAGGGAAGTTGAATTAAAACACTGCAAGAAAACAAAAGATGAAGATGAATGGGCAGCAGGATTCAATTTGAATGAAGACGGGTTGTCTGAGCGAGCCCACTTGGAGCCTTCAAAGACATTCTACCGGCTCGAAGATCCTTTTTTGTCTAACCTCGAACCTTGGTTCCTTCCCCGCGCGAGAGGGAAAAATAGAATGCCACCTAGCCCGGCAAAACAATCTTCCTCAATCCTAGTCAGGCGGTATATGCAGCCAATTTATGACCAGCCTGTTTTGTTATTCTTATTGTTATGAAAAACGAGAGAGAGCTCGGGGACGGGGTGAGGGAGGGTACCTGAACTCCCCATCCGTGACAAATGAGCTCCAAGATACAAGTGCCCCGATATATATCGTCCGCGAAAAAGATTAGTCTATCAGTTAAACACTCTTTGAAATCAGTACCACCACAGTGGAGAAAGAGAAAGCTAAATCTGGTCAGCAGAGCACGGGGATCGAAAGCGAAAGGAGAAAGCAGCACAACTAAATCAGGAGAACAATCAGCTGTTTGAAAAATAAAAACTTTTTTGTTATCAATGTTGTTGTTGGATTTGAACAGGACGAGCTGCACTTCCTAGAGTTTTTTTTCCTCGGTGTTGTAGGGAAGCAGAAGAACTTTACAACATTACGCAGAACGATGGCATATGCTTCATAAGCAGTATGGTATATCGATAGCAGTATATATATATATCAGTCAAAATTGAGGTTTCGCAGCCTGCTGGCTGTCGGGACAGTGAATTGAAAGTGGTTCATCCTATCTAGGGCGGAGCATACGAAATGTAAAGTCCAACAGCCTCAGAAAGGGAAAAGCAAAGGATTACTTGGGCTATTAAAGCATGCTGATATAAAAGCATGCTGATGTTCTAAATCACATTTAAAAAGTGGGTTGCAAATAAATCGGTTACTTACAATCGTATCTAAAACACAGCTTAGGGCGGATTCATTTACAAGAAACCCAAAACAAAAAACTGAACATAATGCGTGAAGATGGCGGACTCACTGGACTGGAACAGTGTCGAATGAGTTGTGTGAGTAGTTTTGACAAGAACAGCTCCTAGCGATGCCTTCGTAACCTTGACTTATAGCTTGCAGTTTGTGAGTGGGACGGAAAGGTTGCAGTCTACGGAAACAGTGGCGTAGGAAGCAGGGGTGGGTGGGGGGCAAGACTTCAACCACCCCCTCAAAGAAGATACAGAGGCAACAAGAACATGAACATCGTTCACTATCAGCATTGAGTTTGATCCCCCAAAGCGGAGCACTGCTTTGAAAAAAATAGGGAACATTGGACCAATGACGTGTATAGGTGGACTGCTGTCTGTCTGCCAAGAACAACGCTTAGCCTCTTGCGAAGTTCTCCGCTGTTAGTCTCGGCGAGCCTAAACAAAAAAATGTAACTAAACCGGAAGCTTTGTTGTCTAATGCCTCGTTTTAGCAGTTAACTGGAAAAAAAATCGTCTACCAGCAGTCCAGTAATGCAAGTTCGTGGTTGGACACTGGCTCTGTTTACTTCGAGGATTCGAACAAATTCCACCGTCACAGCAACTGGTTTCAATGCGTAACAACTTAGGAAGTTCATTTAGTTTTGCAATGGCATTCTTCTGTTTTTCTGTCATGTCATTTCTCGCACTGTCTTCTGATTTAAAATTATTGCACAATCTCTAATTACACCATGCAGCGTTTTGATAATGTCTACTCAGGCGACTGAAAGCTCTCTCTCTCTCACGACGGTTCATTAATGTCACTCGACAACACAATTAAAAAGCTTATTTGAAGTGCCTCCGACCTTTTGTTTAAGGCGCGGTTATAAGGAAAACATGTTTTTGTTCTGCAAAATTTTGACCGGACATGATTCAGAACGTCAGAGTCACTACAATACTAATCAAACCCAATGCAGAGAGATTAAATACAGCAAAATAAATAAATAACTACCCCCCCCCAAAAAAAAAAAAAGAAATAATGAAAAGTTGTCACTGAAATCCTTATCTTAAAATAGGAATGAGACAGGTGTTCGTGTGCTTGTTTACTTATTGTCTTTCATTCACTACCACGTTATGGATGTCATTTGGGTAGCAGTATAATCTGTCATTTATCATTGCTATCTATCGTTGTTAGTTACCTTGGTTTTCCCTTTTAACTTTCCGGATGTCACAGGTAACCAACACTGTTGGTGTGCAAAGTTTTCCTGCCACTAGGCAGATCGAATTTCAAACTAGCGATCGACCCTCTGTGCAAGTCGAGCGTACCAGCAAGACATCACAAAATTTTCTTTTCTTTCATTTCTTCTTTCGTTACTCCTTTCTCCCTTCTTCATTTAAGAATGTTTTGAATAACTCAGACAAACAGTATTCGTGGTAAAAATTTGAAATATAAACGACGTTAACAACGTAACCAAAGACATTCATTTCGATTCCATAGCTCCATATTTTAAAGTAATTTTCAATCATGAACCTATCAAAACATGAAACTGATGGCCAAACTTACGTGAATTCTATACGGCTGGTAGTTGACCTGCGTGCCATATCGATGTGACAGGGAGCAACTGATTTTAAACACGACAAAAAGTGAACGAGGCCACCAGCCTTAGCCTGCAGATTTCTTAGCAACCACGTGACAGGGAAGGAAAACGATCAAGCCAATTGTTTCTTTGAGAGTTCATCTAAGTTTAGTCACTTGCGACAAAACAAAAGATGTGTAATAGAAAACTAGCTCCAAATAATCATTGGGCAAATAACGTTTGTGTGGAAATTGCATATACCGGGCTCGTGTGCGTTGATGTACATCCAGGGTGCGACAAGGAGTCGCGACTATATTTTTCCTACAGGATTTTGGCATTGACCTGCTTTACGCATGCGCGGATCGACATTTCTCCGAAATCATATTTTCATACTCCGAAATCATAACCCTGCCCCTAAGTATACGGGCCTGTCCGGAAGAGTCTCTTGAAACATTTCATCTCGAAAGCCTGGATCCGCCGCTCCCTGTTCTGACAAATCCTTATATTTACGAGGGCAACAGAACAGGCAAAAGTTATGCTTTTTTTTTTTTTATATCGCGATTTATGGAAAGAAAAAGAAACACTACAAAAGAGGACGCAGAGATTTTTTGACACACTGACTTACAAACCTAGAGTGTCATTAAAATGATTATAAAGTTTATTACATATATATAATTTCTTAATTTGTAGTTGCGATAATGTACCGCGGGTGAGTCGTTTTTCAATGAGAATAGTTTCTTGTTAAGTGATATATGATTGCGTTGGAGTTTAACACTGAAAGCAGCACATGCTGTGATGTTTGCTACTACTAAGTACGCATCCTTCTTTTGTTTACTAATGTGCGAGTGGGATCATACGTCGTTCATTAATTGTCACCATGGGTTTTTTTCCTCACCCCACAAAAGCCGATCGAGCATCTAAATTCCCACGCCACTGCGCGCGTCATTCGATCATTTGCTGATGCGTGTGTGTCTTGTATTGTTGATTGTCGATTAGTTTGAAGGTGTTTTTTTTTTTTTTTTTGGTGCATAGCACATTGAACTCGCCTCCACACGGGGAACCGCTACTTCTGAGTCCATGTTTTAAATCACTGAAGATCACCAAATATCACAACTGACTTTAGAAGTATATTTACGATTATCCATTTTCCTCCATCAACTGTAATTATGTATGTAATAGACAACTTTATTCTGTAAAATCTTGTGGCCGCAAATATATAAATTGTCTATTACTCTAAACATATAAATATTAAGAAGCATATATACATACTTATGGCATGATCACGCCTTTGACCCGGCATTTAAAATTAACAAGAATTTAGTCTGGGTGTAACAAAAATCTACATCATTTTACCGCATAAAATGCATACGTCCGTGCAGAGACCAACAACTATCCCCACTAACATACACAGACAGTGAGACACACCAACACTGACGGCCCACATGTTACCACAGGTTGTTACTGTGTCACATCCCGCGGTCAATGAAATTTCCTCCTTTGCTAACCATTCCACCAATTAATTGGTTGAAATATTAATTAATTAAAACAATATCCTGCAAAAATACCTTAATCTTTAGTAGCATCGAATATGTAGGCAAGGATGAGACTTTTTCTTTTTTTTTAAAGTTGTTTATTTCCAAATTTTTGTATCCGCTCAGGTAAACTTTTTAATGTCTTCCGGGAGACACCGGAAGCTTTACTACAAACCGAGCGGCAGGTTTGTCTTCGATCTAAGTTTAAGGTGTTCACTGGATTTACTAAGATGGATCTGAAACGCAAGGCCATGGATGGTGCTTTAGTGGTAGCAAAGAAACCACGGAACGAGCTTGTTGCTGTTTCGGGCGACGAAAACATGTCTTTGATGCAGACGGTACGCTTGCTGCATGGTGTTTAGTTAGTATACACACGCAGGGAATAAGGTATTACTGGGAAAGACATTTAGTTGTGCGTCAACATCTTATTACAGAAATCTGTTAGTGGAATAGCTCAATAAATGAAATGATTGAAATGTTCTATAATTATGCCTATATAATACTATATAATTGTTAGACTACGTTTGCTGACAAAATTTGTTGAAAAGTGATATATGCAGTGGAGCAGAGATATTATATCATTTTGTTTGGCACTTCTCATAAAAAAGAGCAGTTTTGAGATAAGATATTTACTCATTGCTTCAAAGCCATTTAGATTTTCTTCATGTATTTTCACCTTTGATTTTGAAGCTATCTTCACCAGTGATTAAAACAATATTCAAGACATGAATTTTGCATAATTTTTTTTTTGTAAAAAATGTGGTAGGCTGTAATTTGACAGCCATGGAAACAACTTTAGAATGGCTTACTATGCATTGACAGAGGTTGTTATGGATACCATAACATACTTAGGGGATAAAACCCTACAATGTATATCCAGGAACCCAACCTCTAATCCTAACCTTAATTCTAGTCCCCTTTACTGATTTGCAAACAGTTTCATGGGCCCTCATAAAGTAAATTTTAATCTATCATGCTGCAGTCTTTCATGCTGAATCATCATTTGTAAAATAAATAATCTTTTATCAGGGACCACCAAGGACTTCAAACCTTTTGGCCCCTATCATGCTGCTAACGGGTCATGAGGGCGAGATTTACACAGCCAAGTTCTCACCAGATGGTCATTTTCTAGCATCTGCGGGCTATGATAGGCTTATATGTAAGCTGCTACTTTTCTGTTTTTTCATTTATTTGATTTATTGCTAACATATTCCTGTTGTGGAATAAAAAGCAATTGAGTGAAAGGAAGTGTTAGATCCTTTTGATGATGACATAGTCATTATTTGTCAGTTGATAATTTTTCCAGCTTTGCCATTGTTTAAAGAGTATGGTAATTACAACTTTCATAAAAAATGCTTTTCAGACTTTTGGGCAGTTTATGGAGAATGTGAAAACTTTGCAATACTAAAGGGGCATACTGGTGCAGTAATGGAACTGCAATTTTCAACAGATGGAACGTAAGTTGAATGCAGAGGTAATCAATAGAACTTAGACAAAATATGGTTCAGTGGTATGATTTGTAGATCCATCATAAAGATTATACGGAAGATAAGAAGAATATTTTATTGTTTAGGCCATCAGTCCCTATATTATACTGAATGGCACGGTGATCATTTAACAAATGGTATTTATTTATAATATAGTCGATATATCAATGTTATATGTCAAACTGCATCCAACATTAATTTCTGGTGTTTCTTTTACCCTTGAATTTGCAACAATTTTATTGTGAGGGTTGGTTCTACCTCTTATTTTGTCAGTGGCTAAGGATGTCATGACAAGCTAGTCTAACCAGTCACATGATGAAATTCATGATCCTCAGCGATAATGTCATGACAAACACTTCACTATCAGCAGCTCTGGACTTACCCAGAAAATTGCAATAATAGTTAATTCATTTTTTATCTTTTCTTTCTTTTCTTCTCTTTCTCATATGTTTTATTCATGTACTTCTAAATTGTTCTAATGTTTAAAATATTTTGGGCTGTCTGGCAGCATGTGCTTCTCGTGCTCGACAGACAAAACGTTGGCAGTATGGGACACAGAGGCAGGAGTAAGAATGCGAAAGTTGAAAGGTCATCAATCTTTTGTCAACTCGGTGAGTCCGGCACGCAGGGGACCCCAGTATCTGTGCAGTGGTAGTGATGATGGCACTATCAAGGTGAGTCAAAGCCTTATTTAGAGTCTTCTACTATCTTGCTCTTATTTATGTTGTTCTTTATTGTTTTGACTGATTTGACCAGCGCCTTTTGCACTGGCATCATCATCCTCTTACAATGTTGACAAAGTAGATTTACTTTAATAAGCTATGGCTTACAGATGAAAAAAAAAAACTTTTTGGCTGTGGTTTAGTTTCAAGAAGTGAAGAATGACTAAATCAAAAAATATAAATGTGACCTTTATAGCAAGGAAGGGAAACTTTCGAATATGGGACACAAGACAGATAAATCATTGATGACGATGACAACTTTAACTATTATATAATATTGTTGTTAGGTTTTATTAGAATTATGGGCGAAATTCTAACATACTTCAAAGCCTTTCATGTGGACACTTCACCATCATTCTTTCAGATGTGGGATGCTCGTAAGAAGGGTGTTATCAACACCTTTCAGTCAACATATCAAGTGACAGCAGTTTCTTTTAATGACACAGCAGAGCAGATTTTTTCTGGAGGAATTGATAACGATATCAAGGCAAGTGACAAATATTTTAAAGAAATTTGGTTTTACCAGTGCTAAACCATTTTCAATCCAGTATTTTGTCAAATAAAACAGAATGTGTGCATTCAGACCATTAAGAAAAGCTGGAGTTAGGGCTTAAGGAATGCAACTTGTCAAAAATGATGCAATAACACCATATTTCATGTGTCTGCATGAATACATGAAAGTACAGTTATTGAATACATGAAAGTACAGTTATTTCTACGAAATACAAGCTTGTGTGTTGCAGTCGCTGAAAGTAAGATTGATAACTAGTATTTTAATGAGTATTGTTTCTATATACTTTGTAAAACATTCCATCTGTCGCTAGGTTTGGGATCTTCGTAAAAATGATGTGGCATACCGCATGCGAGGCCATTCAGATACTGTGACAGGTTTGAAGCTAAGCCCTGATGGGTCTTACCTTCTATCTAATGCAATGGACAACACTTGTAAGCTCACTTTAACCTCATTTTTGCTGTACAGGTTTTTTTTTCTTTTTTTTTTAACTGCTGGTTTTTTTAAAAAATTAGTTTAATAACTAACCTAAGATTGGAAGACAATAGGGTACTCTCTAATTTTTATAACTAAAGGAGAGTGGGGTTCAATCATGGGGTATGTTTGATTAGAGTATGTTTCCAAGGGTGTATTTATTTTCTCTGTACTTAAATGTTACTGGTGACTCTAAATGAAATGGGAAAAAAGTCTCATATGCTTCCTCAAGGGAGAAAGGTTGATAAGCTTAATTTGCCTTTATCGGGTGGCCAGTTTCTCTCCTGCCTCCCCAACTCATAAAGTCTTTTGATCTGTTCGGTAGTGATGACACCCAAATGCATCACCTAATTCTTTATCCAGTTACCCCTCTCCCTTCCCCCGATTTTATATATCACAGCTAGAAAAATGGGGAGCAATCTAAATGAATGATGCCATGTACCCTGGCTTGTGTAGTTTCACTTTTCTTCTATTAGTGTGTTTATTTCTATTTTACCAAATCAAATGTTAGCATGGTGAGAAAGTTGTAAATAAAATGATAAACAGAGCAAGAAAATGACTTAGTCAAATGAAATTAATAATAATATTTTGAGTAGTGATTGAACTGAAATCTTTACCTTTAAATATAAACATCTATAGTTTGTGATGTTCTGTCAAATTTATCAAGTATTTTTTGAGGAAAAATATTGAAACAGTTCATTTCTGTGATGAATGCATCATTTTTAGGTAACACTTTTTATGTGCAGTGAGAATCTGGGATGTCCGGCCATATGCTCCACAAGAGCGATGTGTGAAAATCATGTCAGGCCACCAACACACATTTGAAAAGGTGAGACTTTAAGTAATTGAACTTGCTAGATTTCTTTAAAACTCAACTTATGTGACCATTTATCTTACATTTTGCTGTTGGTTATAAAAGCCATATATTATTAGGCCATAGTGGTAACAAACAGAAACCGCATAAAGGTAAAAATTGTGTGGGCTTCAGAACCATTTTAGTTCTCTGCCTTTGATGATAGCTCTAATGTAGGCTGTAAAGTATTTGACTTCAGTATTTTTGGCTGAACTGCTATAACAATGCTGAAACCAGGTATGTTCTAACTATAATCTTCATTTAGTTTTATGTGCACACATCCCTTACTGAGACTGAGCATAAGCCATAGCACTGTCAAATTCTGCATAATCATGGAGGTCAACTTTCATTCACTTGCAGAATCTGCTTCGTTGTACCTGGTCACCAGATGGCAGCAAAGTGGCCTCGGGGTCTGGTGATCGCTTTGTTTATGTCTGGGACACAACATCTCGGCGCATAATTTATAAACTTCCTGGTCATGCAGGCTCTGTCAATGATGTTGATTTTCACCCATATGAACCCGTTTGTAAGTATCCTAAATACATGTTGTGCTTGCATTATTAAATCACATTTTCTTGCAGAAAATATTAAATAGCACAAACTTATTTCTTACAAAATTCCTTCGCAATATTCTATAAACTGTCAATTGTATTTAAGGGAATCATCTCTTCTCGTGTTTTTAAGAAACCACAGCATGGAAGTTATCCTTTGAAATTAGATTAAAAGCAAAAGACTCAATGCGCTTTACACAATTAAAAACAAACAACAGTGTAATACAGAGTCATAGTATGTGCGCCACTTTAGAGAAATAATAATAAAGTACACAGTAAAATAAGAACACATACATGGATGCATGCAACATGCAAGTGTTATGTCTATAGAATGACAAATAGGATGAAACCAGCAATTCGCTCCCAGCTTGCGGAATCTAGTTGAAAAAATGCAAGCGAGGCTGCAAATCATCTTATCCATACCAAGTTCTAGCCGCAGAATGAACCAAATAGACAGGAGTCGTTACTGTTTTTCCTGCTCGTACTTTGCAAAATGTTTCTTGGAAAACTACTATCCAATAAGCTCACAAGCCAAGACATGAGTTGTTATTGTTTTTCTTGCTCTTAGAATAGTTTGCGACGTGCTTTTTGGAAAACCGTAATATCCAATGAGTTCACAAGCCTGGGAAGCATTTTAAATCCACCGATGTAATAATATCTACAAAATACATTCAAATTGTCATCATCCTGAGTGGGTTACAAATCTGGAGGTGATTCATACATTGTTTTGATGTGGTGCTTTATGAATCACTGAACATTGCTAGAAGCTTCCAGGTAAAAGAAGAATATTACAGAAGATAGATTACTAGTGTGTTAACTTGAATTCTAATTATAAAATTTTGAATTTTTTTGTTTATGGTTACTGTGAGGAAATTTGCTACAAAAGGGTTGTAGTCGTGCTGAATAAACATTTATGATTATTGTGTCTATAATAGGATAGGTTTGTGGATTTAAGTGTTCAGCATACATTTTGCACCAACTACACGTTTAGTTTTGTAAAAGTGGCTGCATTATAAAGGATCATCAAATAAGTTTAAAAGGTTTTATTTGCCATATACTTTGCCTTGATGGTTATTGTCTTTTTCTTGCAGTATTGTCATGTTCCAGTGACAAACAGATCTATCTTGGGGAACTGGACCAGTGATTTACAGATCATGTGTGGTGTGTGAGTGTGCGTACTTGGTTGCTTGCTGGCATGATTGTATGCATACTTTAGTGACTGTTTATATGCATGCATTTGACTTTGCATTGTGTCTTTGTGATCTGGGATGTGCCAGATTTCTTTCAGTGCAGCTAAAAAAAAAGATAACCAACCACTTCCATCAAAATGTTCTTTGAAGGTTTTGGTATTGCCAATACCTTCTTGAAGTATTTTGTCATCAGTTACATTTAGATATATAAATATAGGTCTATGTGGAAGATGTGAGTGTGAATGGGGAATAAAATGGTTCATTTTAGCCACGACTTCTTTGGCTTTGCAGGAAGGGGTGTGTGTGTGCTTACACGCATTTGTTTGCAATTGAGCATGCTTACTTTGTCAGATACCTTGACTTTCACTTGCGTTGTCCACTTTCGATTTTACTTGCCATTCAAGCCATTTTTGTGGGAACATTTATGTATGAGAAACTTTTTAGCCATAATATAGTTATTATTTAAATTTTATAATAAAATTTTGAAAATTCTGGTTTAAATAGCCACTGAAAAATGTGTAGTTATAACAAAACTTGGTAACTGATGCCTAATTTTAATAACACATAGTAAATAAGTACTTCAAAATCACAGTTTTTAAAAGTCCAATCAACTGTATTTCTCAATCTTGCTTTTACTTTAACAAATTTGATGTGCATGTTTCTTTTGCCATAGCCATTTTTAAGTCCTCCATGCTCTGCTGAAGGCATTTCTGAGCATGCTCAAAGTCAGGTTTTAAGAACAAAGCTCTCTCCATGTCCTCTACCGCTACTTGAAAGTTACCTGAAATTAAAAAAAAAAATTCTTTCCCAAAACTGTTGACCAGGCATGATGATTCTTTGCAATAGTCTGCTATACGTTTATTTGAGTAACCTTTACTTTACAGGCAGTGATTCTGCTCCATGAACACTGAGACTATAACATGAGGTTTTTATACAATATTAAAAGAAAACTGAAACTCAAATTTATCATTGCCTAGAAACAGATTAACCCATGTTTAAGAATTGAAATACACGGACAATAATTCAAATTATAAAGTTTTATCACTTTTCATCCTCTCTCTGCATCAACTCTCACATTCTTTTGTTTTCACCTAATGAAAAGCAAAGCAACAGCCGTCACAAAAAACTGAACTGACAGCTATTTTCTAAGTAATGTTAAGCTTACTCAGTCTGTAATGGATTAGACCTCGGTTGTAGAATGCAACAGCTAAGTTAGGATTGTACTCCAGTGCCTTTGTGTAATCAAGCTTTGCTGCTTTGAATTCGACATTCTGATAATTCAAAAGCCCTCGGTTGTTGTATGCCAGAGCAAGTTTTTCTTGGCTGCAAATGTGAAAAAAAAAAAGATATAAAGTTCTATATAATTCATCATATTTTCATTAGAATAAACACTGAAAAAGTGCTTTCTGAGTTATAGCAGTCAAGGACATGGTAGAATTTGATAAACATTAACCCGTTTGTTAAAATGAAAAATAGACAATCTACGTCGGCAAACCCTTACATTGACTGACAGTTTGGGTAGGAACTTGTAGTTTTACAGTTAAGCATGCATTCTTCTGCGAACGCGATGAAACGTGAATATACATTAAATGCTTCCTCTTTCTGTCCGATTTTTTCTAATCTCTCTGCTTCGAAAAAGTCGTCGCAATTCATCACGGACACAACGGTTCAGATTGACGTCCCCTTCCTCCTGGTCCTAAGAGTGAAGTCCCCTTCCACTACTCGCAGTATTGTAGAAAATGTTGGAGCCTAATGCTATTAAGATTTTTACTGTTCGTGGTTCTTAAAAGTCAACGGAAGCATCATATCCATGTATTTTAGCCATCTTGCTTAACATTTCCTAGGTTTTAGTAAAGTCTTATCAGTAACCAACAATGCAAAGTATATCTGCTATCAAAATCTTCTAGAGCGACTTCGTGTAGCTACAAAGTAATATTCTTTAAGATTTGAGTGCTTTTAACAGAAGTTAACGGTACTTTTTTTTTTACCATAAAATGACTTATTGTCATCCTCATTGGGTCGGGACGTTTTTCCAGACTTTTCTATAGATGTGCTGTGTAAACGAAGTTACTTGGCACCCGATTGGCAATCACCTTTAACCGACAAATATGTTAAAAAGATGCTGTTCGTTCACGACAAAACAACTATCTGTACTTTCAAGCGTAAATACTCTCATGCTCAGACATGCATGCATTTGTGCAGACACAATGATAAAATGAAACATGAAAAAGTTTGAATGCTTTATTCTTCTGACATCAAAAACTGGATAGTTGTTACTTTTTCTCATGCCCATTAGAACAATGTTGCGGTACACATAAACAGTTTTGATGTGGTGTCAACATGTATACATTTGCACATAAAGCAATCTCACTTTCTGCATTTAATACAGTCAAACCATAAATTTTAATGCACAACATTCAACTGTCATTTAAAAACAAGTGCTAACTTCTGAAGATCTTAAACCATAACAACTATCAGGTGCCACACCTTACAAGCATGAATACTTCATGGGTTTCACTTCACAATCAGTTTGTGTTTTTAGGGCATAAAAAAAAACCCAACAATGTTTACAAGAAAGGATTTAAGCGTAAAAAAGTGACAACTTCAAATTTCTGTTTGGGTGGTTGGATGAGCGTGAAAAGGATTGTTCTTTTGACGAGAAAGAAAAAAAAAAGGGGGGGAAAATTTCTAAGTTTCAGTACACTTATTAATGTTAATTAGTACTAGTGTACTTCTTGTTACCTGCTCAAAGAGAAGGAGTAAGAATGTGTAAAAAAGCAAAAACAAAAAAAATCACCTACAAGATAATAAATGCCAAGAGAAACCGAGTTTCAAGTTTCATCCTGAGACGAATGTTTCTTACAGAGTCTGGGGAAAAACCCTAAAACAAAGTAAAACCAAATTTCTCTTAGAGCAATCCGAACTGATAGCTGAAAATGAACAGAAACAATGCCGATGGTGAAGACACTATAGATGTTCTTCTGAGTTTTCACCGGGCATCAAATACAACCACTGTATCAAGTTAAGGATCATAATTGTTATTTTTTTGAAATTTTTAGTAAAATTTCTTAACAACTGTTGATTTCGAGGTGTTATCTAATTGTTCAAATTATTTTCTCACACGTCTACTGTCTATTTTGAATCTTCATGAAAAAAGAAAGACAACTAATCGCTTTTAATAAAGCCATATGCAAACAATCACTCGCCAAGTGCTATATTACTGATGCTGATATGGGAAAGTAATTGAAATTGAAAATCTTCTTTACATGATATGGAGATTTACACACATTACAATGTGATTGGAACATCTGCCCATTTAGTTCCTGGGTTCCATGTAATGACATGTTTCCTCTCTCTATACATATCACTATTCAAAATCATACTCTACTAGTATAATATTAGCACTAATAGTTGTATAAACAATCATTACAAAGGATACAGCGCTTTGTTCTTTTCTTGTACATGATGCGGTAACCGCATTCTCGACAACGAATAGGATCACGTGCCTTGATTTCATTTTCTGAATGACAATCTTGAATGGAAAATACAGATAAAATACAGTATATGGGCTTATACATGTGTGATCAAATACTGATGGCCTGACTCTTAAAAAAAATTTTTGTCTTTACTTAAGAACTTGAAATTTTGCAGACAATGAATGCTTCAGACAAAAACAAAAAATCCAACAACACCAGCTGTTACCTCCACAGATGTAGATCATTGTTTGTGACTTTGTTGTTGTCTGATTATCTTTTGGAGTCTCCATGTTTCTTCAATTCCACCTGATGCACAGAATATGTTGCAAATAATATCACTTTTTCTAAAATCATGAAAATCTATCAAAACTTACGCTGGAAAAAAGCCAGATTTTAAATCTCTACCAATGTACAAATCTGGTAAATGTCTCACAAATTCAATAATAACTTCTTCCCAATTCACTTATGTCAAAACCCCAACTTTGTAAGCTCAATAGTTTTTCAGTTAGTCAAGCAATCTTAGGCTACCAGTCGTTTATTGAGAGTCTTTTATCCTTTTCATTTGTATCCTGATTTCGCAATGTCTCTGTCCTTGATAGGAACACTCTGAACAGTATTGTCCACATACATCTGTACTAAGATAATTAGTGTCCGACAGAGGGATTTAGTTTCTTTCTGTGATCAACAAATAGTATGGAAAGCTTCACGCATTTTGTCAATACCTGAACATGTACTAACTAGAGAATTTGTATTATTAAGCTCAGGTAAACGTTATTCTATGCCAACATGTAAAAGTAACAGACACCTGAAATCGTTTGTGCCATCTGCGGTCTAGCTGCTCAACCTCAGATGAAGTGTCAGTGGTGCGTGTGTGATGTTGTAGGTGCGCACATGATTATTCTTGATGCAAGTTTGTTTTTTGTTTATATATAAGTATGTGTGTCCCTTGCCTTCCTTTCACGTGGTAATGTAAATCTTAACGGCGCACCTTGTAACGAACTTGTTCTACTTTTATTTTTAACTTTACTGTAACTAGAGCACCTTCCCATGTTCCAACTGCCCACTGGGACAAATAAATTTGATCATTGTCATTATCATTGCTCTGTGTTTGTCATCATAGTGATGGGCATGAGAAACCACTGCAGCCTTGGATCAGTACGTCAGACTTATTACGATCATCACCACCAGCTTTATTATGTACAATGTTAATTATCCTTTATAAAATTTAAACAATAAAAATTCTTTCCAGTATAAGTAACTGACAAACATATTCACCTTTGAATAAATTCTGACACCAATACTCACGAGGTCTCACCACGAACTTGTGTTATGTCTGTAGTCTCATGTGCGAAGTAGCAATTGACCCGGAAACAATCATTCAAGTTCAAGGTGTTCTGCGACGATTGGTTCACGTCGTCTACTTGGCGAGCAATTTGAACTCAGCTGTGGTACAGGAGCGATAGCTGGAAAAATATTTTGGAGAAATCACCATTACACATCGAATAGGAGGTGGAATCTTTGTCTACACGAGAAAAATCGGCTAAATTTGTGTTTGGCCGGTTAAAAAACATTTGATTGACTCAAGCAGCTGAAAAAACACGATGGTAAGTTGAGAATGTAACAACCCCTTTCCCGCTCGCCCGTTTACCCCCTCCATCCGCGAACAGAATAAGCTGCATGTATCTCACTTTTGCACTTGTCATTTTGGTTAATTTATATAAGAGAAGACAAGAAAAGAATAAAGGTACGATCGATTTATATAATCTTACAATGACTTTGTTAAAATCGTTCTCATTTTGGTGCAAAGCAAGCTGTACATCACTATCTTTAGCTTGGAGAGTTACTGTTATACTCAGTTACTTTCGGCGTGTTGGAGGGTCTGACCGGTTATCAGCACCGGGGCATTTTGTAGCTAAGGTAGCGTAATTATTCCCAGCGATTATTTTACGTGTATTTTACATGTATCGCCCCTCTTTTCCTAACGCGATTCTACTGTTTTTTGTTTAAAAAAATGGTTCATGTACTAAATGATGGCTAATTTTGATTTTACATGTGCGATGAACTAAAGCTTTTACTATCTGCCACGCTGAAGTGAATTACAATGCTCTTTTTGCTAGGCATCATTTAAAAACTTTTATTTTTGAGGTTTTTCGCCGATGATCGTTATATTTACAGCGATTTACTGTCTGATTGCCACTTTCCCGCCTTTAAACGTTGAGCATATTATTACTGGATCATACGCCAGTTATTGCAAAATTAATTTGCTGGTAAATACTCCTTAGATCACGTCAGTGGTATAACATCCACAGATGATTTGAAAATGTGTAAAACAGCAGAAAATATGTGACTGCACAAAACAACTATTGTAAAAGCCCGAAGGAAGTCGGCGATTTCCTTTGAGATCGCCGCTACCATTCTCGAATCATCACAGGAAATAAGGCTCTTTAGGGTCTCTAGTAATGGAGCAATTTTTTTCTGGTATTGCATCAAATGAATTTAAAATTCAACATAAACATAATGAGACTTGTAGAACTTAAACCTGGTCTAGTTTGTTCTCCCTCATGTGTTTTATATACAACCATACTGTAACTTAGTATCTTATTGGCAAAGTACTAAAAACTAGCTCAAGTTTGTAACAGTCTTAGATTACAAAGTAATGTTTGTATCAGAAGGAATCACCATTTGATTTGGATCATCTTTGCCTCATATCGTATACATTTGCCAGGCAGAACATCTATGAAATTTACCGAGAATGTTGTAGAAAATCGCGTTAAGTTCAGCAGAATACTGAATCTTAGTTTTCTGTTCTACCATCTAGAGACCATTAAAATACTGAACATGTTCTGATTTTTGACAATCATTACTGTCTTACTATGTAAGTTGCAAACAAACTTTTCTTTAACAGCAGATGGAGGCATCACAACAAGATATGTGCCATGTGACAAAGCTTGTGAGCTGCCAGCCAGAGTACTTGCCAATGACATCACCAGTGTGTACCAGCACCCCTAATGTGGAGCGAACATGTCCCAAGCTTTTAGACAGCATAGTTTCATTCCCCAAAATTGATGACAGTGGGTTTGGTGGAACCCCTCACTTGTCCCCTCATGATTCTTCATGCATCAGCACATATTGCCACAGGAGGGACAAAGTGAAATTTTCATCCACTCCTCTAACTGAGTTTCCTCGATTAAAATTTCCTCATTCAGCATGCAGTAGTGACTGTCTAAATGAAAGTGACAGTCCATCATTTTATGCTGAAAGTGAAACAGATTATAGTCCTACATCTTTCCAGGAGTCTAGTTACCATGAATATGGAAAGCACACCACTGAACACTCCAAGGTTGAAGAAAAATTCTATGAGATCTGGGAAGAAACTGAGCATTTTGAAGATGAAGCTTACCATTCCAATACAGCGCTAGATGGCTCTAGCCATCATGCAAACTTTGTTGAAAGCTTTCGTGATGCTGTGACTTTAAAACATTGTCCCAAGAAATTGATTGGGAGGCGAATAGGTGTAGAAGTAGTAGACATTGTTGGTGAACTGCACTTCTCTGGTGTGGATGTGATCTCACTATTATTACCATTTCTACAGCCAGAGGATATATGCCGGTAATCAGATTTTCTTGTTGTTGTGCAAACTTAACTTTCAGTGGAGGCATTATTTGTTCAGTAGACCTACTGGTTAAAGGAATAATATTTCCCAATTGAGAAATTTTGGTAATTAAATTAGTGCATGCATGTTCAGGTCTGTTTGTACGGCATTTTAGTTTAAGTAGCTGTATATCTCTACACCCGAGCAAATGACTTGCCTCTATTCATGAGATATAAACTTTGAAACATTTATAGACACAGAAAAAAGGTCAAATCTGTGACTTTTTAGAATGGGAATAGTTTGGAAAAAATCCTTCAAACTTTCTACCCCAAAAGGTCTGTAAAACCAGTTGATTTATCTGGCTTGAAATCTGTTGGTATCTTTGGGTTTGCTGAGTTGACAAATCTGATATACAACTGTCTGCAGGATAAGTCATGTTTGCAACCTCTGGAGAAAGCTTTGTTTCCAGCATGCAAAAGCCAGTGAGATGCATCACAAGTTTCTCACACAGCTAATGAATAAGGATACATCAGGCAAAGTAAGTATTTTTCAGTAAAACAGCCATTAAGTTTTGAAACTTGAGCATGTTTTCCTGCATTTTATAATCTAAAATTGTTAAAGCTGCTTACTACTGCATCTGAGTGACTACAAGGCTCATGACTGAAGTTGTAATACAGAGTAAATATAAAGTGCATGTATGTTGGTAAATGAAGAGCATTGTGTTCATAGTGGCTTTTTACCAAATGAACAGCATAGTTTAAAGAATTTAAATCTGAGGAATGATATTTGTGGACTGCAGGAGAATGAAGTTAGCAAAGATATTGCGCGTCTTCAAAAGCGACGAGCAATGACAGCATCTTCAGGTCGACTTACAGAAATCCAGCCTATACATCCTTTGCCTCAGCTAGGAGTTTCACCTTTAACTCACATCTATTCATCCTCACCATCCTTTTTGTATGAACAGGTACAAAAGCAATTCTTTTTATGGGTCTAGAAAATTAATGATCATTTTTCCTCCTGGAAATAAGACTAGGACGACTCCTGCATGCTGCTCCACTGCTGTAACAGAATAAAGTCACACTACATATGCTATGATTTACAAGATAATCTGGTATGTTAGAAGGGCAACTAAGTAACAGTTCATATCCTTCTCCCTTTGTTGTCACGTCTTTCACCAAGTGTTAGATCAAGGGAAAGAAAGAATCTGAATATATAACAATTTACTCAAAACTCCTGCTTGGGACAAGCTACATATACAGTGATTATCTGTAGGTATTGCAAAGATAAGGTAGGGCAAGGGGTAAAAATTATCCTGCAGTATTTGGGATGCTGGCAAAACATTTAAATAACAGTTTAAAACAACAACAAATGGGTGGGTGAAGGGGTGTGGAGAAACTGCCTTAAGTGCATTTCTTCTGGCTTATTTTCTTTGAATATAATTTTTCTTTAGCTTGTATTATAAAACAATTGATGGTTTACTAATTTAAGAACATAATCTGCCTTTGAGTAACCGTTGTCTTTATTTCACATAGGAATACAGGGCTTCTGCTTACACAAAAAATTGCGTACAGTACGCATTAAAAGTTCGGAGGACCCCTTCAATTTTCGTCAATGGGATCCCATTAAAATTTGGGCGAAGAACAGGGGCCCCTTAAAAATCTGAAGAAGGGGTCCCTGGGACCCCAAAGAATTTAGCCTTAGCAGAAGCCCTGGGAATGTAACTTAAGGTTTTTTGACTTCCAGATTCCTTTATATTACAATACCCAGCTCTTTTTTAACAATATATCTACAGCAATGTTATTCATAGCACAATGAAGTTTGAAAAAAGGCCTCTTTTCTAAAATTGCAGACAAGACGAACTTTACGATGGGGAGAAAATCTACGACATTGTCCAAAATGCCATTCCGTATCAAAGGTCTTACCAACCCATGATCGAGGGCAATGCCTTAGTCCTCAGTGCAAATATGACTTTTGCATACTCTGTTTAGCTCCATTCCACTACCAAAATCCCTGTGAACCGATAGCAATGAAAAAGACAAGAACAGACACTGTGGGCAGTAAAAAGAGCAAAAAGAATTTACGAAGGTTGTGATCTGGTCAAGGCAGCTATCTAACGGATGCTACAGCTGACTGCCACTGCTGCAGGCAAAGGATGGAGCATTTGGTTAAAAGTGAATGTCAAAAACATATCTCAAATTAAGCTCAGGACATGATTTCCAAGAGGCAGCTTCTTATCTGTAATGGACACTGTTAACAGGAATATGTCTGCAATTGTGAAAAAGTGATATGGAAAAGTAATTTGCAAAAATAGATCCAAGATGATGCTGGCAGCTTTAACATAAGGAAGGGAGGCAAGGATTAGTAGAACAAAGGTGCTTCACTTCAAACGTGTTCATATCTCTAGTCTTATGCCAGTGCTAAATGCAGTGGTATATCACAAACCAAAAATGCTGGCTGAAGGTATGTTTGAAAAAGGAGTCATAAGACTAATGATAACATAGTTGACAGGTACCAACTATGAGTATTCTGCATTAAACAATGTTTGAGCCTGAGAATGTGATTGCATCAGGGTTCTCCTAGAGACAGTGACGTGTAAGAAAACGCCAAATCATAATACTCTGCTGAGGATCTCGAGGTCATTTCTGTGTGTCAACTACCTCTAACTAGTTGTGATGGTGGCGCTACCTTACTACTCTTAAGTAGCGACACTGTGGGAGAAACTTGTTTATTACTCATCAGTCTCAGAACTGCTTGCACAAGATTTATTATATTTAGATGTGAGGCATTTATCTAGGAATGCATTTACATCCTCAATGTTTCTCACTAAAAGACTTTGGATGTTAACAGAAATGAATTAGACACCCTCTGATCAGTTTTTTTTTTTTTTTTTTTTTTTTTTTTTTTGCACATTTGTTTGGAAACAAAACTGTTCTAGAAGTGCTTTTACTCAACTGTTTGTGAGCAAATGTTTCAATCAGTATAAGTTGTTTGTATGTTCTGCATTTCTTTTATGATGCTTTTCCTAATGTGTTCACATGGATGTTATATTATATCCACAGATAAAAAGTATTATATTTCAGGCAGCAAAGGCTAGACACATTAGTCATTCCACAGCTGAAAGTATATGACTAAAAATATTCCACCTTTATGTGCATATTTTCATGACTGCTCAAGATTTTTAAAAGATCTTTTATGGCCATGTGTTCAGTACATGCACAAAGTTGTAAATTATATAATTTTACAAAGTGCCTATAGAATACTAAAAGAAATTTTCCAATATTCAGATTATTACAAGTTGGTTAGCCATCCCTTCTTCATTTCCCTCATACCTTAGTCATTTTAAAATAATTAAAAAAAGCCATCCTAATAAGTGCTTCATTTGGCATTCCTTACATGTTTGTATCACCTAACTTGCCCTTTTTGTGCAAACCACGAATAGAATAGCAGTCCTCATTTGCCACTGCCAACTAAAACTTATCACCTGTCTCATCAGCAACAGATTCCATTTATTTAGACTAATTATAACTAGTAGCTCCTGAAACATTCCACAATTGCTGTTAAATATCTGCAAGGGTACCTATGTCAAAGCATGAGTTTAGACCTCTGGGCCTACACAGTTAAAGCATACTGAGTATGGATCATTATTTGGCTGTGGTCTGATACTTGTAGGATCCCTCAAATGAATATTATAAACATAAAAACAAAAATGTTCAGTATTTACAGAAAGCTAGCTTCTTGTAGTGCAGACCAGGCTTAAACTTACAATGAAATTCTTTAGAACTATTTAATAACTTCTAGGCAGTTTCCTGTTTATGGTGCGAAAATAACCATAAAAATGAAAAGAGATTTTTTATAATTTTTCAATTCCTACTCCCCTCCAATAAAGAAAATTTTACATGCAGGTTCTTAGGATATTGAACTAAATAAAAGGGTTTTGAAAAGTTTTTAATAGAACATTTTATGCTCCTCCCCTTCCCCCAAAATTTACTCAGTAATGCTATGTAAAATGCATGTGTTGGTACAATTGTCGTCAGATTCCTGACATATGTACAAAACTTGATTGTAACTTCATGCTGAAATTTTTAAAAGAAAAAAATTACTGAGTAACAAGATCCAAAACTCTTAATTTTAACATCTATTTCCCTCTGAACTAATATACTTTAATCATAGTGTCACGCTGTCACACTGAATGGCATAACAGGTAAGAGTAAAAGTGTTTGCCAAAGTAAATTTTCCCAAACTTAGCATGCTCTAAGATTACATTTCTTAAAGGAATATTTTAAAGTAAATTTCTAAAGAAGTAACATATTTATTGAAATAGCTTCATTATATATAATGTGCATGATTTTTATACTTTAAACATGACATCATCCTTGTGCACATAGTTTAAGACAAAACAGGTACAGATGTTTTGCATGAATTTTTAATGTACCTGTGTTTCCAATGAGAGTTGTTTTAAATACTAAATTATATTACTTATGAAAGGTGTCATTTCTTATGAATGATGATGATGAATGGTTGCATGATAATGAGGGGCGGACAGTTGCAGGTAAGTCCTTTTTTAAAATAGTTGGTTTTGTGAAGATCATTTTGTTATAAGACCTGCAGCACATGTTTAAATATTCAAGTGTCTGACAAATTGCATCGACATGTTTTTAAGACTGGCTCCTGACTGTTCTTTTTTAATGTCATCAATTAAAGTTGAATTAACTGGACTTTTTCTTACAGAAACCATTTAGAAACTACCGGTCTTAAATTTATCCTATCATTACATTTGAAATTACAGCATTGCAAGCCATCCTGAAAATGCTTAATGAACATGCCTATTCTGAATTTCTGTTTTTCAATACTTGTGTTGTTCTTTGTATTAAAACATCCTGTCAAAAAAGTGGTTATTTTGACAATTTATCATGGACCTGACAATATGCAAAACTGTTTAAACAGACATGATTGACCTTAATTGATGTTTTAAAAATTCATTATTTCTATTTCTTTTAAAGTATAAAATTTATTACAAAATAGGTGGATCTTTTTCTAGGGCCATTAAATTTTTTCAGTGTTTGATTAAGTATAGAAGCTATGAGGTACCGTCGCTTCCACTCCTGCTTTTTTGCACCATGAGGTATCAAGCTTTTTGTTTTCACCACTTAGTGTGAGGAGCAGAAGACATAGACCTCAAGCATGGTTCAGTATTCCCCCCCCCATTTACGTATATATATATGTACCATATAGTCATCATGCTACTCAAGAAGTGCTTAAAGTGAAGGAAAGAAAAATTTAATTTAAAAACACCAACTTATTACTTTAAGAACTAGCGAAAGTGACACGCCGTCTAATTAGCAATTCAGTATGGCATAAGTTGACGATACTGATAATACTAAATCATAAAAGCTGACAAAATAAAAGTACACAAAAGATAGATATTAAGTAATATATTTCTATATTTCATACTATAAAATACTACAAATAATACAAGGTAGTTAGTGCCAGAACAAATTAAATGCATTGACATTAAACAGGATGAACGTTTGGGGCTGGTGGTGGTACTTGGCATTCATCCAGCCTTCAAGAACAGTTTGTGGTTGAGGGCTGAGGTAACACTGTAATTTAGCTAAGTATTACAAGATTTCAGTTTCATGTTCTGTATCTCTATATCAAAATACCCCTTTTTCCCACCACAAAAACAAAAGGAAAAACTGCTTTGCATATGAGAAATTTTGCATGCAACACAGCTATAAAGTCAATGGATTTGATATTTATTCTATTATCATAATCTTGAATCATATAATCTGATTAATGATTAATAACCTGCACACTAATCTGGTAACCACTGCAGCTTAAACATAGTTACAGATGAACATGAATGTGCACACACACAAAATTGCAGTTAATTTTTTTTATCTTTAATCTGTCATGCAAGACCAGTCCATTGAAGAGAAGTGTATTTTACCTGTCCATTAACATCTTGAGAAGATAACAGCACGGTTTTTCGCACATTTGAACCAAGACGCCCCATTGATATTATATCAAGGGTGTATAAGTCTTGTGTATAGTCCACACATATTACAATATAGAAAGAATGGAATCTTGATGGATCACCTGCAACAAAAGTAAAAGCAAAAAAAAAAAAAAAACTGAAAATGTCAGATAAGCTGTTTTTGGTCTGCATTACAAACACATTAAAAAAAAAAGAATAACAAAAGTAAATATATCATACCAGATTTAACACTGAAAAACATTTCATGATTTTATTTATTAGTCATTCCATCATTAGTATTAGACCCCTACATATGACTAATGGCATTGTGATCTTTGTGAAGTGTCTGGTGAAAACAAGTCCCCGCACAATTCTATTTACAGCAAAGACTATATATTTATTTACAGCAAAGTTCTGCCAAGCTTCTTGCTAAGAATTGCATACCTAAGTTGTGCCTGTTTCATATTTTGTAAGAAGTGGATGGCTTTCCCTAACTTATTACAATTCAGCTTAACATGTGTGGTTGAAAGATGATGTCTGCAACTGCGCAAAAAACTTGAGTGCTCGGCAGATGAGGTAGGAATGTAATAATTCATTTGCAAGTAGCCTTTCAACTCCTGTGAATGCTGACTGAGCTAATATAAGGCTGGTCATGTGTAAGAAGTGCAATCCTATTAATTTTATACTAATTCATCCCTTTTGCCTTTGCATTGTCCATGTTTAATATGGTCACTGGTTAACACATGACATTAATCCCAGCCCTGACAATTCTACATTTTAAGTAAGGACAATCAAACGTTACAGGAGACAGACTGAAGCTGACGTTCCACCATCAAACTGTAATCATCTCAAATTCATATTCTATGTCTACCCTCTACATAAATCTAGTGGATGCAGATGAAAACAAGGAGGATAACAGGAAAATAAGGAGTTAAAAGGCAAAATATATAACATTACTACTGTAGTACAGTGGTGCCTAACCTTTTCTCACCTGAGGGTAACATGACATAAAATCTCATGAGCCAGAATATAGTGGTTTTGCCAGAATCATGACATTAAAAATGAAATTATGCTGTGTCAAATTAAAATGAATGGGCCAAATGCGGGCCGTAGGTTGGGCACACCTGTAGTAACTACCAAAGAATATCAAAACAAAGCATTCAGACTTATGTATTAACTGAATTTTTAATAAAGGTTGAACCAAAGAGCAATTTGTGATCATCTATAAATTTATATTACCTGGATAAGCAAGAAAGTCTCCTCCAAACTTCTGGCCAGATGTTAGGTAGAAGCCCTTCTCCCATAGGTCCTTGAAAACTGCATAACGAAGCTTCTCAAAACTAGTTGTAGGATATGCCCAGTCTTCTTCCACGCTCATGGTGTCATTTTCCCAAGGGTTTTCTAGTAAACCATACCATAAGAGGAAAAAAATATTGGTTTAGGTCTACTCTTATTAAATGGGAAAAAAAAAAAGTCTTTCAAGAGTTTGCAAAATAAACTTGCAGCCAGTTGTTGACATTATACACTGATATAATAATTGCATAAATTCTTCTTCAGAGTTTGGATTGTGCAAAAAAAAAAAAAAAAAAAAAAATACATTCATTTTCTCCCCTGTCTCAGGCTATGCTTTCTTTTAACATCTACATAGCATGACCCACATTTTTCAAACATACAGTTCATGAAAAAATGTACTCCAAAGGAAATGAATGTGTCATTACATCCCACAATCTCAATTTCTGATGTGAGTATAAAGAGTTAGCTTGTACTGTACTGGCAATGAAGGAATTACAATCTCTCTTCTGAATCATTTTATATTTTTGACATAATTAAAAAAAAAAAGCATGATAGATAAAAGTTAAAACTACCTGGATTTGGAAGAATTCCTATGATCAGTGTTACAGTGACATCCTTAAATTAATCACCTGTCAAAAGTTGCACTAACATGTGTTTTTCGGGGGTAGGTGTCAGTGGCATGCTCTTGACTTCCAGTTCTTCATTCAACAGTTCCTCTTTGATAGAATCTGTTTGATCATCTGATGACTTTGCATGTTGCCTTTTAGCTTTTTTCCCTTCAATTATATTAGGAAGCTGGCGTATCATTTCCTGCTGTCTCTCTTGCTTGTAAAGATCTTGCTAAATAAAAAGTAAAACAACTGGTATCACCACATGAAAGTCTTTTGTTAAAAATTTTACAATGTTATGCAGTGCATCGCTGCATGTTTCAGTCACATACAGAATTTTTTTTTAACATTTTATTAGTTCCTCTAAATCTCACTCCTTCTCTTTTGCTCTCTCTCACACACATACATATATGTACACACATGTAAACACACCCAAATAACAGGATAGAGATAAACTAACACCTCATAATTACCTGCTCTTGAAATTTCTTTGTTTTAAGAGCTTGCATTATTTTAACTCTTTTAGCAATCTGCTCTTCAGATACTGGTTTGTCTTTTAGCAATTCTGCAAACCCTGTTGAAAGAAACAGAATAGGTGCGAATGAAAAAAAAATCTCACTGCTTTATTTTAGTTAAGAAATGGAAAGTTAATTTTTGAGCATAAACAAATAACAATAATGAACTTTTCACTGAAAGAATTTAACAATTAACTCTCTTTGGACCTGTTCTAATTTCTTTCACTAAAATTTTAAACATTCTTCTGTTATTTTCAACAATTTGAGTAGTTAATTTTGTATAGGTAACAAACTTGCAAAAAACTTAATTTTTTCCAAAGGCAAACATAAAAGCTTGCCTTTTTCCAGTAGAAGTGTTAGCTCCTCGGACATCAGCTGAAGAGGAAGACCTAGGTGTACATTTTGTCTTGGCGCTCTAGGCAGACAGCCAGTCAGAACACCCACAATGCGATATTTTTCTCTCAGTCTAAGTGCATCTGTCATGAATACACATAATGTCTCTTACCATCTGTAAATGCCATGCCTCAGGCTGCCTCTCTGTCTCAGTACTCATTCATCTACAGATGACAAAAACCTTGTGCTTTCTTTTTTCATCATAAAAATAAACATTCTACCAGAGCACTTGGCACCTTGTAGAACTAGAAGGCAATGGAACAGTTCAAAACTCATTAAAGAGTGACATTCACAGACTCGGTAACTTAAAACAAAATGCTAGAATATGTTTCCTACTTTAAAAAGTACTAGGAAGTAATACAAATAATAAGACACTATTATTTAGTATTGCAATATTATTTAGCATTACATGTATAATAGGTCCAGTGGACTCTGCTTTAACTGGAACTTAAGCAACTGGCCAAAATAAAAAATATATATATATCAAAGAAATAATACTTTAAAATAAAAATTCAAATAAAATCAATTTCTAGTGGAAGTATAAGTTTTAGTTGATGATCCTGATGCAGTGTGTACTCAGTAAACTCTCTACACCTACTGTAAGTGTGTATATTTTTCCTGTTACTTTGAGTTAATAAACATTTATGTTAGTAAAGTTTATTAAGTTGAAAAGTTTACTAATCAAAATTGCTTTTAATTACTGTAGTTCAACATTATAAAACCAAATCAAAACAGAATTTTTGGTATAGTTGGGGGTACATTATTGGGTTTAAAAAACTTGGTTTCGCAATAAACATAAACATTAATATACAGATAATACACTAATAAACTTTAATAAAAAGATAATATACACAGAGTATAGAATATTTAACATCACAGGAGTAAAATAAAAAGCGACAAATGGACAAGCAAAACAAGCCATATACACACATGGAACTGGATCATGTTCACCAGTAAAAACAAGCCATTTATCACAGTATATATGAACACTTCCTGGTTAAGATCAGGCATGACTGCAAGAAAAAAACCGATCTCAACCCTGAAGCAAAGTAAGGTAGGAGTAAGAATTCCAACAAATATGTAGCCAACCCCCTTCCCTTTCGACTAACAGTAACACAGGAAGAGCACATGAACTTCTATTCCACCCAAAAGCCCATTAACAATATAAACCATCAACCTATTTATAAAATAATAACAAATAGCACATTTGTATAGCACCTTTTTCCAGCATCAGCCAGATTCAAGGCGCCTTACATAAATGTATGCAAGTACATCATGTTAATTTACATATATATTAATAATTAGTACATCTTATTAATAGAAGGAAAAAATATAATTGCTTGGTGCCATGAGGTTCTCTGCCACAACAACATTACCCCAGCACACATTAATAAAAATAAAAAAAGCCTCGAAAACACTTTTCATATTCCTCAAAAAAAGGGGTAATTTTTAATAGTAACTCTAGACAACCAGAAACCTAATTTGCCCTACATCTAGCGATCTTCATTTAATCCGGTTAACTTTGATAGTCTATAATCCAATAATACATGTAACTCAAGTTTATTGATTTTCAAATAATGTGATCCATCATTTCATCCAAATTTTAACACTTCAAGCAATTAACAATCACACAGAGACCAAAAAGTAAATCACTGAGCTATATCATTTTGTATAATTGTATACACTCAAACTTTTATATCTTTACACAGATTATCGAAAGGTATACCTATAGGTGTAAGATGCTTTAACTTCGCTGGACATGAAGTTCTATTGATAACAAACCTGATAGACAATAAAATAAAGCTTACAAGCTACAGCATGCAATACCTTTAGGGTTCCAAACTGTTGGTTGTCCACTTCTTAAATGTATGGCTATGGGTCCACAGTCATCAAGAACATGTTGTTCGTCTGCTGTTGGAAGTAAGCATGCCTCTGTCGCCATATTGTCAACAAACGTGAGCATCAGAATAATGATTTACATAATAATATAATTCACATTATACGTAGATTTAAACTGTCGTTTAATTGTTAAATGAGACTGTAAAATTTTGTAAATATAATATTATTATTAATATTTATTACGAGGATGATAAAAGGTCATAGGTTAGCACCGACGGAGAGGCAGTCACGTGATTTAATTTCCCGCGAAATCTGTTGTGTGTTCTTGTTCGTAGTACAGAACATTTTAGCAAATTAAGAGAATGGCTGTCGAAATCGATCAGCGTTTACGTGACATCCAGAGGGAATACTTGGACTTTCTTGACGATGAGGTTAGTGTGTACGTTGTTGTATTTTGCTGTAATGTGTGTTGAAACATCATTTCCTTTATATAGGCTGTTGTCACCGAATCTTATCATGCAGTCACTGATATTTTTTTCTTAAAGTAAAAATTAAAAAAAATATATTATTGGATGCACTTCTTAAATGTTTAGTTACTGTTCAACATCGTCACTGTTTATATTCCCTGAATGAACCTGTGAATTAATTGTTTTGTTTTGGTTCATCTGTACTTCCACTATATCGGACTGCATGTATACAATTAGTAAATGAAAGCCCTCCCACCACCACACATCGATGGCATCACATAACTTTTTTTTCTTATTAAAGATGAACATATCATCTGAGGGACGTATTGCAACTTGTTTCTTCTACTCAAATAGCTCTTGGGGTTGCATTGGTATTATTGAAGAATTGTCAATGTTGTGTTTTGCAGGAAGATCAGGGAATTTATCAGCAAAAAGTTCGTGACATGATTACCAACAATGAAATTCGCTTAACTGTCAATGTCAATGACCTGCGCAGGAAAAATCCTAAACGATGTGCAGCGTAGGTACACACCACGTAAACATTTGCAGAGTCTGGTAGCATCATTAGATTAACCTGTATATATCTCAAGCGATCGAGGGCTTATATACATTTGTAGGTGTATATTCATTTGGAGAGTTGCGCTTGAAGGTGTGCTGAGTATTCCGAATATTTCACCTTGTGTAATTGCATGAAATAAAAGTACCGGTATTGATAATTTATGTTTCTGGTTAATGGATGCATAATTAAGTTAATGTTATTTTTATTTGCCATAAAACATTAGGTCATTGACTGCATCATTTCACCATTCACAAATGATTGACGTTCTTATGTTCAACCGAGGGAGAATTACTCTCACCCAAAAATTTAGTAGTTTGGAAAAAAAAATAATAGCTTACAAGATTGATGATCATTAATTGATTGATATTATTAGACTAAAATTATTGTAGTTGTAAATATGATATTTATTTTGACTTTTTTCAGCCTTGTGGACAAAGCATTTGAAGAACTTGCATGTTTCAATCGTGCACTTAAAGAATTTGTGCAGTCTATAGACCCAGTTTACAGTAAACAGAATGAGGAATTTCACACAGGACTAGAAGGAAGGTAGATATTATCATTCGTCTTAACCAATGCATTATCTGCTCAGAAGAATGCCTTTAATTAAATGGTTTTACTCAAAACATTTTCCATGTGTTTTATAGTATCATATGTGGCAATTTATAATTTGTAGCTCTGTTTTGTTGAGACCTTTACTGCTTTTAAAGAATAGATTGTTTACAAGGATCTTCTAGTTTTGCCTGTTGTGTGTCACCATCACTAGTTGTCATTTTAGGCCTGTCTGTATAACATCTTTGAAAAGATCCATTCTTCAAGTGTTTCTTGGTTTCCTTGACTTTTCTTCCCACTGATTCCATATTAGGGTCTGCATGATGATGCTGGATGCTGTCTTAATGCATGTTAAAGCCAACCATATCTCATGAACAGCTTTTTTTATCAATTCGGGTCTGCTGTCCCACTGTGCTGTTAGGGTGGTTCTGGTTAGTAATTTAAGGATTTTGTTAAGGCATTGGTTGACATAAGTCTTAGTTTAAATGGCTGGTCTGTCACTAGAGGCTCTAACCCAAAAATTGTAGTAAACTCTTCCATTGGCAAGAAACACAACAGAAAGTGTTGTGTGCACAACTATGTCAGAAGCACTATTTTAATTTCCAAATCTAATTGATTGAAATACTTCTCACTCTGTCATTGGCTGGCCTGGCTGGTGTAATGATATTCATACACATTCATTGTCAGGGGTTCACCTTTTCTGTACATGTTGATGTTTGTGGTTTTTGTTTATTGCAAGAGTAGATGGGGATTATTTTGTCAGATTAGGAGAAGTATTATGAAAAAATAAGCTCTGTCTAGTTACAAGAAAAATAGTTGTGTGATACACCTCTAATGTGTTAAACTATGCATTAATGTGATGTAACCTGCATTTATTTCAGTTTTGGCAGTAAACATGTCACACCAAGAACACTCACCAGCAAATTCTTGGGTAATCTGGTGTGTTTGGAGGGCATAGTCACCAAGTGTAAGATGGATTTGATTTTTTAAAAAGAACGTAGTACAATAAGTTTAACTGTGCATTCACTTTTGCAGCTGCAACTGTTTTTATGGTCTTGAATAATGCTACCATATTCCAAATTGGAAATAACATCTGTATTGTAACCTACTTGGGTTAATATGTGCAAGTTATGGCAATGGCAGATACATGGTGGTGAATATTGAAATTAAAATAATTATATAATGTACTTTTATTTCTAGGTTCACTGATTCGGCCTAAGGTGATACGCAGTGTTCACTATTGCCCAGCTACCAAAAAGACTTTAGAGCGTCGATACACTGATATGACATCCCTGGAGGCCTACCCATCTGGGGGCCTCTACCCAACAAAGGTATGTCCACAACAAAAATTAGCAGAATCTTTAGACTGTCTTAAAGTTTAAGACATTGAGACATTTCAGATAGCTTTGGATATTGGTTGTACATTTCAGCAGATACAGGAGAATCAATAAATATATTTTCTTTTATCTTATTTGAAGTTCATGGGGTAAACATAGTTGTAGATGGAATTGATCACATTTATTGGATTGCAAAACATCAATAACAAATTAGATGCATAAAATGTTTAATTGTTAAAGGGTCTGAATAGCTACCATTTGTAAACGGTCCTTTAAAAAATATATACACATCTTTTTTATAGGATGAAGATGGGAACCTTTTGGAAACAGAATATGGACTTTCAGTGTACAAAGATCACCAGACATTTAGTATACAGGTCAGTGTTCTCATTTTGATGCTGGAAGTAAAGTAAAGATACCCGGTGACAAATCATTCTTCATCAGGAGCCACATTTAAATTTTTTTGACAGTATTTTCCATCATTTACTGAGATTACGTAATTTTGACTTGACAATTTATATGTTTAATCTTAGTGATGTAGCATAGATTAGCATTTGAACACATGCAAGATTTATAATATATTTGAAATTTTTATATAAGGTTTTCTTCCATTCAGGAAATGCCTGAGAAAGCACCTCCAGGACAGTTGCCACGCTCTGTTGACATTGTCGCAGACAGTGACCTTGTTGACCAGTGCAAGGTCTTTTATTGTTTTTTTGAATAGAATGACAGTTCAGACTAAAGAGAAAATGTGTTTTCATAATTGCTTTTGTTGTAGTATTTTGCCATAGCTAGTCACGTAAGTCAAGAAAACATAAACATTATACAGAGCAATCTTTCTGCACAATTCTAAAACAAGTTTTTGAAAATACTAAAATGCCTTGATAGCCTATGTTGAAGTATTAAGGGTTTTCTAATTGTTTCAGCCTGGAGATAGGGTGCAAGTGGTTGGCACATACAGATGTCTTCCTGCAAAGAAGAACAGCTTTACTTCCTGTAACTTTAGGTAAATAGTATGGACTATTTCATGCTCTTGTTCTGTCTCACTTTGCTGTCTCTTACACACACACAAACTTGCATGGTATTGCCCAGTAAATCCAAAATAGGTGTAACCTTATCCTTGATGTCCATACTATATATTTTTCATAACCAGTGGTCTGGTTGTGCATTTTAACTCCAGGCTTTATGATGTGATTAGTATAAATAAATGTTCACGCATTTATACAATTTAAGGTAAGTAACAAAGTGAAAGTAAATGCATTTATTATCTTGGTTTTTGTCACCTTTTTTTAACTTTAAAAAAAATTCTACCAACCAAAAGAAAAAAGACTCACTAGAAACCATGGTACAGGTTAAAGGTCAGTTCTTATTTAGACTAAACTTTACCTGTTTGAATGGGTGTTGCAGTTTTTTTTCTAAAGACCAAGCCATCAGGGTACAATTGACTCTGAGTACTTTATTAATGGCTTTCACCTTGTGTGGGCTGATAAAAGGCTGTGTAAGTCAGGATTAGTTAAAAAAAAAAGAGAAGCTGGTCGAACATCTAGAGAAAAATTACCAGGAAATTGTTTTTTGCATCTGAGCACACCTTCTAAGTATGATTGCCCACTGAGATTACAAAAGTTGGTCATTGTCATTGGAACACCTTATAAAGATGAAGGGTGTGTTAAGCAGGCTAAAAGATTGGAGGACAAAAAGTGTTGAAACTTACTTGGCAAGAGGGCTAGTAGAACTGAAGGTGGTGAAGATGACTGTGGAGGTGCTAGATCAGACCTGGGCAAACGCCGGCCCGCCTCCTGTCTCTGACCGGCCCGCCCGCTGGCCCGCCCTCCAGTATATATACTATATATAAAGTATTGGGTACAACTGAGTTAATTATATTAGTCAGGCCCTCTAAAACTATCCCAACTTCTCATGCGGCCCCTTGAGAAAATTAATTGCCCACCCCTGTGCTAGATACTACCCCTGACTGCAGCTACTAATTGTGATATAGCTTGGCATGAAGTATTTTAAAATTTGAGTTTGATTAACATTGTACTTTCGTTACCTGTACAGGACCATTCTGATTGCAAACAATATCTCACTAATGAGTAAGGAAACTGCTCCCATCTTTTCTATGGAGGATGTTGCCAAAATCAAAGAATTTGGGAAGCAGAAAAAGGTCAGTAAAGACCTCAATTTTTCTGGCAGATTTTATAAATATTTTAATTACAGAATTTGTTTTATGAAAGATTCAAGATCGAAAGATTTTATTGAGAAACATGTCATACTGATGTGCACTGTTTTAGCGCACGTAGAGTCTGAATATCTAGCTATTTTGAACATGTGAATTGGTTTCAAAGACTTGATTTGTACAATTGTTTTTCAAGACATATATATATATGAAATTTTTGTCTGAAAACATCTCTGTCATCCATCCTCAAGTGACAGTCTCTTAATCTGTAATGCTAAGATTGTAGCAGTGTTAAATATATGGGGACATCTTTGTTACCAGGATGTGTTTGAAATTCTTGCTCGTTCTTTGGCTCCCTCCATCCATGGCCATGAGTATATCAAGAAAGCAGTGTTATGTATGCTGCTAGGTGGCACTGAGAAAGTTCTGGCTAACGGCACGCGAATCAGAGGGTAAGAGTTAAAGATGTGTTTTAAAGAGAGATGATGATTTGGAAGTAATTGAAAAAGAAAATTTTAAAGCTTATAACTTGGGTATTGGTTATTGCTTGACAAACTTCTTGTATTCATCATTATAATTACTTCCATTAATCTGCTTCATTAAATCACACTTATTTATGCATGTCCAGTATTATTTTAGCAGAATTGTTAAACTGTGGACAGCAGTTGTATAGTCATGCTTGTATTATTTCAGGGATATTAACGTTCTGCTTATTGGTGATCCTTCTGTTGCCAAGTCTCAGATGCTAAGGTATGTCTGACAACTTCTATGAAATATTCAAGTTAGAAGGGCAGATTACATAAATGGAAGACCTTAAACAGATCAGAATTATTTGCTGATATTTAAGGAAACTTTTTAGCTTTAAAACATGTTTTAACAAATGAGCTGCTGGATATCAAATCATTCTTGGATCTTTAATGTGTAATTTTACTACCTTTAACAGATACGTGCTGCACACTGCACCAAGAGCAATTCCAACAACAGGTCGTGGGTCATCAGGAGTTGGTCTCACAGCAGCAGTGACCACCGATCAAGAGACAGGCAAGGGCTATATAAAGTATCTAGAAATGAGACAAAAGGCTTATTTTAAACCCAGCAAAATGACATGGTGGCAGAACATTCTTAAAAATAGCTTGTTATATAGAGAACATTAAAGCTATAAGGTGTCTGATGGAGCTGATTATCTGATTTAGTCAGTTGTCTATTTGTGTTGATTTTTTTGGTTGATTTTTTGCCTTGTGTTTGACCACCAGTTGCTAGTGGAGTGCTATGCTCACCAGACATGGGCTAGCTCACTGTCAGGGGAGAAAACTTTTCGATTGTTAAAGAGCTAGTGTAACCCTTTATAGCCTGTGGTCATGTCATCTACTAAGTCATGAAAAAAGAGAATTTACTTTCAGAATTGTATGTTTATTCATCAGTTAAAGAATTTTTTCTTAAATAATTGAACTTTTTCTGAAGGTGAAAGACGACTTGAAGCTGGTGCCATGGTGTTGGCAGACAGGGGCATTGTTTGCATTGATGAGTTTGACAAAATGTCAGATATTGACCGCACAGCCATCCATGAGGTGATGGAGCAAGGGCGAGTAACCATCTCTAAGGCGGGCATCCATGCCAAACTGAATGCACGTTGCAGTGTACTAGCTGCAGCCAACCCTGTTTATGGACGAGTGAGTAATGGTTATGGTGTGGTCATTTAAAGTTCAATGTGAATAAAAGAGAAAATAATATTTAAGAAATACACTGAAGAGTTCTGAGACAAGTTCTGGTAAACTTTCATTTGCTAGATTTCACCACAGTTTTAATCCTCTTGCCTTGCAACTGTGTCTCAGTTTCACAGTTGTGTTAGCTTTTGTAGTTTAGTCAGACATGAGCTACATGTTTAACAAATTAAATAGTCTTGTAGAATGTTTGCATGTGCAGTTATGCCCACATTACCAAATCATCTGTCCACATTACTATATGTTTGAAAAGAGACCTTGAATTCATCTGTTTCAGTATGATCAGTATAAAACACCAATGGAAAATATTGGACTGCAAGATTCCTTGCTGTCCCGTTTTGACTTGCTTTTCATTGTGCTTGATAAAGTAAGCCTTTCATTTGGCATATTCAATTTGTTTCATATTCAGAAAAGTATTTTTTTTTTTTTTTACAATACTCTGATTATTTTGAATAAGTAATTGTCCTGTCTTGAATCTAGAAATATTAAAAGCTATTTTTAATATCACATAGATTCTATTAGCCAAGCTGTGTGCTAAAAGACTTTTGTGTCCTTGTCTCTTCATGTACTGGATTGTTTTGCACGCTTGAGCTAGAGTAACGTGTTTTGCTATTAGAAAAAAAATTCAGTTACTGGACCTGTTCTCTGTGACTGCTCTGGTCCTTTTATATACTTTAAGTGGACAGATCTCAATTCAGCCTGAAGATTTCATTTATTTGAACAAAGAACTCTTGCAAATAAGCTTTTACTCTGTCATTTCTTGGTTTTGTCAGATGGATCCTGAGCATGACCGTCAGATCTCTGATCATGTTCTGCGAATGCATCGCTACAGAGCTAACGGAGAACAAGATGGTGATGGTGTGTGTCTCCTAAGTCTTTCTGACTAATCAGGAAAATTTGTGAATCACATTTATTGATGGGTAGAGAGAAATGATAGAGTGCCCTTTTAACATATTGTGTGAAATGTTTTCTAAGAACTGGTTGTATTTTTCTGATGGTGAGTGACCTGAATTGATGTTCATGCTTGTTGTAATGAAACTAGATATTTTGACGGGAATCAACTGGACTTTGGTCACACAGTTTAACAGCTGAGGAGTAAATAAAAAAAGATAACAGTAGTTCCTTAATTGTTTCGAACATTATACAATTCTCTATTGCAGTACTGCCAATGGGAAGTGATGCCAGTATACTAGCAACACGAGACCCAGATGCTGATGAGCAGGAACAGACTGACACCCCCATGTATGAAAAATATGACCACATGCTTCATGGATCATCACGGAAGCGCAGGTGAGTGACTTAAGTGCTTTAACCTTTTGTTTCTTTTGTGTGTGTCCTTTTAGGTTACAGAAAACTTTCATTAATAACATGGGAACAAATAACATACACTTTGCAACTGAGAACTGAGTGCTTTGTATAAAATTTGAGGGGACCACTGATCCTGTACATTTGTTTTCAGTGATCGCATTGTCAGCATGCAGTTCATGCGAAAATATGTTCACGTAGCCAAGGCCATCTCTCCTGTGCTGACACACCCTGCATCAGAGCTGATTGCTGAGGAGTATGCTCAACTCCGGAGTCAGGACTCCCTACAGCAGGACAACCTGGCAAGGGTGAGTTGTTGGTGCTGCTAGTTGTGATATGTTCATGGTTTTCTTTAATCTGTAGACACGCAAGAGTTTCATGGAGACTTGTATCTTTAATCTTATGATATATTTTGTGTACAATGGCGTAGTATTACCACGAACGCAATGCATATTTTTGTGATTAATTCCCAACAGACACAGCCAGTCACTGCCCGATGTTTGGAAACTATGATTCGTTTGGCCACTGCACATGCCAAATGTCGCCTGTCCAAAACAGTCGATCTGCAGGATGCAGAATGTGCTGTAGAACTTGTTCAGTTTGCCTACTTCAAGAAGGTGTGTAGAGGAAATTGTATATTATTCACGTAATTCTTGATAGTTTTTTTTTCCCTTATATTTACCTTATGTTTTGCTGTTTATTCTGCCAATGTTTGGCAAGATTCTGGCCAGATGCTTGTTTTTACTCTTGTAAACTTTTTATATTTTTGATGTTATTTTACTTTGAAATGGAAAATAGTAGTTCATTCATTTTTAGTAAAAGAATAGAAAGGTTTGTTAATGGAAGGAAAAAAACAGTTGGCTATTTAGAAAGTTTTGAGTTGAGGGAAAAAAGATGTGACACTTTTTAACTTAGGTACTTGCCAAGGAGAAGAGAAAGAAAAAGTCTAAAGGCAGCGATGATTCCAGCAGTGACGATGGTGGTGATAGTGATGGTGCTGAAGCCCCTCCTCGCAAGCGGCAGTAAGTTTCAAGTTTACACTTGGTGTAGTTTCTTTGGCTTTGTAGCATCCAGTATTACCATAACAATGTATTTTATTTCAGCTTAGCAGCATATGGAGGCAAATATGTCTTGCCTCTCAGACCTAACGTTATAGAACTATATTTGCACTTCTTTAAAAGAGCATTTAGCTGATAAGGGAAAATGAAAAGTAATAGTTTCTTAATAAAATGTCTTTTTAGTTTACATGACAAGAGGGAAAAATAAATAAGAATTATGCACATGATAGTTAAAATGCAAAAAAGTAAAAGGCGAAATTTTTTTTAAGGAGAAGACAAAGTCAAAGGAAAAGAAAACCAAATGTGGAAGGAGGAGAAGGTGACGATCCCTATGACTTTGCCAAGTCTGAAACAGAGGGAGAAGAAGGTACATCTGCAATAGTGGGAAGTGGTTGAGTGAGAGTAAATGTTCTCTTTGACTATATGTGAATCACTTTTTATAAAAGATTATATTACTTTGCACAAACAGTTATATTTTACGTTTTTGGAAATCAATGTTTGTTATTATAAATCACCTAAGTACTAGTCTAGCTAGGTGGAAGGCATAAGAAAATAAGAATCCAAAAATCAAGAAATGTGAGGGCTGTGACATAATCATCAAATCCAGTCATGGTTGTGACATAATCATATTTAATTATGCCTGTGAAGTAATGATCATATGTAATGATATCTAATCGTGCTTTTGACATAGTAATGATATATGATCATATTTGTCACATAATTATAATATCTAACTTCATGTCTAATCATGGTTGAGCAGAGCCAGAGTCTCTGGAAACCAGTCGTAGAAAGCGTCGCCAGTCTGAGGGTTCATCCACTCCATCCACACCTGCACCTGCTCAGGCGAGTGTGCAGGTTAGCCAAGACAGGTAAGTTTGTTATTTTCTAAGGCAAATTGCAATATAAATTAAGAGAGCAACATTTACTGTTAAATTTTACTTAAAAAAATTATGGGAACAAGAATATAGTGAAAGGAATCCATTATTAAAAATTCTGGGCTGTACCTCTTTGGAGCAAACTGACCATAGTTGCTCATATCCTTTCCACAGGTTGAATGCCTTCCGGACATCACTGTACAAGTTGTTCCAGGCTCAGCGTGCACAGTCTGTACAGTTGGATCAAGTCGTGACACACGTCAATGCTGAGCATCCTGATGAACAGTTCAGCAAGGAAGAAGTTACCTCTGCTATCCTAGCAATGATGGATGAAAACCAAGTTATGCTTTCTGATAACATTGTCTTCTTGATTTGAGCTGTTCATTGCTACTTCATTGAAAGATTTTGGATTAAGCTTGATGGTAAATTCCACAACAAAGCAGGATTGTGTTAAAATATTGTTTGTTTCGGTTTGGAAATGAATAAATTTTAAGAATTGTAACAGACTAGGGCTTTGCTGTTCATATTGTAGTTATTAGATTTTGTGGGGTCTTTATGGGAAAAAATGCTGCAATACAATGCTTAACTTTAAGGATCAGACTTGCATCATGGATATGATTTTTGTCAAGCGAGATATAGTGAGAACACAAAATGTATCAATTATTTATGCTTTTGAATGTAGAAATCTTAGGATTTGCTAAAATCTGTGAAGTAGTATGGAATTGCTGTACACAGTTCTATGGGACAAAATTTTGGGTTTCTTTTTTTTTTTTCAGAAGGTGGGAAAATAGAAGGAAAGACTAATTAACTTTAGGCCTAGATCTACAGAGATTGGATGTAGAAGATGGACTTTTTAAAAAATATTATTGAAATATGCAACCGCACTTTTTACTCAAATTAGGCAGTGTAGTCTGGCTAGAAATCAGTTGAACTAATTTGGTGCTCTTGCAAGAAAGAAATAGAAATCTTCCATGATAACATTTTCTGCAGATTATAGCAGTGTTGCAACAAATCATAAAGTACCAGACCAAAACAATATATAAAAGCACACAGATTTGTGACTCATGAAGGATGATGACAAGTTGAATGTCTTGATAGTACTTATGGAGTTGAACTGCTTCCCTTCTAACAACTTGCTAACATTTTGGTGTTCTAAAGAGACATTCTGCAGACTGCTATGAGCAGCAAAAACAAAACAACAAAAAAAAAACCACAACTAATGTGCAGCTATTTGACATGTACTATGACAGGAACTGCAGCATGGATTACAGTTATCTAAAATGAATGGAGCAAGCTGGGAGCAACTGCTGGCTGCATATCTTTCATCATCCCATATGTTATTGTACAGACGTTTGTATGTTATGCTGCATGTGTTCGTGTGTGCCATTCTTTTTGCCTGTAGGGCAGCAATATGGCATTATACATCTTTTTATATACATATTTCAAGCATTTATTCTGCATACAGGCATGACATAACATTTGCCTGAACTTGATAAAAAGTAATTCTGCTCCAGCATGTTGTATGGACAAAATGCTATTAGCTTTACTATTTGCTGGTCATTCATCCAGTAACAAATGTTTGTCTCATATTCTAAAAATATAAAAATCTATGATGAAGGAGCTCACATTCAAAAACTATAAAAATCCATGATAAAGGAAGGAGTTGTGTTGAAATGGTTATTTTAGTTTTAAGTGCAACGTGAAGGATGAATGAGCGACTTGTAAATCATGGCAAAAGTTCTTGTGCAATAAGGACATTCATCAGTGGTCAAAGCAGGCAGGCAGGCACCTGACCTGGGTTTAATCTTGTCTCTGGCATTTTCCCCACCTATCTCCATCTCAGAAATTTGCTTATAAGCATGTTCAGTTACTTTGACTTCAAACTTTGCAAGTAGTAAAAGATAGCGATTCATAACAATAAAAGACCCATATCTGAACCTTTCTTTCGCACGTATGTGTGTGTGTGGTCTGCAGTGCAGAAATTAAATCGTCAAACCACTGTGCACCAGTTGTCAGCTTTGTACATGTCTGTTAAAACAGCACACACCAAAAGACAAGGTTTTAAAAAAGATGTCAGTCTTTCAAGTAGGGTTTTTTCCCGAGTTTCAAGCAAAGAAAGGTTAACTTTTTCTGTAGAACGCGGGCCAGGCCCACGTTCTTAGCTGCTGTTCGCGTCTTGAACGGTCAGGACAGTGCTGACCAGTGACCACCGGAACACGTCGGTGAGCAGCACATGTTGAGATCCGTTGCAAGAATGGTCTCTTCTGCGACGACCTGTAGTACTGCCTCTGGTTGATGAGTAGGATCGTGCTTCCTTTAATACATGGGGTACCTGTCGCAGGTAACTGTCTCTCCTCTTTCGGAGAGAAGAATCGTGGCTGTCTCCCTCGGTTTGTTTTGGTCAAAGCAAGAACCTATATACGTCCGTGGTCTGAAGGATGGGAGGGAAATCCAGACTTCTGACGTCATCCCCGTGTGAATTATTTCTGCGGGGAAGATGGGGTGGGGGGGAGTGTCCAGGCTGGTGAATTCCTTGGACCATGTGTAGGTGCTGGTACGCTTCTCTTCAATATGAACTCGGCCATTATTGTATGTCGAATTTTCCATCTTTTATTCCACTCGCTCTAATTCTGTCATTTGGTTACATCAGCAGTTACCTTAAGCTCTATTTCATAGGGCATTTTTCAGATAAATATTTTGTATTACTGTAATATTGTGTCCCCCTTCACCAACTTCCCATGTATAGAAACGCACAATGATAGGTTGGGGGTACGTACCGCCTTTCTTTTGTAGACCCACTCTGTGCTTTATCAATTGTTGTCCAACCTTTTGTATTCGAGTGTTTAGAATTTCAACAATCTTTAATTCGTGCACACTTACTGTATCTCTCTTTCCTCGACAAACTATGTAGCCGCAGGCAATTTTTAAGAGACAATAACTATTGGGAGTGATGAAAAGGCATGTTACATCTTAAGACAAATAGGAACTATTAGATTACTAACACCCACCCCCACCCCCCGCTCTTCCAACAAAAACAAAAACCCTCACATATAATTGCAACAAATTATAAGTGTTTCAACGCTGGCATTACGACAGTGTTACATTTTTCAATAGTCTGGTATGTAGGTTTCATGTTACGACTGTGTGAAGAAAATTCACGCACGCACGCACAAATACACTGATATAAGTACGCACGCAGTCATATAGGAAAGAATGAGAGGAAAGAAAATTGAGAGATACCGAAGTTTTATCAACGGCGGAGGAATGAACAGAGATGAAGGCGGCTGTTCTCAGTGCCGTCGTGTAGTTGCTTAGCGTAACTCGACCGGAACAGCAGTTTGCACACAGCAGACCCTTGATTCAAATGTCAGAGCAGGTCTTTCCTGTGTGCAGTGAACAGTCCGAAGTACACCGAAACGACGTAAGTAGCTTATCGTTTGCTCTCTGAACATTCAATAGGATTCGCTTCCGAATACACAGCAACCATCGCTTCTTCTCTAGTCATTGTCTATCACTTTGTCTATACAGTAATTTACTCCTTTAGGTGTTTCACCTGCTCATTTTATCGTGTTATTTCGATGAAAGTTTTTTTTTGTTTTGTCAGAACGTTTGTTTCTCCTCATTGAGTCTGTGCGTCTAGTACATTTCAGGTAAAATGATTTCAAACGTATCTCCGAGCAAACGAGGAAGAAGTCTTCGGCGATTGTTCTGTCAGCTCGACTGACATGGTGTCAGATTTGTAGAGAAATATAAACAGGTCAACCGTGAGTGCGTTAAGTATATTCGCTGACTTGACAGTGATACTCAACCCTGCCCTATTTAGCTTAAAGGAGGATAATAATAATAATAATAAAGTGTATTTCAGTAACCGTGTGAATAAAATGGAAGACGTTGTAGGGTGTACATCCGGGGTATTGGGGCCCTAACAGTTCAGATTACATTTTTGCAACTCTCTAGCTAGGTTGTAAAATTAAAAAAAAAAAAATGTTATTGTGTTTGCTCGCTGAGAGTTGTCAGCTCACCTGGTCTAGTAAGACTCCACCTTACATTTCGACATAATTTGTGTACTCAATTCATGCCGTAAACTTATCTCCCCTCGCTCAATATCAGTGACATGGCGTTGTGGCTGTCATTTCAGCATGTTGAGCACACTCAAGGACCAGCTGCGATAAAACTGTTACTCGGAACTAAACTATACGCAAAGAGGAGGAGGATATTCTGTTTATGCCGCTTTTCAAACTCACGAGGTGTGCTCCTCGCAAACCCGGCAATATGTGGAATGCTAAGCCCTCGTGACGTCACTGTTCATAGACACAAAGAGCGCTCTCTCTCTACCTATATACACAGGGTGTCCCCCCCAGAAAATGTACTCACATTTTAAATGACAATAAATGCAGTGCTTATCGACTTATAAACAAGATTAATGGTAAAAATGTACAAATGCATGGAAAAAAAATGCACTCACTCTCTTAATGACAATAAAGACGTTGTTTATTAACAAGAATAATATTTAAATGCGAAATGGATAAATAGTGGTGGATCTTTATGAAAATGTCCTTCATACTGTCTTTACACTCCAGTGATATTATCGGTTTTCAATAGCATTTTATGAGGTCAATTTTCTCTTTTCAAAACTTAGTTGCACTTCTGCCATTTTCAGTATCCAGTATACTCCTTATACATGGTATAGGACATAATAAAAAATCAGCTTAAAGGGTATGTATCGTCAATGTATCGTCAATGCCGTTGATGACGAATATAATGGTTTACAATTATATTATGAAATGTTGTGAGAAATAAGCAATAAAAATGGAAATTGGTAAGAAATGTGCATAGCACCCACTGATCTCAGAATCACTGAATGCAGTTAAGATAGGTTTAACACTAAGGTTATACGTTTTGAGGAGAGTAAGGATGACTTTCGTACTGGTGTCGATTCTAAGACAGTCAGGGTCTCAAACTTGTGTTATGATATGTTCTAGCTTGCTTTAGATAACTATTTAATGTAATAATGTTGAGGTTTGCCATCGTTGTTTTCATGCGAATATTTTATCACAGCTCATATACAGGTTGCTAAACTCGTTTATGCCAAATTTTATTCTCTATCAAGAAACTTCTCTTTTGTTAGCAGTATGGCCAGTAGTCAGCAGGAGGAACCGTCCCGCGCCGTGCACGTGCCGTCCTGTTTGCGGACGGAGTGCAAGGACCACATGGACCACCTCATCAGTCGCCTCACGGAGCGAGGGGTGAGCAGTGTGTACCAGGCCAGAGGAGACTACAAACCTGGCGGCAAGTACGCCGATCGCTTCAAGCAGCACTTCACTGAGTGCAGAATGACCATCATCCATATTTGTACCCAGCTCCTCCGAAAGGTATGTCCTTGTCTCTAAATGTTCTAAAAAGTTCTGATTGGAAGATATGCCTTATAGGCTTAGGAGAATTTGGGGGTTGCTGGTGTGTGTGTTTGTATGTGCGTCACTGTATCAAATGTTGTAGAAGATTTAACGGAAGATGTAAAGAAATGAAAGTTGAAATATATATGCTGAAGCCTGTCACGGATCAGTTCGTGCCTTCGCTGCTTGTAAATTACAATGGTAAATAGCATGCCATGCATTGATGAGTGTCAGCGAGGAAAGGGAGATCACTCTAGCGAAAAATATAGAGGAGCAGACGGCACTGGCGGACATGAGAGAGGACGTTGTGTGTGTTTTAAGATAGAAAGGTAGATGCCAGTAATAGTACCTTGCCTAGCCAAAGTTTATTGTTCTGTGTGTAACGGCAATTGTGTTAGAGCCCTGCTGATCGAGGATTAGATCTAGATAAATCTTCGATCGCCTTCGGTAAATCACCCAGGTGTGTGTGGGCGGGTGTACCGTTGACTTCGTGCCGCCAAGAAACTGTAAGTGAAGAACTCAACGTCTGCTGGTACGATTATAATTGAGATAATACATTGTATAATGGGAACTTTGTGTTGACGAACAGAACTGTGAGAGCTGTTTGTTTCCCATACATAGATGACGAGAGCTGAGATTAAGATTAAGAGCTAAGTGTGATTGATCGGAGAAGTGCCCCAAAGATAAACATTGTATGTATCATTAGCTGTGTGTCGCCAATAGAGTATTTTGAAGAGGCGAGCTATTATTTATGCATATGTGTTTTGGAATCTGTAAGTCCTGAGCCATTCGAAAAACTTAATTACATTACGTGGACAGCCGCAGGCAATCGTTGTTTTTGTGTATTGAAAGAGCACGTACGGACGTCGTGTGTGTGTGTTGCTTGTGAGAGCACCGGCGTCCGTGACAAAGCCTACATTTTATTTCCAATTAACTGGGCAAAGAGCATCTGTGGAGCTGCCTAGAGGCAGAATATCTTTTTCTATTTCTTGCATCATTTAAAAATAAAAAAACTAAATTAAAATATCGAATGGTGGAAGGGACTGAATAATTCATTATCTTTCTATTGTTTCACTGTTTGTTATTTCTAGATTTTGCAAGTCAAAGAAGTCATTCTAACTTGTTTTAAAGTAACTTATAACCTGAAGCTTTTCTATAGTTGAGCATGCATTCGAGGCAGTTTTTCTCACAGGAGCTTGAAAGCATTAAATAATGATTTCAAAGTAAGAATCAAATTTATTTTGGTAAATACCAAATGAAAGAGCATGCGACAGGTATAGCATGCCTTTTGATAGTTACTTTGATTTCCTGTCATAAAAAGAATATGTTGTCGATTTTATTCCAAGCTGCACAAAAGCTGCGATTTGGCTTCGTTCAAGCGTCACTGGTCGTGCATCGAATTAAAGTCAAAATCAAAGGAGACTTCCAAAACCTCAATGATGAATACAGTTATAGCCAGTGTCAACATCAGCGTACTGACAGCCTTCCTAGAGTTCAAAGCAGGTATAGAACTTGGCAGGCAGACAGACAAGACAAGACCAGACCAGACCAGACCAGACCAGGACAGGACAGGACAGGACAGGACAGGACAGGACAGGACAGGACAGACCAGGACAGGACAGGACAGGACAGACCAGAACAGACCAGGACAAGACCAGGACAAGACCAGGACCAGACCAGGACCAGACCAGACCAGGACCAGACCAGGACCAGACCAGGACCAGACCAGGACCAGACCAGGACCAGACCAGACCAGACCAGACCAGACAGACAAGACAAGACAAGACAAGACAAGACAAGACAAGACAGACTATGCTTTGGATACTTGATTGATTTAGTTTTAGTCCTTAAATATGTGGTTTGATAAAATACAATTGAGCAGCTAAATTTATAATGTCTTTATTCACCAAAAAAACAGAATAGCTGTTTAAATTTTCTTTTTTGAAACCACCTGAAAAAATAACACAACACGAAAATATTATGACTGGCTCAATCTCACAGGTTTACTGACATCCAGTTCAAACTTTCCCAAAGTTTGCAAGAAAGTTGGAGATTTGCTCAGACAATCTTTTAAGATGCTTGGAGAACGAGAAAGACTTCAGCATGCTGGTCAGCTGACGACACTTGTATTTCACAACAATAAGAGCATTCGCATCGAGTTCTTTGGCCTGTATTATCATCTAAGGTAGTCACGAACATAATTAACCATAGAATGTATTATAATCTCAGTTTCTTGTGCACGTTATCAAAATGTTAGGCAATTATGAACAGAGTGTCTATCCTAATCTGTTACTCCTGAACTGTATAATAATTTTGGGTAATCATAAAATGAGCACTTATTCACTAAAAATGAAAAAGACTTTGCTGGTTAAAATCAAGATTAACAATATGAAAGATTTATTTTGTTTTGTTTCAGTGCTAACCCAAACCTGTCCATCAACTTCGATGAAACTGTGTGGCCTCGTCTGCTGTCGGTCACTCAAGATCTTCTTTTCCCTTTGGTGACTAATGCAGCGAGTACAAACCATTCAGACCAAGACAAGGAGAAGCCCCACTGTGGATGGACAGTCGCAAAGTACTGCTCCTTCAGCGAAGACAAACAAGTTCTCATCCATCTGATCCGTCCCACATTCACGGAGTACATCGAGAAATGTCGCTGCAGTCTGCGGGACGAGAGGTTCAATGAACTTCATCTCCTCAAGATGCTGCAGCACGCTCACGTCGTACAGCTGCAAGCCTTCAGCGAGACTTGCTGGCCGCAGTTCTACGTCACCGAGGACTACAGCACCAACTCTCTCCAGACCCTCCTTGCCAACAAAAGCCGGCACAACGATCATTTTACCGTGAAAGAGTATGTTATCTGATTTAGGCTGTAAAATCTACATTATAATTATATAATATGCATACATTGTTGAATAAGTTCCTTCACTGATCTCTCTAACGAGCATGGATAAAACCGAATGAAGAACTTGGAGAATATATTAGTAATTAAGTCATTAAAATATGGCTACCGGATTTGAACCAGACTTGAGTTACTGAGCGGTTCTTTATACTTGCTTCCCACACCAGTGAGGAGGTTAAAAAGCATCGCGCTCTGCTGCAGGTTGTTGATGTTTTTGATCGACGCTTTGGAAGGGGTAAAGTACCTCCATGATAACAACATCGTGCACAGGAACCTGACGGCCGCAAATTTCTTCATCAGCATCGACAGAAAGGTCAAACTGAGTGGCCTGATGGATGCGCGAAAACTATCAGAGGAGACAATCAGAGGTAAGTTACTATAGTTTATCTAATGGTTGGAATTTGGCTGAACTGATGTAGATCTCTGATACTTTAATAGGAGGATAAAAGGTTCTTATTAGAGTACTTTTCTATGTGAAGAAAGCTTTTGCAGCAACTGCAACTGATAGTCATCACCTCCATTGCTTAAATAAATATAAACGACAGCCCAAGTAAATAACTGATGTTTGTTTTCTTGAATTTCATCTGTTGGATGGCCAGTTATTAATTGCAGAAGTTCGCAAAATAATTTTCTTCATTCTAAGCTGTTGAAATTCTAATCGATTATCAGCACATCAAGATCTTGAAAATGTTTGTGACTTCTTCCATTGCTTTGTTACAAACGCGTTTTAATAATTCCAAAGATTTTGACTGCTCATTCATACCCACGCGATGGACTGCCCCAGAGTCCCTGCAAAACTGTCAGTTCTCTAAAATGTCCGACATGTGGATGGTCGGCCATCTGATCTACGAGGTGCTGACACACGGCAGACTGCCCTATGCTGACGCGTCACTTGATGACATAGAGCTGATGCCAATGGTAAACAGTTTAAAAAAAGTTAACATCAAGTTTTGTTTAAAATATGCAGTTCATATGGATTTACTATAAAGTTATATGTGCTTAACATGATATGGATTTCTTTTAGTATTATTTACAATAAATCTTATCGTCTCAGGGCCATTAACTGTCAGAAAAACAAGTCTTATCGCAAAATAGTCCGCTATATGAAGCACGTCTTTTATACCCAAAATACTGGTGTTCCAGTTTCTCTGGAAAAGACTGACGAAAAAATAATTCAGCAATCAGGCTATACATGTACACGCATACCTGTACTCAGCAAACTATTATAAGTTGCTGTTTGTAACATGTGCACGAGTTTGATAAGTAAATTACTAAGTAAAATCATATTCTTGTAGACTTTAGATGAGTTCTTAATAACTAGCATGTATTTGTTATTTTATTTGTAAACATGCTAGGTGGTAGTTGGCAGGAGAACACTCTGTGAAGAGGCTTGCATTCCCGCTCCTGTTCACTCGGCCATCGTCCAGCTGACCAACATCCAGCCATCGACACGACCTCTAGATGTTAGGGCCATCAGTGAGCAGCTGCGCTTTTTTGCTGAAAGCATAACCGAAGGTTGTTATCTAATCAAAGATGTTCTGGTTACTGTTGAATTTTTTTTTATGTGATAGCAATGCTGCGACATACGACACATAATTCACCTGCATGTTGTATATATTGCAGACCCGATGGCTGTCACATTTCCAGACATACGCGAAAAAGGACAAGCGGCAGCAGAACATAGAAAGGTATCTATTCAGCTTTTTTGACAATTTAAGGAAAACTAAATTACCCGGTAATATGGACAAAATTTTTAAAATTAAAAAAAGCAATTCAAACAGTCTGTTGTGATCTTATCCATATTTTCTTGATTTGTAGTAAGATTTTGAATAAGTCGAGGAAACAAAAACCAACACTTTAAACATCGAAATCCCCAAATTCTGAAGTAAAAGCAAACCTATTTTTAAAAAAAGTAAAATTAAAGGAAAAACTTTTTTTTTTATCTTACAATGTCACAGGGCCCAGCTCAACACTTTCTTTGGAGAAGCCGGTAAGTGGTTTTGTTACGAATTCGCATCATTGTTGGATCAAATGCTCTTTACGCTGTGTTCTGTCTTGGTTACATGGGATCAAGGATATGCAGAAGCACGTGGCACACGTACATGCGGTCGCATTCTTGTGTACGTTTATGCATATTAATGGGCAGTGGGAGTATGTTTGGGAGGGAGGACAGAAAAAGAAAAAAGAGACAGACAAACAGATAGAAACAACAATGTATTAACTCATGGAAGAAGCTTGGTAAGAACATTTATTGTCACAGCTATACGTCATCGTAGAAGAAGGGTGGCTGGA